>NC_081323.1:38288536-38591567 GCF_026419965.1 Kogia breviceps
CTGCAATACCTCTCATATCAAATGTGAAAGCTTATGGATAAGTATAAATAATGGCCTAAATGTAAGGTAGAATCATTCCTGTTGCACACATTTGGGTTACCACTTTTCAGAAGGACATTTGGGATCTACAAAGGAAAATTCCCCAATCAGCCTACAAATCTAATTGTATTGTCAGGCACTACCGGCTCCCAGAACATCATGATAAAGCCATTAGCTTATTCACCAGAAAATGCTGGTTTCCTATCAAGAAAAAACACACCTCTTCCAAAGGAACGTTTATAAGCTGAAGCAACCATATGACAAGAAGAAGGACCATAATAAAGGCAGAATGAACTGGAAATCTTGCATGGAAGCCCTTAGGTAGGTTGCCCCAGTGGTTCTCAGTCTAGATACCCATCAGCATCACATGGGGAACTTTTTAAAAATGCTGATGCCTGGGCTTCCCTGGTGGCGCAGTGGTTGAGAATCCGCCTGCCGATGCAGGGGACACGGGTTCATGCCCCGGTCCGGGAAGATCCCACATGCCACGGAGCAGCTGGGCCCATGAGCCATGGCCACTGAGCCTGCACATACGGAGCCTGTGCTCCACAACAGGAGAGGCCACAACGGTGAGAGGCCCGCGTACCACAAAAAAAAAAAAAAAAAAAAAAAAAAAAAAAGGATGCTGGTGCCTGAGCCCCACTCCAGGTGAAGCAAATCAAAATCTTTAGGGTGGGGTCCAGGCATCAGTGCTTTTTATAGTTTCCTAAGCAATTCTACTATGCAGCCAAATTTGAGAGCCACTGGTTCTCGCCTTTGTATCTTCATAATGTCTTACTGGAGAGTGAGGGCCCCTTGAAAGGACATGGAGGGAGGCACATAAGAAGTCTGAGGCAGAAGAAGAGCAGCTGATAATGATGAGAAAAGCCTCCATGCGCTTCCTCCTGCCATGGCCCACCTGCTGGAATCATTCCTGGAGTCATCCGTGGCAAGCCTAGAAACTGTTTCCGAGCAGCCATCACCAACCTAAGGAGGTTCTTCAGACAAGAAACTGGTGCTCAAGTGCATCACTGATGACACTGACTGGGAGACAAGTTCACAAGGTAAGATAAGAATAACCCCCACTAAGTGAGGGCTTACTATCTCCTAAGCACTGGGCAAAGGGCTTCACTTGCATTACTTCGTTTAACCCTCATGATAACTCTGTGAAGTACGTATTGTGACACCCATTTTACAGGAGGGAAAACTGAGGCTGAAAACAATGAAATAACCTGCCTCAGCCACCCAACTAATAAGTACCAGAGCCTGGTTTCAAATCTTCACTACCCACTTTCAAAGTCCTTGCAGTTAACCAAAAATGACAGCCAGATGTCGGGGTCTACACAGTTTCTTGACCCCAATCACCCTTCAGAGTTGGAATCCTATAAAGGACTGACAGGAAAAAGTTTAAGACTTGTTTTAGATAAAACTTCCTGGGATTGTAAAGGCCAAATACAGCGAATATCCATAACATCAGAAAATCGAAAGTAAAACTGTAACAGAGTCCTTAAAAAGCGAATTGTAGTCATTCTTCTGGTCCACTCATACCCAAAGCTATCAGCCCTTTTAAAAATCTATGTCACATATGGAGGAAGAACACAGTAGGAATATTGTGGGGTTTTTTGTGGGTTTTTTTTCCAATAAGACAGTGGAAATCATAGGCCCAGAGCCAACCTTGGCAAAAAAAGACATATATAGTTTCTGGCTCAGGGAATTAAAGGTGCATAAAAGAAGGCTGGACATTCTAGGTCCAAGAGGAATTTTTCTTTTTTATTAAAAAAAAAAAAAAAAAGACTCAAAATGTTAGGTTCTTTCTATGGAGAAAAGGGAAAGTCCCATGTGTTTGAAAGAGAGCTGACTTGATCTACACTCATCTGTGGAGACCTTTATTATTCAGGGATCTCAGGGACTAAGTGGTTTACACTCTAACAAATCAAACTAACTACATGAATATGTATTTTAATTAACTATATATGAGCCAACCTCATGTAGCAGACAGTTTGCAAAAATGCCCTCAATGCTTTGCCTCTCCCTAAATCTCTGTTCTTGGCTGCATAATAGTACAGTGCCCACCTCTAATCCCTGGACTCAGCCATGTGGTTTGTTCTGATCAATTAAACACCAGCAGAGGTGATGTGAGCAGAAGCTTGAAATGTGCGTGCATGGTTTCCACTTAGTCTCTTGCTCCTCTGTTTCACAGGCAAGCACGCCCTGGCTAGACAGACATGTGGGGCAGACCCCACTAGTCCCAGTCAAGATCTTGGACATGTGAGGGAGTCCAGCCAAGACCAGCAAAGCTAGCCAGCCAAATGGAAACTGATAACAGGCACAGGAGGAAGCCCTACCAAGCTCAGCTCAGAGCAGCAGGACCCCCAGCCAAACCACAGATGTGGGAACAAAAGTGTTTGCTGTCATATGTATCTCTGGCTCTGTGACTACTTGTTATGCTGCATCGTTGTGGCAATAGATAACAGATACAACAAGTAATAAAAACTATATTTGGTGACAATTTCTAGATACTCTACAAATATTACCACCATTATAAATTTTCAATAAACGGTATGCCCCTTCACACATGCACACACAATTTCCCTCAGGCCTGATTCTCTCCCACCTCTTGAGTTATGTTAAGAATCAAAAAATTTCCTTTGTGTCTTCTGGCAATTCAGCTATCACTCAAAGCCACACCTACCTGAAAGTAGTATAGGCAATATTCTAGGGGCTACAGTTGCCTTGAGCTTTAATTTATATCCCTTTTTTCTCCATGCAACTGGAAACTGAACTTTTTCATAGTACCACAGATACTCAATAAATATTACCTGAATGAATAAATAAATACATGAATAAGGTAAAAAGGTAAGATTCACCTTAAGTGGGAGTAAACTCAAAGTATCTCTTGGTTTCTTTTGGTTGCAAGTGACAGAAACCCCAAGTGAAACTGGCTTCAGCAAAAACAGGTATTTAACTGGCTAATGTAACTGAAACATTCTATGGGTGGCTGAATTCAAGAATTCAAACAATGCCACCCCATCAGGACCTGGTTTCTCCTTAGATCTTGGCCCTGCTTTCCACTGTCTGTTTCTTTCTCGAGTTCTGAGTGGTACAGTCTTACATCCTTCCAGTGGAAAAGAGAAGGAAATCACTCCCCAACAGTCCCAGAAAAGCCGTGACTGGGTCTCCTTGACTCTAACTGTATCACATACCCACCCCGAGCCAATCACTTTGGTAGGGGAAATGCAATGTCCTATTCAGTCAGGCCTGGAGAACACAGGAGGTGGGAGAAGGGAATGGGGGGTCCCTCTGATGAAAGAAAGTGAGGGTGTGGGGTCAAAAAGAAAAACTCAGGATTAGAGTAAATGGATGCTGCCTCTACTCAGATGCCAGGTCAACAGACTAAATTTTTAAAAAGCATATATGAAGTTACAACACACACTGTATCTGACCCCCTTGTGCCTTACCTACAGTCTCTCTACCTTTTCACTACAGCACTGCTGCATCAACCACGTGCAAGTGATAGAACCTGACACCTCACCTCAACTGCATTGCGTACCTCTCACTTTCTGTCCTGAGGCTTTCTCCACCACAGCTCTGAGGGATGCCAGCAGGAATCCAACCATCCATTCCGATACAAGTGCAAGCCTGAAGTGTGAGGGAATTAACAACCCATGAGGCATTCTTGACAATGAGGGATGGAAACCAGTGGATAAATAATCTCTTCTTCTCAGAAGACAATCCTACATGGCTTCTGGTGGGCCTGGACTGAGCCCCAGTTGTCCACAGCAAAAACCAGCTCAATAATGTGCCATGATACTGGTTTTCTCCCTCCTTATATCACTCTCCCCAGTCTCCCACTCCTGCTCCCTGGGATCATTTCCCAAAGTAACCTATCTGCACACAAATCCTTGCCTCAGGCTCTGCTTTTCAGACTCTAGGCTAATACATGTACATACAGACACACACACACACACACAGACGCGCACACACACACACACACACACACACCCTCAACCATCTGCAGGAGGCTAAGAAAACACAACAAACTATGCCTTTTACTCTTCCTTGAGCTTCACATCCCTTTATCCCATCTACATATTTTTCTGCCCATCTTCAGATGGACCTCAATAGCTTCACTACATGGCTCTATAAGAAAATAAAACCTACTTGAAAATTCCCCCTACCCCCAAAATTCTCTACATCCTGAGAAGGGTCCTCTCTCTAATCAAGCACAAAGTATCAGGGTTATTAAACAGGAAACAGCGATGGAAGAAGAAGACCAGGAAATGGGAAGAAAAGACGATGTGTGACTTGGGCCTTCAAAGGCAAATAGGATTTCCATATGCAAAGAAGTGATGTGAGGACCGCCTGGCTGACACCTGGAAAGTGGAAGCCACACTGAGAAGCATGTCTGTCTCCCTGAAAAGCAGAGGTAATGTCAGCTCAAGACACCACCACTGCACTTCCGGAATACCCAGAGTTGCCACAGATAAGTAGAAATGGTATCTAACCCACAAAGCAAAGCAAACATTACTTTTCCAAAAATTGCAGTACAAAGATCAAGATAAATTTAACATCTGTAACACATATAACACAGATCAATATTTTTTAAAGCACAAAGATTCCACAGCTATGTGAGCAAAGGATGAAAACAGATGATTTACTTGAGAAGAGTCAGAGTTGGGTAACAAAGGGGGAACTAGACAACTGTGTTAGTCAAAGATATGCAAATTAAACAGGATGCCATTTTTCTATGAAAGTAACCATAACCAAGGGACTTCTCTGGTGGCACAGTGGTTAAGAATCTGCCAGCCAGTGCAGGGGACATGGGTTCAAGCCCTGGTCCAGGAAGATCCCACATGCCACGGAGCAGCTAAACCCGTGCGCCACAACTATTGAGCCTGTACTCTAGAGCCTGCGAGCCACAACTACTGAGCCCGCGCACCACAGCTACTGAAGCCCACGTGCCTAGAGCCCATGCTCCGCAACAAGAGAAGCCACTGCAATGAGAAGCCCACACACCACAACGAAGAGTAGCCCCCACTCGCCGCAACTAGAGAAAGCCCATGCACAGCAACGAAGACCCAACGCAGTCATAAATAAATAAATAAATAAATAAATAAATGAATGAACGAATGAATAAATTTTTTTAAAAAGAAAATAACCATAACCAAGAGTGGTAGCCTATATGTCACTAGTGAGACTGTAAATTGAATGCTGTTTTGGAAAGCCATTGACAACATTACCAAGAGCCTGAAATCTTTTTATCACCTTTGATCACACAATTTCATCTTTGGGAATCTATAGTAAGAAAATAATCCTGGACACAGAAAAAAAAACCCTGAATTTATGATTTTCATACCCATTTGCAGCATTATAATAGCAAAAAAAATAGGGAACATTATCTTCTAATAAAAGAATGCTAAAGCAAATTACAGCCTGTTAATTCTCTATATTATGTAACAATTTAAATGCTATTTATCAAAGATTTACAATAATATACTTAATACCATATGAAATAAAAACTCAGAAAACAAAATTATATATGCAATGTAATCAAATTATGTAAAAAGAATAGCAATGCATGCATAAAATTTGAAGAAACACTAAAATATTAACAGGCATTGTCTTTGAATAATGGTACCACACTTTTCTATATTTTAAAATGTTCTACAATTATATACCTAATGGGAAAATGCAGATTTTATTACTTATTTCAAAAAACAGATTATTGGTTAAAAATTGTATCTATATGGTGAAGACAAAAAACACACAAAAATATACCTACCTGCAGACAAGTATTAGGAAAAACACAGAAATACAAACAGTTGTTGCACTTAGATCCAAGGACCAGAGCAGTTTTTATTTCCACTATGATTCTCATAACAACATTGTTTGCAAACCCTGCCCCCCATACACATATGAAGAGACAATGCTGAGGTTGATTTGAAGATGGCTGGCCCCTCTGCTCCACATGGATGGGCAGAAATAGATGCCAAGGCAAGAATCAAGTCATGGCCCTGGGAATCGTGGGGAGTAAATGTTCACGAACGTAAAATCAAGCAGGTCTTCCCCCAACTCTGAATTATGGATGGTTCAGGGCATTAGGAGCTTCATCCCTGATCACGCTCCAAAAATTTTAATGCATGGGCTTCTTGACTATCAGAACCTATTACATTGACAGATCCCTGAAGAAGCAAAACTGAGGGAGAAAAGTCCCAGTGCATATAAACACATTCATGTGTATAAGCATTCGTGGTCTCAAATAATGGGATCAAATGCATTTGACCACAGTAAGGACATGACCATCTTAGAAAGTGTCCAGCTTCCTACCTTTGGACCCAGCTGAATAGTAGTAGCTACTTTCAATTTCTGGACAACAAACAAAGTTCAAGCACTAGACTCCACAGTGAAGGACTTGAAGGAAAGAAGGAGCTTGGGCTAAGCCAAACTGCCATTCCATTTATTGAAAGCTTCAAAATATTACCAACTCTGTTTGAAATGCATCAGCAACGGTTCATTTTTTTCCTTTTATCAAAACACATTTAGACTGTGGTGAATGACAGCATAAATCTTAAATAGAAAAGATACAGGAAAAGAAGACCACCCGGGTAGAACATAACTGTAAATGTGTCCATAAAACTATATTTGAATTCTGATCTATACACAGAAACGCATTTAACCTTCCCAGCAAGATGCTTTCACCAACTTCCAAAGAAAGTGTTACCAATTAAGCTAAAGAAACTTTAAGAGTCAATTTTAATTACACCGAGAGATGCTCCAATCACTTCCCAGCTCCAGTTGAAGTTTTTACTAGAGATGGCTGGAACCAATTTACGTGCTTTTATGTTGCGTCTAGACTTTAATAAGCGGTTTAAGCACGAAGCAAGCCGAAGCCAGCATCAAGCAGACTGCAGTGTACACAGCACACAGAAATACAATAGCCCTCAGGTCCCCTCCCAGGCCCTTCTTGCTGCTATCAGAGAATCTCTCTCACCATGTGGTTTCAAAAGCAACAGGATCCAGGCTTTTTGATAAGATTCACAACCCTTTTCTTTAACCTAGTTCAAGTTTTTCTCTGCCACCTCAATCCCAAAGGCCTCCTAAGATCATTCACTCTAGCCTTTCTCTTGTTTTTAAGAATAACTGGGGGAAATGGAGGTAAGTGACTTGGAAACAGGTGCGCCTGAAAGGACAGAGCATCTGGAGGTGGGAGTCCAGGTGCTGTTACCTACTAGCGAGTGAACTTCAGGAAGTCATGTGACCTCTCTGAGCCTCCATTTCCACATCTGTGAAATGGGAACGCTACATCGAAGGTTTTGTGTCGATGAAACACAGTACTCTCCGCAGTTGGCTGAAGCAAGGATTCCCGTACCGGTGATCTATTTAAGGAAGTGCCGTCAAGAGAAATGGGGAGGGGGTCACTGGGCAGAAAAGGGGAAGAAGCTGAGCAAGGTTGAAATGTCCCACAAATTCCCAGCCTCTGCCTGGTCCCATGGAGCTCCAGAGCATACTTATAGCTCACAGTCTGTCCTGCATTAAGGTGAAGGAGCTGGGCTTTCCTAGTCCCACCCCAGTCAGTCTTGGCTACAGACAGTCAGGCTGGGGCTGGCAGGGAATGTAAACCCCCAGGCCCTCATGGCTCTCGGTGTGGGTGAGGCAGCTCCAAGTGCACAGAGGAAACCTGCTGATGGTCAGAGGTTCAAGCGGTTGGCAGAAGCTGGCACAGGAGCACCGGCAGGCAAAAGGGACCTGGGCAGGACATGACTGCACCCCGCTGTGCAAACAGTGTTGGGAAAACATCGTAACAATAGCTGCTACTACAACAACAATCAATAATACTTAACTTTTTTGAGGATTAGGTATCCCTCATGAAGCACTTTACATGCATTAGCTAACAACAAATTATGTTCGGTTATTATGACCATCGTATAGTCGGGGAAACTGAGGTTAAGAAGGATAAAGGAAACTGCTCACACACACCCCTAGAGGTAGTAAAGTTGGGTTGAGCACCTCGTTCCTGTAATTCCAGAGGCCAGAGCCCAAGTTCCTAACTACTATACTATTGCTATCTATGAAACCCCAAAATTAAAAGCCAAATGGCTACCATCTTCACAGAGTCTGAGCACATAACGGGAAGGCACACAACTAGCAGGTTTTAGACAACTGAGTGAAATAAATTCCAAACAAAATCCTTTGACAAGGCTTAGGTAACCCACAGGCAGACTGAGACTCCTGAATCCTCCTCATACCTCTCTTATTTGTCTCATTAATATCAGAGACTCCATAGAGAATCTGGCCAACATCTACTTAGGTTAAATGTTTAAGTCGCTGGGGCCCATATTTCCAATATTTACTATATAGGGTGGTAACTTATAGAAGAGAGAAGATAATCTCCTGGTTCCATGAGCATCACACACATTAACTGGCAAGGGTAATGTGAAAGCTGTTTGGTGTATCTGCTCTGCCTGGGTCTTATGACCTTTGAGAGGTATGAAGCAGGCTGCTGAGCTTGGTGGGACTGCCTTCTCTTCATCAGACACTGACCTAGTGACAACAGATATCTTCGATCATTACTGTATGTCACATAATTGCTCTCAGACAAAAACAGTCTTGTTTACTACTAAAATCTACCATTTGTGGACGTATTTTCAGGGATTTCTCTACAGGAGTGTAAAGGTGTCAGTGGTAAGTTTTAGATTGAACCAAATGAAATTGCCATTCTTGTAGTTTAAAAACAGATGGATATTAGCAAGTTCACATGGTTCAACCCCATAGGTCACTGAGAGGAAAACAAACAAACAAACAAAAAAACCTAAAGGGGTGTCTTTCGGAAATCTTCATGGTCCTTTCAAATGGCTGAATGATGTGTAATGCGAGGAAACAGGCAGCATTGTTTGTTAAAATCCACTGCTAGGGCTTCCCTGGTGCCGCAGTGGTTGAGAGTCTGCCTGCCGATGCAGGGGACACGGGTTCGTGCCCCGGTCCGGGAGGATCCCACATGCCGCAGAGCGGCTGGGCCCGTGAGCCGTGGCCGCTGAGCCTGCGCATCCGGAGCCTGTGCTCCGCAACGGGAGAGGCCACAACAGTGAGAGGCCCGCGTACCGAAAAAAAAAAAAAAAATTCACTGCTGTCTTTCACCAGAGCCATGGAAGCCATGGATAAATGACAATGAATAACCAAAACTGGCAGCAGATTGCCTAGAAATTTTGAGCCAACCAAACACTTTAGCCAAGCAAGGAGGAAAAGAGATTGATTTGAGTTTCCTCTAACTGGCCTCAAGGAGATGGTTGAAATTTATGGATAAATAGACCAAAGGAAGGTGGTGGAAAGAAGAAAAAGAAAGAAATCATAAGCCTGGTAACTTTCAGGCTGGATGACAAATGCTGCATGTACATGTCGGTCTCCAACCCCCTCCCCCTCATGCCTGCAGCTTACTATGAATTATACATATCATAAAAAAAGCTATATTTCAGCTAATCTGTATAATTGTGAAACTTGAAAACTCAAGATATTTTTAATTTTTTAAACATCTTTGAGTATAACTGTTTTACAATAGTGTGTTAGTTTCTCCTTTACAACAAAGTGAATCAGTTATACATATACATATGTTCCCGTATCTCTTCCCTCTTGCATCACCCTCCCTCCCACCCTCCCTATCCCACCCCTCCAGGTGGTCACAAAGCACAGAGGTGAACTCCCTGTGCTATGCGACAGCTTCCCACTAGCTATCTAATTTACATTTGGTAGTGTGTATATGTCCCCGCCACTCTCTCACATCGTCACAGCTTACCCTTCCCCCTCCCCATATCCTCAAGTCCATGCTCTAGTAGGTCTGTGTTTTATTCCCGTCCTACCACTAATCTCTTCATGACATTTTTTTTCTTAGATTCCATATATATGTGTTAGCATACGGTATTTGTGTGAAGTAAGTCAGAAGGAGAAAAACAAA
This sequence comes from Kogia breviceps, assembly GCF_026419965.1. Classification (NCBI taxonomy): domain Eukaryota; kingdom Metazoa; phylum Chordata; class Mammalia; order Artiodactyla; family Physeteridae; genus Kogia; species Kogia breviceps. The sequence goes on from NC_081323.1 coordinate 38,298,501, forward strand.
AACTCAAGATTTAAAATGCAAAATCAGAACTGTTCTGTTCTATCACTCTCGAGAGCTATAATCACTAAACCTTGGGTCTGAGAGTAACAGACAACATCCAGGGGATGGCAGATGGGTTTCTAGGTAGTACCTGCCTAGACCATCAAGGACATGGGAGAGGGAGTAGCCATGCATGGACCACACATCTGTTCTCCTGACCTGGGCTTCAGTTGACTTATCTGTACAAGAAGACACCTGAGCTATGGTGCATCTGAGCATCCTTCCATGTCTAACATTTTGGGATTTTTTCTAATTAGCTATAAATGTGACCTCTTTCCTGATACTCGGTCATATACTCTTGGTTGCCCAGAACTTTTTACTGCAAAGGAACAGCAGCAGCAATCCAACAAAAGTCACCTCATTCCTTATTTCTTCCCACTTTTGAGTTACCGCTCCTGCCCTCCTCTTAGCTTGGCTCAGGCCTACTCTATTATGTTGTTTTAATACTGTACTAACAACAGGTGCCGCCTATCATGTCTTTAAATAATATCCCACAAAGGAATGTAAATTGGTGCAGTCACTATAGAAAACAGTATGGAGGTTCCTTAAAAAACTAAAAATGAGTTGCCATATGATCCAGAAATCCCTCTTCTGGGCATACACCAGGAGAAAACTCTTATTCAAAAAGATACATGCACCCCGGTGTTCACAGCAGCACTATTTACAATACAAAGTGCTCTTGCTTCCAAGACATGGAAACAAACTAAATGTCTATCAACAGATGAATGGATAAAGAAGATGTAGTAGATATACACAAGGGAATACTACTCAGCCACAAAAAAGAATGAAATAATTCCATTTGCAGAAACATGGATGGACGTAGAGATTATCATACTAAGTGAAGTAAGTCAGAAAAAGGCAAAGATCATATGATATCACTTATATGTGGAATCAAAAATATGATACAAATGAACTTATCTACAAAACAGAAAGACTCACAGACATAGAAAACAAACATATATATATAAACAAGTATATATATATATATATATATACATAAAATTGAATCACTTTGCTGTACACCAGAAACTAATACCTCACTGTACATCATCTATACTTCACTAAAAAATTTTTTAATTAACAAAAAATAACAATATCCCACAAAGCCTGTCACATTACCATCTCACTGAATGTGCTACAGATAATTCAACATTGTGCCACTGGTGAGACTATGAACATTGTTTCCATTATTTTGCAAGTGACCACTTTTAGGTTATTGAAGAAACTAAATGGGACATGTGCAGAGACTTTGTCTCCTAACCACGTAATATTGTTAGCTTTTTCCACACAAACATGGTAGAATATTGATAGGAGCTTCAAGTTATTGAGTCCCCCTTTTTTATGGCCTGAGGCCAGTCCCAGGGCACACAGCACGGTGAAGAAGAATGGAGAATTGATCTGGAGAAGCAAATGGAGATTATCAAGGACCATCCCCCACTATACAATGTAGCCATGTTTGATGTCATGGGATCTTGTTGGCCAGGCCACCAAAGATGGTTTCAGAGATTAGATCCTGTGCCAAAGGCAACCATCCATAGGCTTACCCAGGTTTGAGGAAGCCTAGCATGAGCACTCTGACCAGGAGGGCTCCTTATTTGGTGGTAACCTCCTGACTCAGTGGGATTCTCTCTGTTGGTGAAGTTTGAATGTAATATAAGGTCAAGGAGAGAGAGCGATAGAAAGAGTAGAAAGAACAAAAAGCCATGAAGGCAGAGTGGAGACAGACTTACAGAGAGATGAGGAGACAAGAAGAAACCATGCCATGAAAATGGCCGGGCCTCTCATGAAGCGGCTGCCTTCTCCTGCAGGGTGACCACTTGCCACATTTCCTTAAGTGCCTGTGTCTCTTGTAGCAAAATCCCTGACCTGCAGTGTAACCTGACCCTGCCTTTGATCCTTACAACCTGAATGGCTCCAATCAGCAAAATGCAATTCCCTGACTTTACAGTTGAGCTAATTGAGCAAGAAGAATTAAGAATATACCCAAGGTGACACAGAAAGTAAGTACCCACCATGGAATTCAAACCTGGTTCCATCTGTCACAAACCAACGGGCTCTCCACTGAGCCACACTGCCAGTTTCAACCCAAAACAGCGTTGTCCCAATAACAGAAAGACAGTTTTCAGAAAATCCCCAATGATTGTAGAATTTCTGCTGCTACCAGTTGATAAATGCTCATGCTTTTTTTGGTCTGGAGCTCACAGCCTTTTTTTTTTTTTTTTTTTTTTTGCGGTGGCCTCTCCCGTTGCGGAGCACAGGCTCCGGACACGCAGGCCTAGCGGCCATGGCTCACGGGCTTAGTTGCTCCGCGGCATGTGGGATCTTCCCGGACCAGGGCACGAACCCGTGTCTCCTGCATCGGCAGGCGGATTCTCAACCACTGCGCCACCAGGGAAGCCCAGGAGCTCACAGCCTTTTAAGAGCCATTCATAATGGTCTGCCTAACTGAAGGAGGTTAAGACCACCATCTCAGGGATGTTGGCAGATGTTCCTAGCTAAAAAGGCTTTCTGGAATATAAGAGAAAGATATTTCACACCAGTTTCCTTTCCTTTCCTAGATCCCTCGAGACCTGAATGTGACCAAGACATACTGGGAACAGTGTGTGACACTTCTTCCAAACAAACAACACTTGAACTTAGGAAGGACAGAAACTATTTCCATTATATGCATACTTCAGCTGGTAGAAGTCACCAGAGTAACAGAACCATAATTAGTGACGTAACTAATAATGAAAACAGAGCAATCAGAAGAGTGGTGGGCAAATGAGGCCTGGGAGATGTGAACATGTCAACATCTGCAGAAGGCTTCTAAGAACTCCTGCCTTGTGGAGGCTTACAGTACAAGACAGTGCAAGCACGTGTTCCATAATCCCCAAATGGTCCTTTATGGTCTTATCATTAATTTGAAGGGAGAGTTCATTTCCACAGGTCAAGCTTTGCAGTGAATGTTGAGAACCCAGTTCAGCGGTGGAAAAAGCTCTAGAATGTTTTTCCACATTCAAACCACGGCTTCCTTATCAAGCTCATCAAAGCGTTTTTTAAAAATACAAATGTCTTACCAATTTGCCCAGGAAGAATAAATCTTCACAGCCACCTCAAAGGCTTGACAACTTTATTTTCATTGTGTGGAGCTGGGTGGGTCCCCCTGAACTGGGCTTCCGAAAGAGACCCAGCCCTTCTCCACAGTCTCCAGCCCTGCCACTCCAGTGAGTGTGATCAAAGCAGGAGGAAAGCCGAGCTGCTGAGCCTCGAGGAATAAAGCTAAAACAACAGATTTGTTTCTTGGCTTCTCTCTTAAATACGTTCAGAGTGTTTAAAGCCCTGTAAGGAAACGCTCTGGGGCCCTGGATATGAGAGAAGCACATCTAAACGCCTTCCCAAGAGGAAATCTCTCACCTCGGTGGGGTAAATTAGCTCATTAAGAGCAGCCAGAAGCAGGCAGGAAACCTGGGAAACAGGAGCTTTAATTCAAAGCACAGAAAATTATAGATTTCTTTACACATTAAAAAAGCATTTATCTTGGCTAAAAATGAAACGAGTTTTCAATGATCAACACATGGTTTAAATCTGCTTTGCTAATTTATATCTATCCACCAGTCTGTCTAGTTGTTCGGCTACCAGGAAATTCAATTATATTCAAGAAATCTTTGTTGAACACCTACTACGTGCCTGTGGCACATTTGTGACTTGTGTAAATACAAACAAAAATAGAAGGCGGGTGTCTACCTCCTTGCTCAGGAAGTAGGACTTACGTGTATTAAAAACTGGAAGACATTTTTATTTCACTTAGAGAGTATTTTTGCATTGTGCTTGGATGAGAATAATGTACAGTGGAACACTAAAAAGTGCTGTGTTTAGTGGAATCAAGTGGTGAGATGTGTAAAGGGAGGAATGGGTCAAAAGGAGACAGAAGATTGAAAAAGAGAGGGTGAAGTTTCTTTGGAAGGTTTCCTAGTGCAAACAAGACCTGAACTGACCCTGAAAGAGGTCAGTGCAGCCTCTAGGAGATCTGGCTTTGGTCTCTGCTCTGCTGCTGGGATCTCTGACTATTCCAGTTCTCTGAGTCCTGATTTCCCCCTTTAGAACACACTGGACTTGAATTATTCATTCATTCATTCACTTATTCACTCATTCACTATTCAGAACCAACTATCCATACCAGAGAGTCTGGATGTTTTAGGATGAAGCCTATGGGCTTGCTTTGAACCAAGGCATGAAAGAAAGGTCTCTGCTCTCCAGGAAGGGCTCAGACATACATGGCGCCATGACAAGTCCTATTGTTACCCTCCTTTTTACTTATCAAGCCATCTAGGTTTGTTCTGGGGAAACAGGACACAGAATTGGTTAAACCTAGTTGGGAGAAGGGGTCAAGGAAAGTCTGAAATATGGGGAATTGCAGGAGAAATGCCATGAGGGCAGTTACGTGGCATCTAATGGGTTCACGTGTGGTGACAGGATGAGGTGAGTGTGGTGACAAGACTGAAAGGTAGTGGAAGGGCTCAGAGGAGAGCTGCCATTCAGCTCAGAGTAAAAAGAACTGACAGACCGTTTGAGGCTGGCGTGTCACCCTGAGCCATGTGGCCAACTGAGAAGTCAGGAACAAGAACTGGGGCGCTTAGGACTTAGTCCCAGTTCTGTTACTAGGTAACGTTACCTACATTGTTTGAGTCTGTTGAACTTCAGGGTCTCTGTTAGTAAACTTGGGTTGATAAAATGCATGTACATTTTCCCCCTCACATCTCAAAAAGAATTTGGAGAAACGAGTAATAATAATAATATCCAGCATACTCAGAATGCTAATTTTATATCAGTTTTCACATATTAGCTCTCAGCAGAGCCTGTGCCTAATTTTTCTTAAACATAATACCAGCCTCTTTGAAAAAGGCTGTGCAGTTAGAGGTTCAAAATTATCTTGTTTGGCGAAGTTTGAGGAAATTTCTCCATTTGAGAAATTCCACAGCAGCTCTTGGGTGTAAGACGAGGACATCTAATGCTGCTTGTGAAAGCGCAATAGAATGCACACGTCTATGGAACATGCTTTGCTTGAGTGATTGAAACCATAATTAAACATCTCACATCGTCTGCCATTCTTTTGATTAAACACAGTAAGAAGTGAACATCTGACAAGTGTAAGACGCATGCCCCTCCTGTTTGACACTTCCATCCAGCCCTTTGACGCCATTTCTGGATATGAAAGGAATTCTAATCAAAGACATGCCCATTCTGATTTGAGACAAACATCACCGTGGTTTATAGAAAACTTCCTTTCTGCACTGACCCACAACCTAAACAAAAGGTCAAAATCACTTAAGTTGCTTCAAAACTGACGCTGGTGATACAAGCCAGCAATGTGGTGTGGATGGAAGCCCCATGCAATTCCTTTGTAAATCGCAGAGCTAAGTAAACACTAGGAAAGCCTGCTATTGTTTACTCTGATACTTTAGTTAACACTTCAGAATCGTTAGCTGTGGGCCCTTGGGTAGGTAAAGCTGCTTTTTAAACTATTTCACAGTCAAGGTCGACTGCTCCTACAGCCAGCAGATCCATAACCCCGAAGGCCACATCCTCTGAAGCCTCAGACACACATGTTCAGCTCTCACAGGCATCAACAGGGGGGCTCCTGAGACCCTGAGGCTGGATGAGGTTACCTGCCCTCCTCTTTTACCTAAAGATGAAATGATAAGGAGTCAGAGCTTGGTTTATCCAATACAGAAGGCCAAAAGCAAGAAAGAGTACATTGAAACTGAACTACAGCTGATTCCCAAATTTCTTGACACTGGAAATTTTATTAATGTAGACATGTTAAATTAATCTCCTCACCAAGGCACCCGAGATAAAAACCCCTCTGCTTCAAATGTCACCTATTTATAAAGAATGTAGTGGCCACATATGATCAGTGGAACTTAGTAATCCAATTATCTTAATATATAGCCTCTTGGCTTCCATATTTGCACAAAGATTTTGTGTGTATACATAAAAGATTATATATATATTTGTTGTTCTAAAAGGCAAGGGTCTCCCACCTCAGCCATCCAGCCACTGACACTAATTAGTGTGGTAACTTTCAGATATCAGTGAGGCTCTCTGACATGTATTTTCATTTCTTTTATCAAAAATGACCCCCAAAGCACTCAATGCTCTAAAATTCTGTGATATCTAAGAACTAAATGAGAGACTTACTGCACAAGTCAATAAGCGTTGCTAGAGGGAACTGTAAACTTAAAATAAAACCTCTGGGATGTATGATTATCTTCAATTATGAAGGACAATACATTAATCATTAACAGTGCACCATTGGCAAAGGAGCTAAATTAAGTAAGTACTAAGGTGACTTTCTTGGCTGTGCCCAGGGTGCAGCCCTAAGCAGCTAGACTGGTACAACACCCGCCCTTAAGAATTAGCTGGATGTATTACCAAGGCCAGGCAAACCTAAGCTGCCTGGGATTAGGGAAGGGACGAAACACATATGCACAGCGTGTCTAGAACACTCTCCAAGGTCAGGACTTGCACCCCAGGCCCTGTGACAGGACCAAGAATACCACCGTCAAGGCATCCCTTCATTTTCAACAGGCTGGGTTCATTTGCAAGTCATACAGGAGCTACATTCTGCACAAAAGATAAGTATCTTAGCCAGCCCACAGAAATCTCAACAAAGAACCCCTGCCTTCCAAACAGTCATAGAACTGTTTCAATGAGACCTAAAGTTATATGCAAAAATGATTCCAATGAAAGTACCTTCCATGTTCGAGGAAGAAAACAGTGTACCCCACCCCCACCCCCAGCACACACAAGGCAGGCAGTTGATTTCATCTCCAGGCACTTGTTCAAAATGGGCACTGGCAGTTTAATTATCCTGGATAAAAGTAGTATCCCCTGGACCCTACAGGCAATGACCCTTTCCATAAGGGTAAAAATTCTGTGGATTGATCAAGGTCACCTCTCCAACCATGGCACTCATCAATCAAATAGGTCAATATCAAAACCAGTATGTTGAGTAAAGGACACAAAAGAATTTATACTGTATGATTCCAACTGTTATGAAGTTCTAAAACAGGCAAAATGAATCTACAGTGATAGATATCAAAACAGGTTTTGGCAAGGGGAGGAGGACTGTCTCATAGGAGCCCAAAGGAACTTTCTGGAGAAAGAGAAATGCTCTGTGAGTTACATGTGGGTATGAATTTGTCCAGAATGACTGAACCCACACCAAAGATCTGTGCATTTCACTGACAAGTAATTTATACATCAACTAAAATATATGGGAAAAAGAACGGATGATCCCTGCTGGGGAAGGGCATGGTAACATGAAGATGAAAATGACAACACTCCAATCCTCAAGGACTTTCCAATGACAAGGGAGACACCATCTCTCTGACAAGGTCAAAGAGTGTGGGGAGGAAAAGATAGAGTTGTTGAACACATTTTATAGCATGCACGTGGCCTCCTGTTTTTAAGCCCTGGTGACTGAAAAGTTGTTTTGGTTTTTTTTTTTTTAATCAGTTGAATGGGTAATCCTCAGTCTAAAGTAACTGCTGGAATGGGGGGAAGAGGGGGCAAATGTGCTGTCACCAGACAATAAACAAGATTACAAACTCCAACATCCCCATTTTGGTGTGGACCATTTTATAGATCATGTCCCAAGGACTTCAAGTTTTAAGATTATACATTTCCTTGAGGTCATGGAGCCCCATTAATCTTCTCTGAAAGGCACAGACTGCATGGGACTTGAGGAACATGAATATATCTACCCCTCTGCCCTGGCCCAACACCCAAAATGCCCACATCACAGATTCCTTAGGGTTAAAGCACAGGTGGGACGCTTAAGGACCCAACATCCACATCTTACCCACAGCCCACCTGTAACCCATGACATTTGACAGCTTGCTCTTCCCTTTGCAGAGATTCTCCTTCAGGAGACACCCTTCCTATCCTCCCCTGAGCTTTCCAGCTTTATTCCCTATATCCTTAAAGAACATCTCAGCTGATAAATTCATCCCTCTTCCTGGGGACTGAGTCTAGACTATAAGATGATCCAACCTCCTGGAGCCCAAGAAGGGAGGTGGTTCCCTTCAACACCTGGAGATCAGGCAGGGGGAAACCACAAGGCTGATGGAGAGGTTCAAAACACCTCCATTCCTAAACTTTTAGCTACTCTTCTGAAGCCATTTTCCGTTGACCATGGAACATTATGGTGGTGCCCTGTTGGAACCGTTCAGAGTCACTGAGCACCCAGTCAAGCCACTCCCTTCTTTACTCCCGCAGGTCACCCCGTCTCCATACAAACACGGCAACAAACCAGACTGACAGATACAAACAAACGCACTTCAGCCCAACAGAAGATCCGAAAACTTTTCAAAACGAAGAAATCACAAGCACTGAGAGGCAGAGTTATATATTTACCCTTTTCATGAAAAAAGAAAAAAAAAATCAAACCTGAGAATAACTCCACCTGTGAGTTCCTATCTCTGTTGAGGTCACCCCAGATCCCTCCTCTTTATTTGCAAACAGTTCAGAAGCCACTGAAGGAAGTCGGCCAATAAACGTTTTTCAAGCCAAGATTAATGGCTGATTTGTCATCTGGGAAGGGAAAGGTGAGCCCGCTGCCTCTGAGAAGGAAGCAAACCGGAGGAGGAGGGGTGGCTGATTTATGGGGTTGAGAGGAGGCTAATTAGAGCCTCATGGGGGGAGATAAGAGGGCCAAGGCATTTGGGGACAGCACAGGGAAAGCGGGGAATGGGGAGTCGGGGGGGGGAAGGATTCCACAGAGGACATGGAGCAAACAAGGAGCTGGAGAAGGGAGGGGAGGAGTCTCAGACATCAGCTCCACAATGAAGCAGAGACACTAAAGGTGGATTCCAAGAAAATGCATGTGTGGAAAACTGGAACCCACGAAAATGAGGCCCATGTTCCTGCACCTCAGAGAAGACCTGAAAACCAAGTCCTTGTGGCTTAATTTTGAACAGCTGCCCCCATCCCCCCTCTCCCGTGATGGCCCACCAGTGGCCAGCATGCCCAGGGTCACCAGCTGGCCCTCCCTTGCCTTCTGATGCCAATGTCCCCCGACACAGCCTGCTCAGTGGTCCCTGGGTGGGTTGGCGCCACAGAAATTATCATCCAAGGCAATTTCTTGGATCTTCACCTGGAAAGTTTGCCCTCCCGGCAGCCACGTTTGCATCTGCCAAGCGTCCCGAGGCAGGAGGAGCCACCATAGATCCAGTGTGGATGAACAGGCGTGAGGAGAGTCAGCACAGGGAGGACAGGACACCTGCTCCTGAGGGACGGACACCCAGGCCCACAGGCGGAGGTGGCCTGTGCAGGAGCTGGTGTTGCGCCACGCACGGGAGAAGCCCGAGGTCAGGACCACTGGAGTGGGACGGGGGAGGAAGGGGCGAGGAGGGGACAACCTGCCTCACCTTCCCGAGGAGAGGTTCCTTGTCCCAGGACAGCTGCGTGCCTTACAACGCGTGCGTGTGCGTGCGCGCGTGTGCGTGAGTGCGTGCACGTGCGTGCGCGTAAGTATGCATGTTGCTTCCGTGGGTGCGTTGCGTACGTGCGCGTGCATGTGTGCGCATATGTGTGTGCGTGCACATCTGCAAGCGCGCATTTTCGTCTCATCTCCATTAGATGATCAACCTGGAGACTCGCTACCTTTACTGGGGTGATGTGTTCAGGTGTAGAAAACAGGCAGGAAGTCCCTCAAGCATCGCCCTAAAACACGTTTTTAAAATGAGAACAGGGCTTCCCTGGTGGCACAGTGATTGAGTCCGCCTGCCGATGCAGGGGACGCGGGTTTGTGCCCCGGTCCCGGGAAGATCCCACATGCCGCGGAGCGGCTGGGCCCGTGAGCCATGGCCGCTGAGCCTGTGCGTCCGGAGCCTGTGCTCCGCAACGGGAGAGGCCACAACAGTGAGAGGCCCGCATACCGGGAAAAAAAATGAAAACAGAGAAGGCAGAGAAAGAAAGGGAGAGAGGCAAGGAGGAAGGGAGAGGAAGAGAGAAAAAGGAAAAAGAGAGAAAGGAAAGTGGAAAGGAGGGAGGAAGAATAAAGAGAGAAAGAAGGCGAACAGAGAGAAAGGGAGAGACAGGGAAAGAAAGAAAGCAAAGCGAGCAGGCAGCTGGTGCAAGACCTAAGTAAGTGTCTTTTCTCCCGTTCTCCTGTCTTTTAATAAATCACTGTAGCGGCCTGTGACAGTCTCTGTTATCCCTAAATGCTCAAGCTAACAGCTTTTCTTGGAGACTATTCAAGTGGCTGCCAGGGCAGCCCTCACACTGCCCCCTGTAATTCAGCTAGAAAAGCGAGCCTGAAGTCAATATTCATTGCGCAGGGTGAGAATTACCCGGACACAATGAAATGGTAATGAGCCGGCTCACAAAGGAGGCAAGCCTGATAATCAGCTTTTAAGGAGGTGCTGGGCACACGAGGCTGCCAGGCCCGGAGCTCCCACCTGAGGGGCCTGACCTCAGCCCCCTCCATCTGCGGGCATTGCAGCGGCAGAAGGCCGGCTGGAGACCAAGGGAACCTCGCCAGGCCCTCTTCCCTGGCCGCTACTCTCCGTTTTGCAATTTGGGGCCTTCAAAGCACCTAAAATGTGACGACAAAAAGCCATTTCACAGCCACAGCCCCTACGCCGGCTTTCAGATGAGTCATGGCGGAGGCCAGCAGATGGGAAACTGAAAATCCTGCAGCTGTACCCGGTGTCCATGCTCAGTGCACTCAGAGGTCATTAACCCATACATCAGTACACCTGAGCAGGAAGTCCCCAAAATAAGGAGAATTGAGGGGTGGAGTTAGACACTGCATACTGATATATGTTGGTAGTTTCAAATAAACAAGGGAATTTATTTTACAAGATTTCACTTAACATACCTTTCTTAACAGGCAGATTTTTTCATCTCCTCAATAAAGGTAGAATCAAAGAAGGGTCCAAGTAAGATGAAGCCACCAGACCAATGGCCACATGAGAGGTGCATTTAGATGGCTATGGCTATGGATTCGTTCTAGGGTGATTGGCATCCCTGGATTTAAAGAGAATTGTTTTCTTCAAAACTTCAATTTTATTTTATCTTGTGTTTTCTACCCATCTGTTTCTACCTGTCTGCCAATAGGCTGCTGTCAAGAAATAGTCTGATCATTCCAGGGTAAATATGTTATCATCAATAGCATCATCACCATTTATATTTGTACCTCTAGTGATTGCAAAATTAAGTTAGGTGACCTACAAAAATGCATGCCAGAAAGCAAGGTGACTTACGATTCAAAATAAAGGGTGAAGGGAAAATCAGGGGAAGAGATGAAATGAAGCCCAAGGTTTTGCCTCCTTGCAGAGCTGAGCTAGGACTTGGTTCTTGGCTTTTTAGTCACCAGCTCAAAGAGGGAAAAACATAATCCTTTAGGTCAATGAATCTGAACCCAAGCCCAAACATTCTGATGTATGTGGCCTGGGGGTGGGGGACCCAGGCTTCTGTATTTTTCAAAGCTCCCCTGTGAGGTAACAACATCCCAGTTGCTCATGAGATAAGCAACCATGAAGCTTCTACAAAGGACATTGTGTTGGATGGGGAGGGAAATAAAACCCTTTCAGCAACTCGTTTACAGTGAGAGCAGTAAAGGGTGTTACATTAAGACATGAATACAGCACATGGAAACACACAGGAGATTGCAGAGGAGGGAAGGGCATTCCAGGGAAAAGAAAAAGCATGAGGAAAGAAACAGAAGCATGCACACAAGTCATGGAGTGTTTAGTGGGTTGGCCAGCAAGAACATAGACACATGTGGGAAACAGCATGTTGATGCAAAGGAAGTTGTGAAGAATCTCACATGCCCTGCTCAAGGCCTGAGACTAAGAGCACAAGGTCCAGCTGCCTGGGTTCAAATTCCAGCTCCCCTCCTAACTAGCATGTGAGAACCTGCACACATTGCTTACCTTCTTTGGGCCTCAGTAAAATGGGGACAGGAGAATATCTGTAAAATAGGGACAGGAGAATACCTACCTTGTAGGAATAAGTGAGATATTCTATGTAAGGTTCGAACCTAGCATCTGATACATTAACTGCTATTATTATTACCATTATTATTGCGGGTACTATTCCCTATGTAATGAGAACAAGGGAATAAAATTATTTTGAGGGAATACCTTCTACATGTTCATCTTTTCGTATATTATCTTATTTAATTTTGTAACAACCCAGCTGAATAAGCATTATTATTGTTATCCCCAGTAAGCCCATTGAATCTGAGCATAGTTAAGCCCTGCGCCCAAGTTCATACAGGAAGAAGAGGGTCAAATTGAGATTCAAACCCGGAAACTAAAATATTCTAATGATAAACTGGGGCCAGTTTATAGTAAAGGGAAAAAGGCTTAAGTTTCAGGGATACCTCTCTCACTTGCCCAGGCCCCTGCAATGCTCCGAATCTAACTTTGCATTCACATTTTTGTATTCCTTTTCTTATGGAGTACCCCCTAGATTTGTATAGGTTTAGGTTTTCCAAAACCTGGATCCACCTCAATGATGATATATGAAAGACACGGTATGATCAGAACTGGTTCTAAAAAATGAACAAGGGTAAAGTGATAGGAAGAAGGCCAGGAGAAAATGTGTTTTGTGGATAGAGATAAAGAGTTAAACATTAGGCACACTGCATTTGAGGAGACCGCAGACCACCAGGTCGAGATGTCATAAAAATAGGTCCAGAAAGCACATAGGGCAAGAGATTCAGATAGGTAATAATGGGTGGATAGTGTTGACACTATAGTAGACATTATTTCCCATAAAGAATGTTCTAGAGCTTATGACTACAATACAGCAGCCACCAGCCACCTATGGCTATTTAAGTTTAAATTAAATAAAATGTAAAATTCAGTTCCTCTGGCCCACTAGCCACATGTCAGGTGCTCAATGGTGAGCAGCTATGGTACTGGACAGCATAGATACACAATATTTTCACCATTGCAGAGTTCTACTGGACGGTGCTGGTCCAGAAAGCTAGAAGATGTTTAAGGACAGACTCACAGGAAAACATCTGAGGGACGAAAGAAGGAAGAGGAAAGTGAATAAAGATAAAGAAAAGTGACCAGCAGAATCAGGAGAACCAGGACACAGAGATCCCAGCAAAGAGAATTTCAAAGGAAGAGTTTATTCAGCAGCTCAGCAGTCAGCGAAAGAGACCACCACAAACTCCCAGCACAGAACTAATGCACATCCAAACAGCCACCTGCAAACCCTGTGTCTTAGCCCATCCAGCTGCTGTAACAAAACAGCACAGACAAGGCGGCTTATGAAAAACAGAAATTCACTGCTCACAGTTCTGGAGGCTGCAAATCCAAGATCAGGGTGCCAGCATGGTCAGGTGAGGGCCTTCTTTCGGGTAACAGACTCCTCTCGTGTCCTCACTTCGTGGGAGAGGCCTGGGAGCTCTCTGGGACCTCTTTTATAAGAGCACTGATTACATTCATGAGGGCTCCACCCTCAGGACCTAAGTACCTCCCAAAGGCCCCGCCTTCTAACACCATCACACTGGGCTTGAGGGTCCCAACACGTTAATGTCTGGGAGACACAAACTTTCAGGCCAAACCCCCCTGCATGAGTGCTCCCAAAAAGACCTTGAAAATGCACCGTTTTCCTACAGGCACAAACAGGCCCTGAACTTGGCCCTGCCCAGAAAGAAAACCTTGAGCAGGACAAAGGACAGCTGTAGCTGGAGAAGCAGATGCCCAGAGGCCTGCTTTCTCTCCCTCCTCTCTGCAGAATCCTTTAAAATCATACACAAACGAACAAGACACATGCCTGCCCGTGCCAACACACAGCTCTCCAGCGGGCGGCTGCCTGCATACCTACGCAACTTCCTGTATGCTTGTGCAATTACCTGCAGTTCACGTAAGAATGCATGTTCTGAGCGCAGCCTTTTCTGGTCCGCACATGTATGCGCATATTTTGAAGGTGCAAATGAGGCACCGAGCATAGCTTTTTAATGTAGCCCTAAGGGGTACATTATTCTAACCAGCACTAACATAGGCGACCCACGTTAAGGCATCGACTTTAGGCCCCACTAGAGGCAACAATGTCAAACAAGCACACAAACCGAGTCTCCCCATGTGGCTCAATGCTCTTCTTATGCCCTTCACTTCTGTCTCCTCCTATTAAAGTTCCACTGCCCCAAAGCTCCCACCTTGTACAAAGTCTCTCCAAACCCTTCCCCAGACTCCTGCCCTGATCTCCCAGGTATTTACACAGGGACCTGGGTCTGTCTCCCCTTCCTAATTATGACCTTGTCTTTCTAAACTTTGTCCACCGCACAGGGTCACGTGTCAACATTTTGAAATGTGTCCCGGTGCCTCTTCTGGAACGTGTTCTTCAGTCACAGAGTCTGTAGCTGTAGCAGAGTCTGGCCAGGTGTTCAATAAACCATCTTCCCTTTTGCTCCTAACACAGCTGGACCACATTTCCCAGCCTCTCTTGTGGTTCTATTCAGCCACGTGACCCAGTTCTGGCCATGAGAAAGGGGAAAGAAGTGATATATATGACACCTCCAGGTTGAGATGAGTAGGAGATGTTCCTTCTACGTATTTGCTCTCTTCCCTCATCTACTGGCTGGAAACAGAAGACTTGGTGGAAGGTTCCGTGGCCTTCAATGACACAGCAACTAGACAGAAGGAGTCTGGGTTCCTGAGTGACTGTGTGGAACAGAGCTCCTCCCCCACACCCCTGCCCACCCTTACTGGATGGTAATAAAGGCAAAGAATAAACCTCTACTGTATTAAAATCCTGAGATTTGGGGGTTGTTTGCTATAGCAATGAGTCTATCCTGATGTGGTAAATGGATTGTGAAATTTCTCCCAATTATTTCCCTCCCATGCAATGTGATTCAGTAGTTTCTTCCATCAAGTGTTAGAATCTGTTTTCCATCCCTTGAAAATAGGATTGGCCACAGAACTTGCTTTCGCAAATGAAACACAGCAGAAGTGACCATGTGCCATCTCCAAGCCTAGCAGTCAACAAGCAATTGCCTGCTTTCACGTGGTTATAAAAAATAGTTTGTAATTAATCTGTTGAACCCTACCAATGAAAGGATGCTTCTCAAATCTTTCAAGTTGCTTTTAAAAGTTTGTTCTCTTTAGAAATATCACCACTTCTCCCAACAAAGTGTATTTAGTCGAAATTTGTTTTGTAAATGATTCCGAGTCTTTGAAAAACAAAGCAAAAAGCCAGCTCTAACCTCCATTCTTTTCAAACATCTCAGATTCCCTACTAAAAAAGGCTGGGCGAAGTGAGAGCAGCATTGACATATATACATTACCAAATGTAAAACAGATAGCTAGATAGCAGCAGCATAGCACAGGGAGATCAGCTCAGTGCTTTGTGACCACCTAGAGGGGTGGGATAGGGAGGGTGGGAGGGAGGCTCAAGAGGGAGGGGATATGGGGATGCATATGGCTGATTCACTTTGTTGTACAACAGAAACTAACACAGCTTTGTGAAGCAGTTATACTCCAATAAAGATGTATAAAAAAAAATAAAACCACAAAAAAAGGCTGGGGGATGTTTTGGAACTAAGATTGACAGTTACCTCTGTGGGTGCAAAGATAACGTGGGGGGCTTCCCTGGTGGTGCCGTGGTTGAGAATCCGTCAGCCGATGCAGGGGACACGGGTTCGTGCCCCGGTCCGGGAGGATCCCACATGCCGCGGAGCAGCTGGGCGCGTGAGCCACGGCCGCTGAGCCTGTGCAACTGGAGCCTGTGCTCGGCGACGGGAGAGGCCACAACAGTGAGAGGCCCGCGTACCGCAAAAAAAAAAAAAAAAAAAAAAAAAAAAAAAAAAAAAAAAAAAAGATGAGGTGGGAATTTGATGGTTTTGAGATGTTCTATTTATTGTATGGAATAAAGACCTTTCATCACAGCAGCCCTTGACCAGTACTGAGTTTTTCTCTGCATTAATAACTGTTATGCTTCATAGCAGCATGTCTATCTATACTTTGTGGAATAAACTAAGGGATAACTATAAATAACATCTTCCCGTAAATTCACACCTGAAAAAAAAAAAAAAAAAACTAAAGCAGGTTTTTCTTAAAAGCTGTGTTTGATTTAGTATTGTTTCAATATTAGCTCACAACAGCACTAAACATGAAGCCATTGTATCGATATTTGAATTACATTCAGTTTTTCCACTTGTTTGCAAGGTCTCCTCAAGCAGTCTATTTTTGGCTGAGAGTTTTTTCAGTGGTTCCACTGAAGGAAGTACCCACTTGTTTTGAGCAGCACTTCACATCTGCAACAGTGCTTCTCAAATTTTAACATATCTCCTGGAGATCTTGTTAAAATGCAGATATTCTGATGCAATAGGTCTGGGGACAGGACTGATATTTTGCATTTCTAACAAGCTCGCAAAGTAATGTGGCCGAAGGTGGTCCATGAACCACACAAGACTCCAGAGTGGACTTTTACTGTGCTGGATTTTCCAAGGCTTAAAATTTTACTAGGATGGGACAGGATGTAATACATGAAGATCAGGCCAGAAAATAGGCAG
The DNA here is from genome assembly GCF_026419965.1 of Kogia breviceps. Classification (NCBI taxonomy): domain Eukaryota; kingdom Metazoa; phylum Chordata; class Mammalia; order Artiodactyla; family Physeteridae; genus Kogia; species Kogia breviceps. Next base: position 38,315,062 of record NC_081323.1, read on the forward strand.
TGATTTGCATAATACCTGTGATCACCAACCTACACTCAGTCCTATGGGATGCCAAAGATGTCACCACCTAGATGGTTGTTCAATGAATGAACACATATGTGTTCACACGGGAAGCAGTGCTAGTACATCTTTACATTCTCAATTCACATCTAAATTCGTTTCACATTCTAAAGAGTCTGGATTCGCCCACTTCTTTCCACAATTCTGTTCCCTTTCCTTGCCTATCACTATTACCAACCTGCCATCTTGAATATAGATCAAATAAGGCTAAATAACACAGGTGGTATCTACTCACCCAAGCATTCATGGTAAGGTTGGATCTTTTTAATGCACTTGTTTGGTCTTCCTGTCCACTTGATAGCAATCCCTACAGGTGGGATTTGGAATTCTCTGGATAGCACATAGAACCAATTCAGCAGGAGAGCTTTTCTAAGGAGCTTATAGCCTCTGAGATTTGGGTTAAGCCCTTAAATAAGGATGTCCTTCAATTCCATGATCACAGTACTCAGATCAAGTGTGTTTTTTAGCCATTAATCCACCATCTAGGAAGGCTTATTCCTTATAGCTTGACACAGAAAGTATGGTTCATGGATTAATAGAAAGATCCATCAATTGAGTAATAGGAAAGTAGGTTCTGGCTCCAATTCTGCCCCCTAATTAGCTGGGTGAGCTTGAACAAGGCATGGTGCTTCCTTAAGTGTCACTGCTATTAATTATAAAAATAAGTTTCCAGCTCCAACATTTCTCCCAGGTCAGACTTCCCTTGACCTGAAATGCCTCCAGACCAGAGGCTGTTCACAGCAAATGACCCACACAGCACAGCTCTGTGACCACACCCACTTCTGCACATGGATCCTTGGCTACTGCAGTTCAGGCAGGAAGGGCCCGCAGAACATCTAACGCCAGCTCCTTCATTTAACACTAGAAGAAACTGAGGTCCTGGGAGGCAAGACAACTCCTCCAAGGTCATATGGCTTGTCAAGGGCAGAGCAGGGACAAGAACACACGTTTCGTAACTCTCAGGCCAACGGTGTGTATGACAGCCCGTGAACTCAGGAAGTCACATCAGGATTAAAAGTTGCCCCTCCTGGGACCTCCCTGGCAGTCCAGGGGTTAAGACTTTTCCTTCCAGTGCAGGGGGTGTGGGTTCGATCGCTGGTCGGGGAGCTAGGATCCCACATGCCTTGCGGCCAAAACACCAAAACATAAAGCAAAGAAATATTGTAACAAATTCAATAAAGACTTTAAAAATGGTCCACATCGGACTTCCCTGGTGGCGCAGTGGTCTTGAGTCCGCCTGCCGATGCAGGGGACACGGGTTCGTGTCCCGGTCCGGGAAGATCCCACATGCCGCGGAGCGGCTGGGTTTGTGAGCCATGGCCGCTGAGCCTGCACGTCCGGAGCCTGTACTCCGTGTCGGGAGAGGCCACAACGGTGAGAGGCCCACGTACCGCAAAAATAAAAAATAAAAAAATAAAAATAAAACAGTTGCCCCTCTGTGCTGGCAACAATGGAGCTCCTAACAGGAGAGAAGTGTTCACACCCCAGCGAGGCCACCTTCCTCTGCAGTCCTGGCACATAAAGAGGACTTTTGTTAGATGAGAAAATGAGTATCTTCTTTGCATTCTCTCTCCTTTCAGAGGCATATCCGTAGGTGTTTAGAATCGCTGTGTGTGTAGCAAGGCCTTTGGTGCCCTTCCCAAATTCCCTCAGCATCTACCTCTATACAGCAAACTGAGGCTCTTCTCCCGAGGGCTCCTTTTCTGGCCACAAGATCATGGTCAGCCCGAGTGCAGGTCATCTCAGATGTGCTGGAGAGTGAGCGTCCCTGAAGCAGCCCTCGATCAGTGATGGAAGAGGAGGTGGTGGAGTGGTGGGTCAGTTCGGCAGCTTTCTCACCCCCCCAGTGGGCTGACTCGGAGGTACATTCTGCAGTGTTCCAGAGACAAAGTGCCTCCGCAGGGCAGGGCTCCAGCTGCCACACTGGTAACTGGCTTGATAACGCTCACTTTATTTCTTCCATCCTATCCCTGTCTCACTTCCCTACAAGCATTTCCTGGAATCATCTCCCAAATAAACTATTTGTGATGAAATCCTCATCTTAGCGTTTGCTTCTGGGGAATCCAAACCAGGACACGGGGGTATCAGCTTGGCGGAGATAGAGCTTTCAATGGGTCCCTTAAATTCTTTTTGCTGTGACAACTTAATTTTTATCTGGCTCTGGCAGAGTTTGGGTTTCCCCAGGAGCAGGCCCTGAGGAAAGGCCTAGGGTGCAGGCAGGTTACTTGGGAAGTGTCTCAGGAAGTACAAGTGATAGAGGGGAGCGGGGACACAAGGAAGGTAAAGAAAGCCAATACACAGTGTGTCTGTGAGTGGGTTGCTGTGGGAAACTGGGGGGACAACCCCAGGCCCCCCCCAAAGGGCTGTATAGAACGCACCCTAGAATTATGCACTGAGGGGCAAAAAGCTGGGTGCTGATTCACTAACCCCCCCTCCTGAGGGCATGTGCCCTGTAAACAGGCAACGCACACCCTGGAGGTCACAGGACACCTTCAGACAGAGACACCAGAAGCTCTCAGTGTCCCCAAAAACCACCTGCCAGGGGCCTCCAGAAACAAGCCGTGTCTGCCATAGACACCGTTTGTAGGACTTTTACTACATCAAAATGCTGCTCTGCTCAGTAGATGGTCACCTTGCTATCCTCAGAGCCTCCCAAGTTCTGAGCCTGCCTTCCTTGAGCTTCCTTGAAAGTTACCCCTGAATCCATCAGGGTCCAATTGTAAAGTTTCTCCATCAGCTGAGAAGCACGTGAGACGAGAAATGGAACGGCAGAAGAAAAATTAGCCTGCCTCTCCCCGGTCAGGCCACGAGCTGAAGTAAAACTGCTCAGTGGCCACGTCAGGCCCAAGCTGGGCCCGTAGTCAGCACCTTCTCCCCGAGGCCGGGCTGTCAGGGTCCCAGGACCGCACAAGTCCTTTCTTTGATGCCTCCCTGTGCAGTGTCACCGAGATGGCCTGGTCGGAGGGCCCGAGGTCAAGGCACTATCAGGGGTAAGGTTTCTTAAGTGCCATGTGTGAGACACCATCTGACACTGTTTATACATCGACTTAGCCCCCTTATTGACCACAGGACAGAAGTTAAAAGCATTGCTTTGGGAACTCAAATGTGTTAACTTCTGACGTGATGTTTGAATTAGGGTTAAGAAGGGACTGAAGTTTTGATGGGCTGATGGGAGGGAAAGAAAAGGTAAAAAACAAAAATTTAAAAAAGGAAAGAAAGTAAATTAACTAAAACTTCTTCTTTCCAGAAAGGAAATCGAATTATTTTGACTAAAACCAAGAGAACTATTTGTAATGAATCTATTAACTTTGGGGTTGACATGAGATGACTACAGACATGTCTGAACCCTGCCGCTGCCCAAATGAGGTAGCTGATCTATTAAACTCAACTGCTGGTTCTTGGAGGAGCTCACAGAAAAAAGTAACTTCCCTCTTCAATAGGTAAAGGCCAGAAAGGGGAGCACCCACTGGAGTCAGACCCAAAGCCATCACTTGACAGTCAAAGAGAGCAGCATCCTAAGCCTAAAAGTTGCCCAGTTAAGGATGGAATATTTGCACAAGACGAAGACACAAACACTCCACAGGTCAGGTTGTTGAAATTTGGCACTCCTTCCCTGAAATGTCTTTGGATTCCTAACACAAAAACTAGCAAATACATTTCCCACACTTTCATAAACAATGTGATAAAATGCCTGTGATCTGTGTTACATAGTAGAGTTGACAATTTTTAACTAATGTATTCTTATCTACTTATGTGGCATAATGGGAAGCAGTGGCAATTAAGATAATTAGATATGAATAGGAAGCAGCGCTTCTGATTAGAATCAAAGATTGAGCTTTCTGGATATTCAGCACATGGACATCAATGCGTGTGGCATGTTATGAGCTGGCGTGGTCACACTTCTGCAATGTGGTAACAATTATTGCATTAGTGATGACCATGAGGCATGACAAGGTGCCGGGGTCCCTTCCGTACCATACAGAAAAGAGCAAATGATGTTCAATGGAATTTGAAAAGTTTATTAAACTCTATTGTGTTCTAATTCTTTTTAAATTAACAAAGTGAATTAAATCTAGGTTAACTGTCTATTAAGCTATATAGCTGATGAACCAAAGGCTCGCCAGAGAAGACTTTACTGTGGAAATGACCAGCCCAGTCATAAATAGACCAGAATCCTAAGAAAATAAATGAAATGATGTCTGTAAAGTAAAATATCCAGAAGGAAAAATTCTGTGTTAATATGAACTAGGAAGTATTTATAGGCAAGTTAAAGAATCTTTTAAAATGATTTTGGACTACATTCATAATATTAAGAAACAATAAAATTCTAAGTCTTTCAATAGCCTCTGTATTAAATATAATGTGGGCCCAGATATTTCACAGAATCTAGATGTTTGCTAAAGATGGTTTTGTACAGTCTTTGTGTCTCTTATAAAAATCATGTCTTATAAAACTTTTAGCTCGTTTTGAGCTTTGGAAATAAAAATTGAGATTTTCATGTAATTGTTCAGTAAATACTTGATGGATATCAACACTGCTGTCCTACCAAGACACACATCTGAAGACATCCAAATGGCCCGACCTTACCCAGATGGCAGGGACACTTTCCAAATGATCAGGTAACGGGCATGCCCAGATGGTCTAAGCATGTTTAAGTTCACATGTATAAGTGGCAGGATGAGGGATGAGGTGGCATGTATATACATCATAATACAAGGGGCTAGAATTGAACATTGTTCAGGTTCTAGAACAATACTTGTGCTTCAAAAATTTAGAATGTAGACTTTAGAGCTGTCAGGATTGCATTCTCTGAGAATCACTGAAGGAGCCAATCATACTCAAGAATTATTAATGGAGCATTTATTAAGTGCCAGGAGCTATTCTAAGTACGAGGATTTCCTTAGGGAACAAAGAGAAGGTTCGCACTAGCTATCATCACAGGCAAAGCAAGTATGAAAAATTTTTAGAAACAGAGTTTCTGATCCATTTTTTTCCATCTCATCTTTATGATACACAAAAACTTGATATTGAATAAAATGCTTATGTGGCAGTCCCCCAAGTTTCCGTGGCTTGGGAGGTATGTTCTACATGGCTTCAAGCAAGGTCCCGGGCAGGAGTGAGCCCACACAGCCTCAAGCAGTACTGGCCCACTAGCACAGCCTGGATTGCCTTCCTCCCTTCTCTCCCTTTCCACTTTCTCACTGTACCTTCTGGGGTCACCTTCCAAACAAACCATTTGTTCAGTGTCCGCTTTTGGGGGAAGCCAAACCAAGACAAAGGAGAGTGGTAATTTAACAACAGCTGTTACTGGTAAGGCTTCCATTCATCTCACTCAAATGTTTCCTCCTAGAAAAGTCATTTTCTTCCTTAGTCAGCCCTTGGTGATATGCTCACCCCAAAATCAGCATTCTCTACCGAGAAAGTCAGTGGAGGCCTGGCCCTCTCCTGAAATCCCTTTAACTTTCCCATAGGCCTTCTTTCTTACTCTTTGTTCATCTCTCTCATTTTCCTCTCCCAGCTTCCCTCCTCCCAGTGCATCTCAGTATTTTAAAATAAAGTGAAATCGTGACTTGTATAGAAAATGGTGAAGTTGGGACTGGTTTACTCTGAAACATTCCCCCCAAATTGATGTGGTTTCCAATGACACCAAGGAGTAAAGACAACAGAAAATAACATGGTTTCTTGTCATATTGGACAACAATTTTTCTTCCAAATTCATCTTCACAAGGCTCCTTTCTCCCGGATCATTAAGGTTGGCATTAAGGTTGGCAGGAATACGTTACTGAGATTCAACTTCTCAGTAGAATCAATAGTAATACTAGCGAACAATTATGGAAAACTTAATAGTGCTGTATGTCAATTAACTCAACTTTCACAACTGTCCTATTGTCATCAGCCCATTTAATAGGTGAGAAAACTCTGAAGCGAAGGACATTGCCCAAGGCCATCTAGCTTCCAGGAGTGGCAGGACAGGGAGGTAACTGAGGCTCTATCCAAGAACAGATACTGCATTCCCATATCAAGTCTCCTCCTCTCAGATTACACTTACTGCTAAACTAACAGAACCCCCCAGACCCTTGAATTACAGCTTTATTGTCTCTGAGGATAAAAGAAAGACTGAATCGAAGGAAAACAGCTCAAACCAGCATGAAGAGAAGGAAAGCTGGTTTGGGCTGAGCTACCACCTATAAATTGCCATGATTCCAAAGGCTGCATAACTAGTTCTTCTGTCTTAGGTGCATTTAGGAAACGTGGTGAGTCAGCAATGGCACCCAGCCTGGGTTACCAGGGCATCTGAAGCTAGATGTTATTAACAGTAAAAGCAACAGCTCCTTGTTCAAGTCCTCCAATGACATCTGAAATAGTTGTACTGACTCAAGCTTTGTGCTCTGGCCATGTAGCTCTTTCAGCCGTGTGGCGTTTCAAAAACCTGTAAAGAGAGAGGCAGTTCTGGAGCCAAGTTCACTTGATCACCTCTCAGCATTCAGTTCCTGTATCTCTAATCAAGCTAAGATGCCAAATCCTGCTTTACAAATGTATATATATATATATATCTTATATATATTATGCCAAATTGCCTCTGTGGAATATTATGCCACATTGCCTCTGTGGAAACCACAATCCGTTTAGACTCATACAAGAAAACTGGCATTTGTCAAATTAAACATGTAAAACCAAAATTTTTAATTACCATTTCACAGGCATCAAATGATATAACTATGGAATTTTTCTGTCTTGACCTGCCTTGGGGTTAGCTAGTGAGGGTATTAATTCACTTTTCCTTCGCTTGAGTTATCACTTCCAGTTAGTAATTCTGATTGCGTGTCTTCTCCAAAAGAGATAAAAGAACATGGCCAGAAGGAGCATAGATTTGGTCAAGGGTATTTTTCAGATCTGCTTATGCTTGTGCATAACTATTTAAAAACAAAAACTAGGGCTCTTAATGTAAACAGGAAATCATGGTAATGAACAGACAAGGAGAAAGAGAATGGAGAAAGATGAGGCCATCCTTACAATGTTTTACTTTTAAGGAAGAGCAGAGATTGTCCACATTGCCAGAAAGGAGGGGGTGGGGGGGAATAAGTGAAGGGGATTAAGAGGTACAAACCTCTGGTTAGATAATAAACATTCATGGGGTATAATATACAGCTTAAGGAATATGGTCAATAATATTGTACTAACTTTATATGGAGACAGATGGTTACTAGATTTATCACGGTGGTCATTTTATAGTGTATGCAAATATCAAATCAATACGCAGTACACCTGAAACTAATAATACTATATGTCAACTATATTTCAATTTAAAAAAGAGAGAGGGCTTCCCTGGTGGCGCAGTGGTTGAGAGTCCGCCTGCCAATGCAGGAGACACGGATTCGTGCCCCGGTCCGGGAAGATCCCACATGCAGCGGAGCGGCTGGGCCCGTGAGCCACGGCCGCTGAGCCTGCGCGACTGGAGCCTGTGCTCCGCGACGGGAGAGGCCACAACAGTGAGAGGCCCACGTACCACACACACACAAAAAAAAGAGAGAGAGAATAAAGAGAGAGGGGGAAAAAAATGAATGTCCACAGAGTGACTGCGCCATTAGTGGGGCATCGGTGGCAATGGCTGGCATGTTTTTAAGGGAGGAAGGTATTCAAAATACACATCTATGCTCAGCAGTCTGCTGATGCTGTAGTGGTGAGTGGCAAAAATTGTCAAAGAACCCGAGTCAGTAAATATTTTTTGTTGACAGTTCTATAGGATTTCTCTCCTTATGTGTGTGAGTTTCACCTGCATAGTTTGATATAAATAAAAAGCTACAAGCACTTTAACTTAACGAGAAAAAAAGGTAAGCCCCCAGACTCCAGTTCCCCCATTCAAACATCACTTTCCCCATCTCTCTACAAATACAAACAGCTTCACATTAAGGAAAGTGAAGCTCCCCAATTCTTTGCTCGTGCATGGCCCCATACACCCATCATTATTCAACTCTCAGTTTACAAATAAGCCACAGAACATTTTAGCTGCGGAAGGCAAGCCATTTTATCATTGAGGACATTGAATTGCTGCTCCTTGTTTACTTCCAAGAATAAGACGTCTCCATAAACAAGACTGGCTGGGAACACACGCAAATGTCCAATCAATGCCCACCTTTGAAAATTCACAGCGTCTCTTGTCAACAGTCCAACTTACAGGGTATCAGATTCCCATTTACCTTTTTAACATCTAATAATTAGCCAGAAAGACAATCCGTCAGGACTCTTACCACTGTGTAGGGGAGGAAGAATCAAGTGCAGGGAACTCTTGAAGGCCATTGAGAATACTCCTGTTACACCTTCCAAAATATCTCTGGGGTGATGATGGTTCTACTGAAAACAAACAAACAAACAACAAAAAAAACACCTTTGTTCTTTCTATTCTGCTTTGGAACTGTAATAGAAGATAAGTTTTCCTGGTGTCATGACTATTGCCAAAGAAAAATGATCATCCTTGTGTAATGTAATAACACCTTGTATCTATACAACATCTCTGCTTCCCAAGCTCAAAGCACTTTCATGAAGCACTAGCTCTTTCTATCACTTCCATCCCCCCTGAGGTAGGTTGAGGCATGTATGTAATCCTCCTGTGCAGGACAGGAACACAGAGACACTCAGAGGTTAAGTCAGTCCTCAGAGGTTGCACAGTTCAGTTAATGATGAGGCGAGAACTTTCTGCCTTCATTTACTGGGCTGCTTTCTCTTCTCCTACTGAGATTCCAAAACACATAAATAAAATCATCTGATGCTTCTCTGAAATGAAGAATAATAATGTTTACTTAAGGCAGAAAAAATATTTCACTTTCTTACCATCTCATAACAGTGCATACTGTCTAAGGGTCTTAAAAAAAAAAAAGTCCAGACCCCTTATTTCTAGATGAGTAACAATTATGGCTTGGAAGATCACCACCTAGACACGTGAAGAACAGAGCTAAGACATAGCAGAAGAGGTACAGATACAAGTTTCGAGAGTGTTACCTCCAGCTTCACTGAACAAGGCCACTAAAGCATATAATACCAATTAGAATTAGGGCACCACACCAGACACTCCATGTACGATTTCCCTTTTAATCCTACATCAACCTGTAAGGAAGGTAATAGCATCCCCACTTTAGAGATGAGGAAAGTGAGACTTGGGAGGTCAAATTATTTATATAAGGACTCCAGCCAGAAAGTGACAACTCTAGGTGGCCCTGCAAAGGAGGTGATCTATGCCCAGAAATCCTCAAAAAATAACCTGAGTAATGCAGAATGATGGGTCGCAGATAAGCATTCTTTGGTCCATATATTAAGTTTAATCATAAGAAATTGCTGATATTCACTTCCTTTCAACCTACAGAAAGGAATAATTCAAATGATTCAAACTATTACTTTGGGGATCTTTGAGCTATCCTTGGGGAAAAAATATCTCCAAAGTATTAATACTAAGGATAAAGTCAGACACTGCCTTTGAAAGCACAATCAGGAGCTTGAGATGAAAGTCAGGATGGATGGAAGTTGTAATTCAAAAAATTCCCCAGTTCATAAGAAGCTTAGTGAGAGAGGGTGTGTTCCCACCACTGGAGCAGAAACTTCCTTTCCCAAAAAGCCCTTCTAGGATTTTGCCCTTCCCATTCATCTCTTCCGATCAAATTCATCCTTTAGGTAAACACAGGAGGGATTAGAGACCTTTAATTGGCTTTGAAGAAAAAAATGGTAATCTGAGATGTCTGGGCAGGAACTATCTTGTGTCTTGTGGGAGAGAAGTGGGGAGAGAAAGAGAAAAGGAATTGTCTGCAGCTTGACAGGCTGTTCCCAGCCATAGCAGAGAGCATTCAAGAATAGGCAAGATTGTTAAGCCATTCACCCCAATCTGGCTGTGAGCTACAGGCATGCCATCTTGGATTTCTTCTTCCACTCAACTCTTCCTGTGTCTATTAGGAAAGTTCAGTGACATTCCAGAGTCTAGCTCTGGAATGGTGGTTTTTCACACTTAAGGGTGATCTCAGTATCACCTGGGGCCTTGAGGGGTAGGGGCCTTGAGTAGGTCTGTAGTAGGTCTTAACAAATTCCCAGGTGATGCTGATCCTACTGGTTCAATGAACACACTTTAAAAACCACTAACCTGGGGCTTCCCTGGTGGCGCAGTGGTTGAGAATCCGCCTGCCGATGCAGGGGACGCGGGTTCGTGCCCTGGTCCGGGAAGATCCCACATGCCGTGGAGCAGCTGGGCCCGTGAGCCATGGCCGCTGAGCCTGCGCATCTGGGGCCTGTGCTCCGCAACGGGAGAGGCCACAACAGTGAGAGGCCCGCGTACCACAAAAAAAAAAAAAAAAAAAAAAAACCACTAACCTAACTCCCAGCTCTGCAAATGCATTGTATCTTCCTGCCACATAATTTCCTGGACCATGTCTGCACAAACAAAGCCACACATGATCCAGGGAGAAGAATCCGTAGAGATGATGCTGTCCGAGGGTTTGTAACAATAGGTACTATAATACTAGCTTTGATACAAAACAAGTTGTAACACAACTGGCTCTGTGGTATTCTTATTAATGGTAATAGCTAACAGTTATTAACTAGCTCATATGTGCCAGGTCATATGTCAAGTCTCTAGCCATATTATCTTTGAGATAAGTATACTGTTATTACTCCTGTTTTATAAACTTAGACTCTGAGCCTCAGTGGATTAATTCCGTGGTCACTCAACCAGAGAATGGAGGAGCTGGGTCCAGAACCCACGACTCTGACTTAACTGCTCTACGTGGTAGTTCCTGAATGCAGAAACATTAAATCAGGTAAAGAGACATCCACCTCCAGTGCTTTTTGATAAAGGAATAAATATGGGTGAATGGGTGACCATAGCTTTCTTCACTCTACTTTCCTCTATCTTCTCTGGGGAATGCTAATATTCTGCTCCAGCCCCATTTTCTCCTCAACCTCACCTGTTAACACACAGGAAAATGTCTCATATGTTGAAGTGCAGGAGATTGGAGAAGGGAGTGCCCTGCTACCAGACATGGTGTCTTAGATTTATCTTTCCCTGTTGAAACAAACACCTAATTCCTCATGGGAACATCATCTGGTATTGGGGCACTCTGGCCCCAGAAATGTAATTATGGTTTGGGGCTCCATAGGGAGTAGATTGCAAGGGATTGGACACCTTCTTGATTTTATGACACCCAGTTCTTGCATTGTCTATCTCATCTCTTTGATGTTAAGGGACAGGAGGTGGAGATTGGAGCTGTAGATATACCAGGCTCTTATCTGACGGAGACTGGTTTCATTGTTATGGCTCTGGCTTTGATATGCTACTTATCTAGTCTCATAACTTTCTCCTTCACCCTGAAGTTCCTATGTTATAGCTTAATCCAAGACCTGGCTTTAAAGAGACCACTTGCCTGGGATTATAAGCTCCTAACGTAGGAGTTGATAGAACCTCCCGTCTCCATGGGAAAATGACAAGATTTTCCTAGGAGTTGGACATCTGGCATACAGAGTTCAGGTGCAACCTCATGGAACATATCATAGGCTAGGGATCTTCAGGAGCGCTGGCCACACAATGGCCATGGCGTCACAGAAGAGTGATGTTCTTGTCTAGTTCTGTCCTGACTCACCTCTTTGTTTTACTGGACTAAAAGTCCACAGAGGTGTGGCCACATATTTGCTTCCCATCCTACTGTCTAACCTACTTTCCCTAGTGAATAATCAGGTGATGCATTAGGCCCAAACCAATCACCCTTCATTCTGAGCATTTTCAAACCTGTTCAAATTCAAATATCCCCACATTAAAATTTCACATACCCTTTGACCTAGCAATAGCATTTCTAGATATTTATATTTACTCTATAAATATACTTGTACATGTGCAAAATGAGATAGAACAGAATTGCCTATAACAGGAAAATATTGGAAACCATCTAACCCAACTGACCCATCATTACAGAATCAGCTAAATAAATTACAGGTAATCCATACAATGGAATAATATCCAATCATTGAGAGAAACGAAGCAATCTACCTTACCAATGTGGAACACATCACCAAAGTGTACTATTGAAGAAAAAGGGAAACTGAAAAGAGATTGCAGTTTAGGGAGGTGACGGGATTTGCCCAAGGTCCTATAATTTCGCTAGATGCAGAATCTTTGACTCTTTCCCTCCTAAAACTTCTACTAGTCTCTCTCTACTGGATCTTTGGCTCCAGCATATAAATAAAGTCATATTCCCCTTACTTCTCCCTCACTTAGAACCTATGCCCTCTTTTAAGCTACTGTCTTCTATGTCTTCTCTCCAACAAGCTTCTGGATGGTTTCACCTACACTCACTCTCCCCTTTTCCTCTACCATTCTCCTTAATCCTGTTGTTTAGCTTCCTCCCCCACCAATCCACAGAAAGTTGTCTTCCTAAGGGTACCTGTGACCTGTGATTGGCAAACCTTACAATAAAGCCATTTTTGTCTTTATCATAAGACGTCTCTGCCTACATGATGCCCTTAACACTTGCTCCTTGGCCACCTTCCATGAAAGCCCTCTCTCCTGGTTTTCCTCCACTTCTCTTACTGCTTCCTTTCAGCCTCTTCGTGGCAGATGACTCTTCCTAATCCCGCTCTTGTAATGCTTGTTCTCTGTATCCTTCTTGTCTCACCATACATATTTTCATGGGCTCATATGTCCTATTAATTTTTTTTTTTTTTCGGTACGTGGGCCTCTCACTGCTGTGGCCTCTCCCGTTGCGGAGCACAGGCTCCAGACGCGCAGGCTCAGCGGCCATGGCTCATGGGCCTAGCTGCTCCGCGACATGTAGGATCTTCCCGGACCGTGGCACAAACCCGCGTCCCCTGCATCGTCAGGCAGACTCTCAACCACTGCGCCACCAGGGAAGCCCTGTCCTATTAATTTTGTTACCACCTCTGTACCAATAGTTCTTTCAGTGATCTGGAACTCAACCTCCAACTTCTTATATCATCACTTGGATGTCCCTCAGGCACGTCAAACTCTGCATGTATGAAAATCTGAATGTAACATCTTTTTTTTTCTCCCTAAACCAACTAGTAGTTTCCCTATTTTAGTGAACAGTAACAATACCCTCCTGGTCACCAAAGACTGAAATCTTAGCATCGTCTTTCACTGATGCTTCTTCATAAACTTCATATACCATCAATCACCAAGTCTTAATACCTCCATCTCTGAAACACCCTTCTAATCTACACCATTTTCTCTATCCTCAGGGCCATTATCTTAGTTTAGGTCATTATTACTGCTTGATATTCTATTACAACAGTTCCCTAGCTGCTGTGCCTGCCTCTAATCTCTGGCCCCTCCAACCCCTGCCATTTAATAACCCTGCCTTTTTTTGAAGTCCCTTTGATGACTCAGTAACCTTGAGAAGACATTTCAAGCTCCATATGCGATCTACAAGTTGTCCATAATTTTCGCTTTCCTATTCTTTCAGCTTCATTTCCTCCTTCTCCCCTACCTCCACCCATACTGAATAACTTACAGCCCCCCAAAGTCCCAGTCAGCAGCCCACCATTATGTGCTAAACATGCTATAGCTTCTGTTTGTGATGCCCACCCTCCCTGTCCCATCCATTTGACTGACTTCTATCCATTCTGTAAACTCAGCTCAGTCATAACTTCCTCTGGGCATTTTCACCATAGTTTTCCTCACACCAATTTTAGCTGAGTTAGCTATTGTCCATCTCTACCTCCATGATCCTCTGTGCTTCTTTCTATTTTTAATGCCTCATACTACACTTCAAAGAGTAACTTATCTCTTTTTTAGTTTATCTTTTCTTCTCCTACAGTTGTAGTTCCTTGCAAATAAGGACTATTTTTCACTTCTCTTTCTATCCCTAGGGGCTATGTAGTGTCTATCACACAGTTAGTACCCAGTTCCTGACAAGTGATTAACGATTAGGATGTCATCCTTCTGATTTCTAGAACAGTATTCTTTACACTACCCCTAAAATAATAATTGACTGACTGATTAAAAGGGAGGTATATCCACAGTCAACAGTGACCTGTAAAACATGAGGTTGTTCTTCACACAATACAGAATCATAACTATACAAACCTCCCATGACTCCAAAGACCTGAGAACTGTAATTATGTTTCAGGAACTAATTTAACTCTTATTTGTGTCCTGAGAATTGTTATTCATTCAAGTATTTATATATGTTGGCTTCTAATTACTGGTTAAAGCTGGAGACACTCCTTATATCCAGATGATCTTACTAAAGTTCATTTCACGGATGACATTGGAAACAGTTCTCAGATTTGACTGCAATTTGTAAGAATCACTGCACTGCTAAGACTCTGACTCTGTGATTCTCATCCAGAGAATTCCTCGGCTGACTGGCAGGTTTGTTGAGAAATGCCCCAATCCTAGAGAACACCCTCAATTGTCTGTCAAGTCACAGATGAAGCACCTGGAGTAGATCTCTGATTCGACACCATTCCATTTTCTTCCAACCTCCTTCATTTGATAATGAAATGTCAGGGTCAGTGAGCTTGTTAAATCATGGATAGTTTCACTGGAAGTTTACATCATTTTCATTTCCAGATTTCATGCCATGGGACCAACTTGTAGGGGAAACTGCTTTAGAGTAAAGCTATGTGTAAAGCCTAGGTAGTGAAACCTATCCAAGTAGAGTCCAAGATGGGATCATATGAGAGCAAATTTAACCATAAAACAAATAGAAACCTACTCACAAAGAGTCCTCTATAAGCTCCAGAAATTAATCTGTACATAGATTTGTTTAGAACTCAAAGTTTATCTTCCCAAAGAAGTTGTTACACATCCTGAATCTCTTCCCCAGCCTTTTAATAGGTATTTAATGCTCCTCCTATTTGACTCTGATAGAATCAAAGAATCTATCTGCTGCACCCAACACTATGTATGTGGGCAACAATATGGTAAGTCCAACTGCCAACAAGCAAATTTTCTGACTTTCCCACAATGCTTGCAGGGGGAGAAACCACAATGCTTGAGGAGGATGGTGAGGAAACCCCCAAGACAGGGCAAAGGGGAGTTTGCATGAGCTCCAGACTGCTGGGCTGGGGAAGCTGTTTCCTGCAGCCAGTCCCATCTCAACTGGGCATTCGTACTTCAGGAGGCGGCTCATGAAGCAAAAAGGAAATTCCACAGCATCAGACAGACCCAAATTGAGGGACATTCCACAAAATAATTGGCCTGTATTCATCAAAAATATCACGAAAGACAAAGAAAGACTGAGAAGCCCTTCCAGATTAAAAAAGACTAAAGTCATGTTAAATGAAGGCAACAAGAGATCCTGGATTTTCTGTTACTATAAAGAACTTATTGGGACAATTGGGGACCTGAATGAAGTCTAGATAATAGTTCTATGTCAGTGTTAATTCCTGATTTTGATAATGGCACGATGATTATATAAGAGGTGCCCTTGTTTTCAGGGAATATGGAAATATGCACTGAAATATTTAAGGGTTAAAAGTCCTTATTTTTACGAGTTATCCTCAAACAGTTCTGGAGGAATGTGTATGTATATATGAAAGAAAGACAGAAAAAAAAAGAAAGAAGGAAAGAAAGGAAGATAAAGAAAGATGGGAGGGAGGGAAGAAAGGAAGGAAAAGAGGGGGGGGGATAAAAAGGGCGGGAGGGAGAACTGGTCAAGCACTGAATGAAAAGAGTATGCAGTATAATTCTGCAAATTTTCTGGGAGTTTGAAATTATGTTAAAAAATTTTTTGAGATGCCACCATGTTACTATAATTCTCAGTCATGCAGGCTTGGGAGCCTCAAATGCTTTTTAAGTTTTTTTCACTTGAGTAACAATAGAGCTATGCTACAAATCCTCCAAGGATGAGGCCACCCCTTAGAAAGTGTCTTTGCCTCTGGTTCTTCTATGCTGAGCTGGCTCCTGGTGAGAGTGCAGAGCCAGCCTAGCAGCCTGGAGCTGTCTCCAAAGCACCCGCAGTTGTGAGTCTTCTGAACAGAGCTTCCCACTCTGAAGGCATGAGCAACGTTCAACGACTTTACCCAAAACTTTGGTTGAGCCTGTTTGATCTGGCATCCTGTAGTTTTATTCTGCTATGCTTGGATAACTGTGCGGATCTATTTACAGCTTTCCTTGTTGCCCGAGAATGTGGCTTTGAGACAGTGTTGTAGATCCAACATGGATCTAATGGTTTTTTTATGATACCTAGATTCACTCCTGGGTCTCTCCCTCATCGTCTCCTGCAGGGTCATCTGTGCCACAGGACCCAGGCTAGTCTTTTCATCCCAAGTGGCTCACCCAGACTGCCCACGCTGGGCCTTTCCTTCCAGCAGCTATCATGGTGAAATGCTTGACACTGCTCTGCTCAGCCTTGTCCACATGCCAAAATCAACATGCAATACGTACTTTGGGGTTTTATAGAGCTGACCCCAAAATATCTATTTACCCAAATGTTGACATTCTCATGAGTAATGGGCAAAGCTCCGAGGACACACTGTTGGTGGCAGAGCAGAATTCGGAATCCCACTCAGAATTTTGGAGTTGGACAGGGATGTAGAGACTGTCCATTCCAACCATCACAGTTTAGGATAAGGAAAACGGGGCTGCAAGCAGTGAATAACTTGCCCATCAAAACCGGCCTTGGAACCCAGGTCTTCCATCCTCTGGATCAGTTCCTTTTGAGTCTACTAAAGAAGTGAATGCCCTTGGGCGAAACAGCTCCGGGAGCCTGTATTATTAGGTGGGTAATGGTGAAGGCAGCCTCCCAAATACATACTTTGGGATTAGAGACAACATTTCCAAATCCTTTTTCTGAGTCCTACATGAAGAAACCTCAGACCCAGGATTCCAGCCAAAAACAATGATTCTCAAGTCCCTCTGAAATCCTGGATGGATGTTTAACCCAGCAACGTACTAGCCGACTCCAGTGGCAGACGCGGGTCTCAACAGAGCTCCGGGGCTGATGCTTCAAAGGGGGTGGATGTGTGTGTGAGTCTGAATCACACGCAGTAGGTCATGTGCTGTTATCAACAGGATGAGTGAGAGCAAGAGAATATGAGGGAAACGTCTGAAAAGGAATGCGGAATGATGTGCCCCTGTTAACTTGATTCAAACGTTTCTCACAGCTTACAGAAAAGCTTACTGAGAAACTTTACAGGGAAACTTCCAGAAAAATATACTGGAAAAGGGAAATTTCACTCTTTCTCAGGTCCTAGTACCAAACAGGACAAACGAAACTATTAACTCATTCATTTATTCACTCACTCTCTCAGTCATTCATTCACTCATTTATTTATTCACTCACATGACAAATCATTGTTGATTTCCACTTTGTAATAGGTATGGTGATGGGTTACAGTGAGGTCCCTCAGGCTCACAGTTCTAATCTCTGTAATATATAAAGAGCTGATACAAACAATAAGAAAAAAATGAAACCTAATCAAAGGTTGACCAAAAGGTATTCATAGGGAGTTCACAGAAAAAGAAATGGAAAGATTGGCTAAACATATGAAAGGGTACTCACCATCACTAGGCATCAGGGGAATCTAATTTAAAAAGTGAGATAGCATTTTTAGCCATCAGGTCAGTTAGAATTTAACATACTGATAATATCCAGTGTTTTAAGTCTATGGATAAAGAGACTGTGCATACTATTGGTGCTGGAAATATAAATTGAGATAAAATTTCAAGAGAGCAATTTAGCAGTAGCTATCAAAAATTTTTAATGCACACTCTACCCCTATGTTTCAACTTGCAAAAATCCATCATTATTCCTTCTCTTGCTACACAGCATTCCTTCCCCCTTCTAGTAACAGGAGCAAGAATAACTTGGGAATCTCTCCACTACCTCATCTTCAGTCCATGTCACAAGGGGGCCTGTGCCTAGGTATGGCCAATAAAATCATTACATCCCTCCAGCCTCAAGAATTGGTTCGGGGATGGGCATGTGAGTCAATGTGACACAATCTGGGGACATTGCCTAGAGCTACTGAAGGAAAATTGTCCTCTGTTTTCCAATGGAATCAAAGCATGGGGTTACTGGCAGCCACTTTGCCCCTGAAAAGGAAGGCCTTGGGAATGACACAGCACAGAGGACAACAGAAGTGTGTGTGTGTTGGGGGTAGGGTGGGCACAGGGCCCTGTGATACCTCTTGAGCCCCTAGCAGCTGACTCTAAAGCTATATCCACCCTCTCAGACAATAAATTTGCTTTTTGCTTAAACTAGTTTAGGTTGGGTTTTCTCTTGCTTACAGCTAAAAAATCCAGGCAGAAACACTCATCAGCATGATGACTAACACGTGTACAAAGACATAAAAGGTTATTGCAGCATTTTTTATCACAGTGGAAAAAGTGTCGGCACCCTCAGTGTTCATCAACAGGAGAAATGTTTACATAATTATAGTACCTCCAAACTATATTCTGGAATATAAGGGTATCATATTACTGGGGAAAAAAAGCAAGTCACAGTACAATACGTATGTGATTTCAGTCATGTGAAAGGGCCTACATAGGTGTGTGTTCACATGTATTTATCATTGTATACATATTTTTGTGAATACATTTACATTTGCATATATACAAACATATATATGCATGCATGTATGTAGTTATATTTTTAAATGTGAATGTATAGATATACAGAAAAAGGTTGGAAGTATACATAGCAAACAGTGGTTACTTCTGGGAAGGGGATTAGACCAGGATAGGAGAGTGAAAAGAGGGGAACAGATAATGAAAGAGGCTTTAATATTTTATTCTGTTTTTCCTTTATTATTTAAAATGTTTATAAAAAGAAGTAAAAGGGATTAGATGCAAAATTCCTCAACAAAATATTAGCAAACATAATCCAACAGCATATTAAAAGAATCATACACCATGATCAAGTGGGGTTTATCCCAGGAGTTCAAGGATTCTTCAATATACGAAAATCAATCAGTGTGATACACCATATTAACTAATTGAAGGATAAAAAACATATGATAATCTCAATATATGCACAGAAAGCTTTTGACAAAATTCATCACCCATTTATGATAAAAACCCTCCAGAAAGTAGGCATAGAGGGAACTTACCACAACTTAATAAAGGCCATATATGACAAACCCACAGCCAACATTGTTCTCAATGGTGAAAAACTGAAACCATTTCTACTAAGATCAGGAACAAGACAAGGTTGCCCACTCTCACCACTATTACTCAACACAGTTTTGGAAGTTTTAGCCACAGCAGAGAAGAAAAAGAAATAAAAGGAATCCAAATTGGAAAGGAAAAAGTAAAACTGTCCCTGGTTGTAGATGACATGATATTATACATAGAGAATCCTAAAGATGCTACCAGAAAACTACTAGAGCTAATCAATGAGTTTGGTAAAGTAGCAGGATACAAAATTAATGCACAGAAGTCTCTGGCATTTCTATACACTAATGATGAAAAATCTGAAAGAGAAATTAAGGAAACACTCCCATTTACCATTGCAACAATACCTAGGAATAAACCTACCTAAGGAGACAAAAGACCTGTATGCAGAAAACTACAAGACACTGATGAAAGAAATTAAAGATGATACAAACAGATAAGAGATATTCCATGTTCTTGGATTGGAAGAATCAACATTGTGAAAGTTACTATACTACAAAGCAATCTACAGATTCAATGCAATCCCTATCAAACTACCAATGGCATTTTTCACAGAACTAGAAGAAAAAATTTCACAATCTTATGGAAACACAAAAGACCCTGAATAGCCAAAGCAATCTTGAAAAAGAAAAACTGAGTTGGAGGAATGAGGCTCCCTGACCTCAGACTATACTACAAAGGTACAGTAATCAAGAGAGCACAGTACTGGCACAAAAACAGAAATATAGATCAATGGTACCAGATAGAAAGCCCAGAGATAAACCTATGCACATATGGTCACCTTATCTTTGAGAAAGGAGGCAAGAATATACAGTGGAGAAAAGATAGCCTCTTCAATAAGTGGTGCTGGGAAAACTGGACAGGTACATGTAAAAGAATGAAATTAGAACACCCCCTAACACCATACACAAAAATAAACTCAAAATAGATTGAAGACCTAAATGTAAGGCCAGACACTATCAAACTCTTAGAGGCAAACATAGACAGAACACTCTAGGATATAAATCACAGCAAGATCCTTTTTGACCCACCTCCTAGAGAAATGGAAATAAAAACAAGAATAAACAAATGGGGCCTAATGAAACTTAAGAGTTTTTGCACAGCAAATGAAACCATAAACAAGATTAAAAGACAATCCTCAGAAAGGGAGAAAATATTTGCAAACGAAGCAATGGACAAAGGATTAATTTCCAAAATATACAAGCAGCTCATGCAGCTCAATATCAAAAAAACAAACAACCCAATTCAAAAATGGGCAGAAGACCTAAATAGACATTTCTCCAAAGAAGATATACAGATTGCCAACAAACACATGAAAGGATGCTCAACATCACTAATCATTAGAGAAATACAAATCAAAACTACAGTGTGGTATCACCTCACACGAGTCAGGATGGCCATCATCAAAAAATCTAGAAACAATAAATGCTGGAGAGGGTGTGGAGAAAAGGGAACCCTCTTGCACTGTTGGTGGGAATGTAAATTGATACAGCCACTATGGAAAACAGTATGGAGGTTCCTTAAAAAAACTAAAAATAAAACTACCATATGACCCAGCAATGCCACTACTGGGCATATATCCTGAGGAAAACATAATCCCAAAAGAGTCATGTACAAAAATGTTCATTGCAGCTCTATTTACAGTATCCAGGACATGGAAGCAACCTAAGTGTCCATCATCAGATGAATGGATAAAGAAGATGTGGCACATATATACAATAGAATATTACTCAGCCATAAAAAGAAACGAAATTGAGCTATTTATAGTGAGGTTGATGGACCTAGAGTCTGTCATGCAGAATGAAGTAAGTCAGAAAGAGAAAAACAAATACCGAATGCTAACACATATATATGGAACCTAAGGGAAAAAAAATAATAAAGTAATGAAGAACCTAGGGGTAAGACGGGAATAAAGACACAGACCTACTAGAGAATGGGCGTGAGGACACGGGGAGGGGGAAGGGTAAGCTGGGACGAAGTGAGAGAGTAGCACTGACATATATACACTGCCAAATGTAAAATAGATGGCTAGTGGGAAGCAGCCGCATAGCACAGGAAGGTCATCTCGGTACTTTGTGACCACCTAGACGGGTGGGATAGGGAGTGTGGGAGGGAGACGCAAGAGGGAGGGGATATGGGGATATATGTATACATATAGCTGATTCACTTTGTTATACAGCAGAAACTAACACAACATTGTAAAGCAATTATACTCCAGTAAAGATATTTTTTTAAAAAAAGAAATATTGTGTCCCCAGCTGAATAAATAAATAAATAAATAAACATTAAAAAAGAAAAAGAAGGAAAAGGGAATCCAAACCCAAATAATGGCAATATGAAAAGGTAAGTCAACGCTGAAAGAGAACACTGATATGTCTTGTGTTAGGTTCCTCCAAAAGCCAACCCTGAGATAAGGCTTCCAGTGCAAGCAGTTTATTTGAGAGGTGATTCCAAGAAATACTGGTAGGGAAATGGGAAAGTGAAACAAGGAAGAAAGGAAGCAAATAGAGGATACATCAAGCCCAAGTTACCGCTGAGAGTAACTAGAGCTTAATCCTACAGGGGAAGTCCACAGAACAATGCAGAACATGTGCCTCAGAGTTATCCCACCTGAGGGTGGTGGGAGCTGGGGCACTTACTTATATGCCCATTCTCAAAAGTTGTCCGTAAGAGATGTTTCCAGGGGCCATTAACTCCTTGGCACTTCAAGTCTTCCCCATGCTTGGGCAGAGTGTGTCAGGTGCTGGCAGCTGGAATTTGGGCCAGCATGCATTAAAATGTTAAATATCAAGGGAACGTGCACAGGGCACAGAGATCATTATTGAGTGTATTCTCAAAAGGAGCACAGTGTAGACAGGGAACAGATGGTGTTGGAAGAGGTTGGAGAGGAGACCTGTGAGGTCAGGTGAGGGTGGGAGGTTGGGTTGGTGACGAGATCGTTTCCACCATATTAAGAACTTCTTGACAATGGGAAGCTACCTGTGTGTGCAAGTAACAGAAGGGTAATATCAAATTCATAGAAATTCACTCTAGAGCAGGAGGTCTAATTGTGGAAGTCTAGTTGTATTTGAAACATTAGTGTGTAAAGATCCACTACCGGGTGTGTCACAAGTAACACTCATCCTTTCAACAAGTATCTATTGAGCACCCACTATGAATACTTGTTAGGCCCCAGGAATATGTTTGTAATAGTTTTCCAAACAGAGTTTGCAAGTGATTTTTCTTAATGAAATGTAGACAATCCCATAATCATCATACGATATCAGGTCTGTGTACAGCTCTTCATATTCTCTTGAGGGGAACACATAGGAAAGGAGCCACAGCCTTGGGGTATGCTGCGAGCCGTGGGTGCCCCCACCAGGATGTATATTACACATTAAAATTGTTAAGACATTAACAATTGGTTTAAAATGAAGTTAGATCACAAGGGAACATTCACAGGGTTGGTTTTTTAAATGAAGTTAGATCACAAACTGGGGACAACTGGGGAGATTTTGTCCAGCCATCTAGAAAAGAGAGAATACAAATGAAGGCTGCCTTGTCAAGTATTGAAGGGAGGAGAAGATTTGGGGCTGGTTATTCTCCACTTGTTCTTACCCCACTAGGTCAGTTTGCTCCCATCTCAGTCCTTTCTGTGCCCCAGGAGACTTAGCCCTATGACCTATAGCACTAAATTCCTTTGCCCTCTGATTTTTCGTTGGTTTTTGCCAGTGGGAAGCACCAGTAGAAGATGAAAGGATGGGGGTTGGGGGGGAGGGAGAGTGGTCAGGACGACCGTTCTCCCTGCCCCACTCTTGCCTCAATGCAGTTCTGGCAGTGGCTGCACTGAAGTTTCGGATCCCATTGGGTGGCCCTTCTTCCAGAGTCCCAAGCTCACATATAAGGGACTTTTGAGAATTCCACTGCCGCCCTTGCCCCTTATTTCCCAGGGAGTTGATAGCATCTTATGGTGTCCCTGGGTCTTTCTTTATTCTTTCCTAGCTTCCTCATCCCTGCTCTGTAAGTGGGCTCTTCATTAAACTCTCTGCCCTTCAGCCCTTTGAGTGTTTCCTGCAGGAACCCTAATTTCTACAGAGCACAGAAGGTTGTTTCTGAGGTTACTTGGTTAGATTTCATGATTAATCGGATGTGTGCCTGGGAGGTTGGGAGAAGGAAAAAAATGAAGCTTCCTCAGGCTCTGGGCTAAAACAGTGAGACACAACGTAGTTGGTGGTGTCAAGGATGAAGCCAAAGAGTCGCATAAGAACCACCATGTAGAGAAGCAGCAGGAGGAAGGAGTAGGCGGGGCCACACACAGGTGAGTTGGCATCGTGGATGTGTTGACTTGGCTCTCCAGGTGGAGATACTGGCATTGGAATTCAGGCGTTGGAGTCGGAGCTAAGGAATGAATTGAGGTTGGCGATTGATTCGTAAGAATGAAAAACCTGAGGCAAAATTTGCCATTTACACCTCCACCTTTTTTTCTCTGTCCTGATTCTCCCTCAGCCCCTCTCCGCTCCTCCTCCTTCAACCAGATTCCCCACATCTCCACCCAAGTTTACCCATTTAAAGTAATATTGCAGGGACATCCCTGGCGGTCCAGTGGTTAAGACTCCACGCTCCCACTGCATGGGGCTCGGGTTCCATCCCTGGTTGGGGAACTAAGATCCCACCTGCCACATGGCCGGCCAAAAAAATAAATAAATAAAAAATAAAATAAAATAATAGTACATATTTTCAAGCCTTCCCTTTTTTCATCACCAAAGATTTTCTAGTTTCCAATCCCTCAGAGGCCAGAGTACTGTTTTCCAAAATGGCAATGAACTCCTCTGACAAATCACCTCCTCCTCATGTAAAAATGAACTCACACATTATTGTTCCAAGGGAGGATTTGTACATTTCAAAGGACAATGGCCGGACCACCAATTGGATAATGACTGAAATCCTTGTTTCTCAAAACAAGATCTTCCTGCTCCAGAGGAGACAAGACAGTATTCCTGAGAGTGTTCAGGGCTGTGGGATAAATGTGGCCCATCTTCCTGGAACATCAGTGTTACTCAAAGATTTAAGGGTGGGTGACCTTTTTAAGTTAAATAAAACATGAGTATGTTATGGAAAGGATGAAAATTCCTAGCAATTTTAAAGATAAAACATAAGCCTCCAAAACATTCCCCGCCAAAAGGTTCACATTAAATTTGACCTTCTTGTTGGGGTACGTAGTGGGAAAGTTGGGCTAAGTCAGTGGTTCTCTGAGGACTATGCCAAAGATGGGAATTTCTGGACATTGGAGGGCAAATACTTTAGAACCAGCCAGACTTATGATACCCCCATAAATCATGCCTCTTTAGCCCACCCAGACACCATACACCACAAGCTTGTGCCTGAAATGACCGTTTCTTGTTCAGCTGCCTTTCCTCGCTTTGGAACTTGGGGCATAAAATGCCTTTCAGATGATGTAAATGCCTTTCAGATGATGTAAATCCATCCATCCATCTATCCATCCAGTCTTCTTTAGTTTTTTCTGTTGTACACTGGTTTAAGTGTAATACATTTGCTTCCTTCCTGCAGGGAGCATATCCTAGTTCCAGAAAAATCTTCCAAGGTAGAGGAAAATAAATACATACACCAACTTCTTGAAACATTTGGCACCTTCCACAATCACCAATAAATCTAAGTTGGACAGCTTGACATTTCCTCAAACAAGACCCCGCCTCTCAAAGAACATTTGTCCGAACATGAAAAACAATAAAAGCCCCGCTGATAGAATACAAAACATGTTCCTTGTCTAACTGGAGAAGCAAAAACAAATAATTATTTGCTTAGGCAGCAATTCGAACCATTCCACAGTCCGTGGATATCACAATCCTGTTCAAATGGCCTCAGCAATAACCTCCAATAATCTTCATATTGAAAAGATTTATACACTGTCCCAACACTCAATTTTTCAAAAACCACCTGTCCAAAGAAAACTGTACTCTGATCTTCTTAAGCATTGGATATGCCTGAACGAAGGCTGTGTAACTCACGGCATCCTTTTTTACTTTGTAAAAACACAGTTGTCAGTTCCGGCCTTAGAAACAATTCAACTTATAAACAATTTAATGGAGGTTTCCTGTCTCCTCCTTTCCCCTTTAACATGGAGCCTTCCTCCGCTGTTTCCAAAGGAGACCTTAGCTTCCCCCCTCTCAGCCCCCACTCCCACAGGCCCTCCTCCCTCTCACCACTCAACGGCTGCCAAGTTCTCCCAAAAGGAGGAAGACAGGATATGGCCGAGTCCCTACCACTTTCCCAATCCGTCAAGCTGCCTCACCAAGGGTTGGAAGTCTGGGCCTCGGCAGCCTCTGAGCACTTTCATTCCAGTTCAGCCACAAGGGGAATCCAGTAGGCTTTTCTGATGGCCTGGGGAGATAACCATCCCTTGGAACATTGTTCTATAAGAAAAATGCATGTGAAGTTCCAAGGAACTTTTGGAACAGAACATTTTCATGTGATAGGACTTCTGTGATCTACATGATATGCTGGAGGCTTACACATGGTTTCCACAGACCCACAATATATTGTGGGAGTTGCCTAGCAATGCCACCAAAAGTGAATCTAGGGGCTTTTGGGAAGGGCTGGGCAAACCGTCTACTTGCTTAAAGCAGTACAATGTAGAAACAAAAAGTTCATCCTTTGAATTTGATTTTTGTCATTTTATAAAGTATCAGAAATAGTCATAATGGGGGAAATTAGAACCCTTTGAGGCTTCCTTCACTTATTTCATGACTTGATATTGTTATTTTTGAGTTCTCTATGGAGAAGCCAGGCTTAAGGCCTTTTGACCATCTTAAATAAACCTCAATTCTAGATAGAGAAAAAAATCAGTATCTGTGCAGATACCAGCCTTGGCTTCAGCATGAACTAGCTAACATCTGGATGTTCATTATCTCCCAAGTTGGGCTTGCCCAAGGACTCCTTTCAGTTTAATGTTTCATGATGCCGATTATTTATCTCTTGTCTTCATGCACAGTCCTCCAATGCACCTACCTGTTGAGGGTGAACCTGTGCAAGATTCCTCCTGGTTTAGTCATGAACACAGCTATGCCTCCTGGACTCATGAACTGACATCCCCAGAACCTAATGAAGCAGTGGATAACATGGATCTCAGCAGGTACTATCCACAAGCCTCCGTAGACAACATCTGCAAAGCCCCTGTGACTACTCATGACCCGATGTTAACATTCACAGATTTCAAGTGAGACATCCATTGAATTCCAGTCACCAGAGACTGAACAGTTCTCCCTATTCATTTCAGTACAATCAGTCTTCATGCTGACATGACTTTAATTCTCTCCCATTTTAGAAAACAGGTAGCAAGACACCCTAGGTTTTGAAAAGGAAGTGTCAACATCTGTCAGTTGGTATAAGAGAAAAAAATGATTTAATGTTTTTTGCTGTCTGCTCTTTGTGCCTCCTACTTCTCCCTCTCTCTGTCTCTCACTCTCTGTCTCTGTCTCTCTTTCACACACACAGATACAGACATGCACACACACACTCACCATCCCTCCACTGTGTGCCAAAGGTATCCTCTCAAAAGTCAAAACATGTTGAGCATAAAACCAAGTCTTGCTTGGTAGGGAGGTTCTGATCCCAACAAACTCTATATTTTCTTTTTAACTTTTTATTTTATATTGGAGTATAGCCGATTAACAATGTTGTGATAGCTTCAGGTGCACAGCAAAGGGACTCAGCTGTATGTATACATGTATCCATTCTCCCTCAAACTCCCCTCCCATCCCAGCTGCCACATAACATTGAGCAGAGTTCCCTGTGCTCCACAGTAGGTCCAAGGAACTTTAGATAAAACAATCTTCTAAGTCAAAACAGCCTGCCTGAGCTTTGGAATCAGAAAATAACAGTGGTCAGTTAACTATGGCCTATGGGTCAAATCTGGCTCCACAACTGTTTGTGCACACCTGCAAGCCAAAAATGATTCTACATTCCTATTTGTTTTATTTTTTTAAAAGCTACTGCATTTTTCATTTTATTTATTTATTTATTTATTTATGGCTGGGTTGGGTCTTCGTTGCTGCACACAGGCTTTCTCTAGTTGTAGAGAGCAGGGGCTACTGCTTGTTGCGGTGCATGGGCTTCTCATTGCAGTGGCTTCTCTTGTGGTGGAGCATGGGCTCTAGACCACAGACTCAGTAGCTGTGGCTCACGGGCTTAGTTGTTCCATGGCATGTGGGATCTTCTCAGACCAGGGATCAAACCTGTGCCCCGTGCATTGGCAGGCGAATTTTTAACCACTGTGCCACCAAGGAAGTCCCTACATTTTTAAATAGTTGAAAACAATTCAAGAAAGTATACTAGTTGGAGGCACATTAGAATTTTATGAGATATAAATTTCAACATCCATAAATAAAGTTTTATTGGCATACAGGAGCACCTACTTCCTCATATACTGTCAGTAACTGCCCTTCCACTACAGCAAAAGAGTTGAGTAGTTGTGACAAAGAGTGTATGGCCCACAAAGCTGAAATATTTACTATCTGGCCCTTTACAAAATAATTTTTCCAATCCATGAGATAGACCTACATTCTAATTCTGTCATTTAATATTTCTTTGGCAGTAAGCATGTTTCTTGACCTCTATGACCTCAATTTTCTCTTTCTAAGTTAAGAGGAATGACATCTAAGTTTCAGGTGTCTAGAGTGATTCTTGGAACCACAGATATGAGTTCCTCTGCCATGTCTTCTCCCCATGCTTTTCTCTGTGGAGCTGCCAGAGGCATCAGGCCAACACACGTTGGCAAAATTCTAATTTGCAGAGAAGCAGACCACATCATATCCTGGTTGCAAGGACCAGAGCTGAGCTTCTGGACCTATTTCAGTGAAAGTTATTTTTGACCCATACCTGGACTTTTTATTATTTTCCTTTCAGCAGAGGTGAAAGTGGATATTAACAAATTTGTATCTACCATTTTTTCTGGTATACTCCTGGGAAACTCTTGACTACGAGGAAAGTGTGTTTTAGTTGTTAAACTGATGAACCAGATAAAATAAGTCAATAAGTATTGAAAGTTTGAGGATCCGGACATCCCACTCCATGGAAATTGGAATTATTTATTCAATATGCAGTTACTGAGAAGCATAACAACGCCCACAGTGAGAGCCCCAAATCACAAGGTCCTTTGAGACTTCCCTGCTGTTCTCCGGATCGCCCTGCCCACTTCATCCACAAACTATTTTACCACTAAGTCAATTCAACAGGGAAAATGGTACTCTGGAAACCAGCTGAGTGGATGATTCCTACCTCAGAAGGAAACCACTATGTTTAGAGAAATTAAAGTACAACTTGGTTAGTTTTCTACTTAATTGGGAGGTGGCGGGCTCTTGGGAAATGAGCTTCGGAAGTAAGCAAGCCCGGCTTCAAATATCAGGGTATCTCCTATGGCTCTGTGATGTTGCTTACCTGGCTCTCTGAGCCTCATTTAACTTAACTGGACAACAGGGGAAGCTATTTTTACCCCCACACGGTTGATGGGGGATTAAGTAAGATGACTTATATAGCAGCTTACAAATTTATGAGCAATGCTTGGCACATAACGCTTGCTTAGTAATTGTTCATTTTTCCTCCTTTCCCTGATTCCAAGTCCAAAAAGGGGTTCAGGATTGCCACCACTCTGAGTGCCCACCAGTGCCAGGAACTGTTGCTATATGCAAGATCTTGGTTACTATTTGCAATAGTCCTACAAGGGTGATATTTCTAGCCTCAGCTTTTTAAGAATTTATTTTGTTAATTTTCTTTGTTATTTATTAAGAGATTCACATAAATTTAGGGTTTTTAATTATTTGAAAAATATACTTTCGCTTTGTAGATATCCTTTTCTTGCCGTGTCACTCTAAATTGTGAATTCAGAGTTTTTGCTACTTTATGAAATCCACCTATAGCTCATTTGGATTACATTAGCATTTTAAAATTAACAAAAGCCCCCCATAGCCTTAGCTTTTAGATGAAGGCATTGACTCTACCATCTTGAAATAATGATGTGCAAATGCTCTATTCTGTTTTAAATGTTGTCTAAATTTAAAGAGTGCAGGAATTGTCTGTAGCTGGTTGACTCAGCTGGCCAGCTTCATTACACAAAAATTGCTAGTGCTGTCTACGGTGGTCAAAGTGAAGGGGTTAGAAATAATGAACTTAACCTTGCCAACATTTAAAAAAATTATATTGAAATATAATATACTAAAAATATGCTTCAGCATACGGTTCAATGAATTTTCACAAACTGAACACACTTTTGTAACCAACACCCAGACGAAGAAACAGAACATTACCCACATCCA
Source organism: Kogia breviceps (assembly GCF_026419965.1). NCBI lineage: Eukaryota > Metazoa > Chordata > Mammalia > Artiodactyla > Physeteridae > Kogia > Kogia breviceps. The sequence continues at coordinate 38,344,540 of NC_081323.1, forward strand.
AGAAGCCCCCGGTCGTGCTTTCTTCTGGTTCCTAATCTTCCAAGGGTAACCACAATCCTCACCTCTTCTTTTTTTTTTTTTTTTTTTTGGCTGCCCTGGGTCTTCGTTGCTGCATGCGCGGGCTTTCTCTAGTTGCGGTGAGTGGGGACTACTCTTCGTTTCGGTGCACGGGCTTCACATCGCGGTGGCTTCTTTTGTTGCAGACCATGGGCTCTAGGCATGCAAGCTTCAGTAGTTGCAGCACGCGGTCTCAGTAGTTGTGGCTCACAGACTCTAGAGGGCAGGGTTAGTAGTTGTGGCTCACGGGCTTAGTTGCTCTGCGGCATGTGGGATCTTCCCGGACCAGGCATCAAACCCGTGTTCCCTGCATCGGCAGGAGGATTCTTAACCACTGTGACACCAGGGAAGTCCATTCTGGCTTCTTAACAGCACAGATTAGTGGTGCCTATTTTTAATACTGCATATAAGTAAAATCATACAATGTTTTCTTTTTCGTATCTGGCTTCTTTTGTTCAACACTTATGTTTATAAGATTTACCTACAATTGATGGGTGTAATTTACGATTAGATCACTCTCAATAATGTAGAGCAGGGGTCCCCAACCCCCGGGCCGTGGACTGGTACCGGTCTGCGGCCTGTTAGGAACCAGGCCGCACAGCAGGAGGTGAGCGGTGGGCAAGTGAGCAAAGCTTCATCTGCCACCCTCCATCGCCCCGCGTCGCTCACTTTACCACCTGAACCACCTCTCCCATCGCTCGCATTACCGCCTGAGCCATCCCCACACTCCCTACCACCCCATCCGTGGAAAAGTTGTCTTCCACACAACCGGTCCCTGGTGCCAGAAAAAGGTTGGGGACCGCTGCTGTAGAGCACCCCATTTTATGAACGTGCCACAATTTATCCACTGTATTGCTGCTGGACATTTGGGTAATTTCAGTTTGAGGGTATTTAAGCATTCTGCTACATGTCTTTTGCTGACTATTTTATGCATTTCTGTTAAGTACATACCTAAGAGTAGACTTACTGAGCCCTGGGGTGATTTATGTTCAGAGTTAATGAGTACTTAACCAAGAATTTTTCTGAGGAATTGTGTCAGTTTCGACTCCTACCAGCTGCATTCCACATCCTTGCCAACCGTCAGAATCTCCATCTTCTTCATTTCCACCATTCTGGTGATGCCTTCTCAGATTTTTACACTAGTTCCATATACTCAAAGTATTCAACTACAAGGATAAAAGCCTAAAAGTGAATACAAGGAGTGTGAATTGAGGGTGCATCACAAAGACTCCATGAAAAACATGAGGGCCACAGATGTGTAATCAGCCACTGGACAGCATCATCATTATCAAATGCATGTGGACCTCACTTTAGTGCTCCATGATTCGACTCCCTCCTCTGTGGTGCATTTAATTTAAATTTCTGTAACAGATCCTGATTTTCTATCATCCCCCATTTTGACTTCTGAATTGCATTTTCTTCCCACAACTGCTTGGGTCTCCTGGGATAGCCTTAATAAAATTTTGGATATTGGCAAAGAACAGGTAGGAGAACTTGGAGAAGACTGACCTCCAGATCCAGTAACAGGCAGTAAACATAAATATGCTCTTCAAAATGGGAAGGAGAAGGGAGGGAGGAGCTTGGGTTGTGCCCAATATGTCCCGTCTATGGGGACCACTTCACCAGTTGATACATGGTAATAGTAATACCTTGCGTCTGTACAGCCTTTTCAATTCATAAATGTTCTGGGAATCTATGGAACACCTGGAAAGAAACAAGTCCCATGAAAGCAACAAGCTGAAGGGCTGCTGCTTAGCTGGCTTCACACGGGAACTTTCTGCAGTAGTCAGGTCGGGGCTGCCTAAGTCAATGTGGATTTAGGTCAGTAACAGGAGGGGTAGCTTGCTCTCCTGGTTCCTGGGTTCTGTGACATGCCATCTGACCTTGGGGACAAGTGGAAAATGGACTTCCTTCTTGCCCCCCATGACATTTCCAGTGCAACTTACAGCCCCAAGCCCCCACAGCAACCCAAGGCAGTTGCAGTTTTGCTACTGAATGTCCCTCAACACATGGCTCGTACTCCACAGCTCATAACAACAGCCCATACTTACTGAGTGCCCATTACCTGCCCGACAGTGTGATAAACATATTACATGCATTATTTATTTTGATTCGACTTAATCCCCAGAAAACTCAGAGTCACACAGCACATAATTCACAAGGTCCGGGGTGAATCCTGATCTGCTCCCTCCAATGTCCAGTGCTCCTTCCATTTGGGCCGTGTGATCTGAGGAGGGCCTCTCTTCTCCCCTCTCCAGAATGCACCTCTGTCTGCTGATGCTTAAGATTCCACAATCCTAACTTCTTCCCTGTGTCAGAAAGAGTATTTGTGCTTGTTTGAGGCATTAATGTTCAATGTGCACATTACCAAACATTTACCCCTGAAGGGAAATGTGTTGAGAAGGAAAATGACCCGTTATAACCTGGGGACCTCGATAATGGGCTTCTGAGAGGTCAAGGAACATGAATTGCTGGATGTTTTTCTCTGCCCTTTAGTATGTCTTAATCTACAAATATTTTTGTAGATTTCCTTTGAGGCAACTCTCTCAGACTAGCTTAGAAGGAAAGATAAGGTAGACACCAAATTATTCCCCCAATCCTAACATAACAGGACAAATGAGCCCTCTTTCATTTTTTACTTGGAACTAAGTTTAATTATTTTATCCAACAATTTATTAATCCCCAAATGGGTACAGTGTAAGGAAACAGAACAGACACTTGAAAAGGTCTAGCTAATGCATGGTTGATAGAAGCGTAATGGGTCCACGCAGCCCATTGGGATATGATGGGGATGTGTGATGATTGTTGACGTCAGGGGAAGCAGAGGTCCCACTGCCACCCAGGTAGGGAGAACACCTCCATCTCTTGCTGTTTGGGTGAGATCCCAAACTCTTAATAACACCAGCAATAGTAAATATTCTTTCATTCCTTTGCACACCCTGAGCTCTCATCCATAGTCAGGACTTCACCTGTGCCGTCCCTCTTCCTAGAAAGCACTTCCTTCCCCTTGTTACTTGATGAACTACCTCCCCCTCCCTGGGCCTCAGTTTATATTTCAGCAAGAAATCTTTGCAAAGCCCCCACATGTGGATAAGAGCCCAGTCCTCTTAATGGCCTCCCTCACATTAACCCCATGTCCATTTTCCAGGTTGACCATGATTGTCTCTTCACGTGTCTCTACCTTTGAATATCTTGTTCACCAGGCATACATGTCCTACACGAGGCCTGGCCCTCATTGAGCACTAAAACATCTTTCCATTTGGAATTCACTGAAGAATTTGCTCATTAAACTAAGATCATTTCTTCTAACCCAATAACAGGAGATCCTCAAGCTACCTTCAACCATCTGAGATAAGCTTGCTATTCTTCTGGGTAAGGAGAGAGAAGAGAGACTTCATGGATGAAAAGAAAGCCCACACTCTCTAAGACCAAATAAATTAATTCTACTTAGCTAACAAGTAAATACAGGATGAGGAGTCATAAAGCCCCAAAAGTCCCCCTCCTCAGTATGCGCGGAATGCATGGCAAGCTCTGAAACATCTTCTATTTTCCCAGACTGTTTTTGTTGCTTAATTGTTCAGCAAAAAAAGAAGGAAATTTGGGCACTCCCAAGTCACCCTCCCACGGAAACCTGTTTTACTAGCTGGATTTTATGTGGCTGAAGAAGGCCCCAGAAGGAACTTACGGAAAAGAGCATGGGTAACAGCCATGCAGGCTTGCAGGTCCAGAACACACCCAGGGCTCAGAAGAGACCCTGGTTTAGGCATTTTCCTCATGTTCCTCTTAGAGCTGCTGTGTCATTAATTGAACTTGTATTCTGGTGCTTGTATAAAGCATTCCCTCTGTGGTTCACTCCCAGTCTTAAACCTTGCATGTGACCACATGTTAAATGTGTATTTTTATGGTCCTATAATCTCAGGACTTTTAAATCTCTGTTGCTTAAAGGCATCCAGTGAGCTGAAGCGGAAAACTCCAGAGATTTCTGATCATTTAGAAGTAGTTTATGTGCTGGTTCTAAGTGGCTTCACAGCTTTACTTCTTGCAGGGACTGGGGCAGAGCAAAGATAAGGCCCTGGCATAGAATTAACTCTTCAGGGCTTTCAAAACCAAAATCAAGAATCACTAGAAAATATGCAACCTCTTTCTATTTAAACACCTCATTAGCAGAAACCTGTATCCGCTTACTCACTGGAAACTTCCTTCTTAAGAGTTACTCCTCTATTGCCTGTTGTGTTGTCAGTTTATCTTCAGAACTGATTTTTTTTCCCAAGCTTGCATGGGCCTCCTTGGATAACCTTAATGAAAGGTGGGGTATTGACAAGGAAATAAAATGAGAGAGAATTGGGCTCAGGATCCACGAAATGGACTCCCTTCATGTCCTTGGACATGACAACTTTCCTAATAGTCTCTTGACTCACATTTCTTTTTTAATTTTTTTAATTTCTGCAATTGCTTCTTTTTTATTGATTTTTAAAAACTGAAGTATAGTTGATTTACAATGTTGTGTTAGTTTCTGGTGTTCAGCAAAATGATTCATATATATATGAATATAAATATAACTTTATATATATATATAACTGAATATATGTATATTCTTTTTTGGATTCTTTTCCATTATAGGTTATTACAAAATACTGAATATAGTTCCCTGTGCTATACAGTAGGTCTTTGTTGTTTATCTGTTCTATATATAATGGTGTGTATCTGTTAATCCCAACTACTAATTTATCCATACCTCCCCTCCTTTTCCCTTTGGTAACCATAAGTTTGTTTTCTATGTCTGAAACACACATTTCTTTTATTCCTTTTTCATTCTTTATTCTTGTAGTTGAATGTTTTGTGGATCTGGGACAAGAGCAAAAGGTAGGGAAAATGCAAAAACAAACAAACAAAAAGCCCACAGATCTGCTTCATATTCAGATTCTGTTTTTCTCCAAAATAAGCAACGTTTCTTTGGCACGGATCACAAGGGATGACAAAGCAAAAGATTATTTACAAATGTTAAGTTGATGAAAAAGACTGCATCTACCTCTCTACTTCAATGCCATTGAATTACATTCTGTACCCAAAACATTTGAGATGTTTTTCCATAACACAAGTTTAATTTCTATATACATAAACTATTGTTCTTTATGCCAAAGTGGTCACTTTTTTTCAGAATTTTCTTTGACATTTTTGTTTCTCTCTCTCTTTATTTTCTTCTTCTTTTTCTTGGTTGTTGTTAATGTTTATTTTTTGAAATCCATTTGTTTCTGAAAGATTGTCCTAAATAAAAAAGTAGGCAACAGGTTTTGAAGCTTAGTATAAAGTCATACTTAATATAAATTCACACAACTCTTCTGACCAAGAAAACGTCTGCCCAGTGGGTTTGCTCAAGAAATCAGAAGCTGCCATCCTCCACAACAGACCACTAAGCACTGGACCAAGGCCCCCCCAACATTTTGGTCAAAGTCACTAGATTCTGCATTCAAGAACTCCACAAGAATGCATTGGAAAAGTTACATTCCTAGCCACTCCACATTTCTAGTGTGGTTTTTATCTGCAGTGAAAACTCCCAACAAAGGTTTTTGTTTTATTGTGTTTTCATCCATTTACTCCCTCTTTGATCTGTATTTATGCCAGCAGATCTTTTCTGATCCAAACGAACAATCTTACATATAGCCCTGTTAATTTCAGCTTGCTACATTGGCCCAAACTCGTTGGTCAAGACCTTCTGGCTTTTAAGTCAATCTTAAAATCAGTTTAAGTCTGTCATCTAGAAATTGTGTTCTCTCTCAGCATTGTGTCCACAACACACTTAATCAACATACTTTCAAAATTCATCCAAACCTCTTATTACAGTGTTGGGAAGGGCAGGTCAAGAAACAAGCTTTGGCGTCTACTATTATGGCTGGACTTTAAAAGATTGAGTTTTTATGGAAGCAGATCCTCAGATAGACATCAGGAAGGAACTTTAACAGTAAAAACTGCTGAGAGATGATGGAGGTGTTACATTTCCAGCACTTGAGTTCTTTAAAATTGGGAGCACTTAAAATCAGGGATGGCTTCTGATGAAGTGAAGGTGAAATTAAACCACCTTGTTAGGCTTATGAAGTTGCTTTGCTTGGAATCTTGGAAAAGAAAAATGAACCCCCCTATTTCTATTTCGTATATCCATACTTTTAAAAGAGTCAGCCCTGAAAAATACCAGTCGTGTGGGAAGTTGATTCTCATTCACATTTTTGGGGATTGCCCAGATAGGTGCGGTCTTTTCACCAGCTGGCCCCGGGCATTCCAAGAACAAGTAAGCAAAACCCTTTTCTCTTTGGTGGAGGCCCAGGTGTATCTCAGAGTCTTATAGCCCATTCCAAAGAAGTGAGTGAAATTTTGAGGTAGTTTTATTTATCTGCTTACAATATACCTAGAATTGTACTACAAAATAAAAGTGGGTGGCCAAACGTTAATGCAAGGAATTGCCCATCATAACACCCCCCCCTCTTCCTTAGGGTCTAACTCACTTTGAGGGATATTAGCATAAAGCTTATGTTTTTGACACTTGTGTAACATGGAAGATTTCTTTCAATATTGTCTGTACTTATTAGGTGTCTTGATCTTGAAGTATAAATGATTATGCTCTGCTGTATTCATGCAATGTAAGTAAAATACATCCATGCACAAAAGAATTCACTTAGTACATTTTTCTATGTTTTTAAGTACCTGAAATCCAATAAGAACCTTCAGGAATTACCACACCTGTCTTTCAAGTACATTTACTATGTGTGCACATTTGTAACTGTCACATGCTCATGGCATTTATAACTTTTGGTAAATAGTGAGAGAATGGAATTCAGTGAGGCAATGAATGAGTAATTATGAACAATACTCTAAATTTCAAGAAAAGGTAATTTTGGATTTTATGTTAAATATTGAATCTTTTCTAGAGAGAAATTGCTTCTTTCTCATATAAACCTAATACAGGTAGACCTCAGAGATAATGTGGGTTCAATTGTAAACCACAGCAATAAAGTGAATATCACAATAAAACAAGTCACACAAATTTTTTTGGTTTCCCAGTGCATATAACAGTTATGTGTACGCTTACCATAGTCCATTAAATGTGCAATAGAATTATGACTAAAAACAGAATACCTTAATTAAAATATACTTCATTGTTAAGAAATGCTAATCGTCAACTGAGGCTTCAGCAAGTCGTAGTAGTAACATCAAAGATCACTGATCACAAATCACCATAAGAAATATAATAAAAATTAAAAAGTTTTAAACATTGTAAGAATTACCGAAATGTGACACAGAGATGCAAAGTGAGCAAATGCTATTGGAAAAATGACACCAATAAACTTGCTCAACACAGGGTTGCCACAAAAATTCAATTTGTAAAAAACACAATATCTGCAAAGTGCAATAAGGTAAAGTGTAATAAAACAAAGCATTCTTAGGGATAGTCGGGGAGTTTGGGATCAACATGTACACACTGCTATATTTAAAATGGATAACCAACAAGGACCTACTGTATGGCACAGGGGATTCTGCTCAATGTTATGTGGCAGCCTGGAAGGGAGGGGAGTTTGGGGAGAATGGATACATGTATGTGTACAGCTGAGTTCCTTTGCTGTGCACCTGAAACTGTCACAACATTGTTTTTCAACTATACTCCAATGTAAAATTAGAAGTTAAAAAATTAAAAATAAAGCAAAAAAAAAGTATTCCTGCAGTTGTTTAAGGCAAGAATCATCAGTTAAAATTTGTCGGGGACAGTATGATGAGAAACAGTATTTTTACATAGTCTCAAAGTATCTTCCCACAGAATACTTATTAATTATAGTGGAGAAACCTAGCAGACACCACCTTAACCAAGAGATCAAAGTTAACAACATCACTAATGAGATATCAACATCAGGAGCCTCCTGATACAGTGCACTGAGAAGGACACAAGATCACTTCTGTGGTTTTCCTACTAAAAGTGCGTGACCTGAAAAGAATCACAAGGAAATATCAGACAAACCCAAACTGAAGAAACTTTTACAAAGTAACCAGCCCAAACTCTTTAAAGTTCAGGTCACAAAGGACAGAAAGACTGAGGAAATGTTTCTGATTAGAGGAGAATAGCAGAGATAAAAACTAAATGTAACATTCAACCCTAGATTAGATTCTGGACCAGAAAAAAGACACTAGTTGGACAATTGGTGAAGTTTAAATAAGGTCAACAGTTTAGACAATAGGATAGTATCAGTGTTAATTTATTGATTATAAAAAATATGAACATTTGGAGAGTCTGGATGAGAACATACTAAAATTATTTATACTATATCTAACTTTTTTATCTGAAATTATTTCAAAATGAAAAGTTAAAACACATAAAAATTAAAACCAAAAAATATGAATAAATATATTCACATGTTACTGACGAATTGCTAAGGAAAAAAAAGATAATGATTGAAAGATCTAAAAGATTCAGAACTACTGGATTAGATGATATATAAGATCTCTTTACATGCTAAGGTTTTACAATTCCATGAATTATGAAACTTAGAAAACCAGATGTGTTGAGATCAATTGTTTTAAGAAAATCTGCTTCTAACTGAACTGTGAGAGAGAGTGAGAATTTATTTGATTTTCTTACATTTTTACATTCATACCAGGTATATAGGATCAGCTAACACTTTCATAAGAGACATTGAAATAAATTTGCTTCTTGTCTTTTCCACTAGTGGAGACATATATACATATGTGTATCATTAACACATCTTATTCTATAAAAGGTATGAAGCTGGTAATCCAAATTTTCCATACTCATTCCAACCTAGACTGGCCTGACACCCAGCTTCCTGCTGCTCACAGTTGGAGTGTTCACAGATTGAAATTTTCATTTCAATTCCCCTCAACTATTCAGGAGATACAACTGTTGCTAGGGGTGCAGAAAATAACGTATAATATATTCTGTTTAAATATAACCTGATCATTGTGCCTCTGTGTTGATTTTTTTTAATAATGACATTTACTTTATTTGGCAATGTCCACACTCTAAACTGAAGGTAGAAAAGTATATTTGAATTTCGAAACAAATTCGCTGGCTAAGATTAGCCTCAGGAATTTCTTATCATCCTTGATTTCTAGGCTTAAAAATATTCTTTTCAGGAAGTATTCTGTGCTCTTTTTACCAAGGGTACACTCTTCTCCTGCAGACTCCCATAATAGTGGGAACAGACCAGAGACAGCATTGTGGGGTTCTGGCTCTTTCTCTGTCCCTTAACCAAATTGCTTCAATTTCCTCAACTGTAAATAGCGGAGATTGAGAAAGGAGGGGTTCTTAAACCTCATATTAGTAACTTCCCTTGTGGCACAGCAGTTAAGAATCCATTTGCCAATGCAGGGAACATGAGTTCAATCCCTGATCCAGGAAGATCCCACAGGCCACGGAGCAACTAAGCCTGTGGACCACAACTACTGAGCCCACATGCCACACTACTGAAAGCCACACACCTAGAGCCTGTGCTCCGCAACAAGCCACTGCAATGAGAAACCCACACACCACAACAAATAGTAGCCCCCACTCACCGCAACTAGAGAAAGCCTGTGCACAGCAATGAAGACCCAACGCAACCCAAAATAAATAAATAAATAAGTAAATTTTTTTAAAAACTTGTATTATGGACTTCTTTAGTAATATGATGAAACCTATGACCTCTCTCACAATAACATTTTTAAGTGAGTAAAAGAAAATACATACAATTACAAAAAACTAATTACATAAAATACAGTGCTCAAAATAATTTTAAATATGTGATATAATAATATATGTATATTCTTTAGAAACTCATTAAATAATATCTAGTATTAGATCTAATAACCCCTATAATTTCAAAGACATGAAGAGCATAAATGGTATCTTGAGATAATCTGCAACAGATTGTGATATAAAGACCTCTTTGATTTCTTTTTTTTTTTTTAATTTTTATTTATTTATTTATGGCTGTGTTGGGTCTTCATTGCTGAGTGCAGGCTTTCTCTAGTTGTGGCGAGTGGCAGCTTCTCATTGTCGTGTCTTCTCTTGTTGTGGAGCACGGGCTCTAGGCACACAGGCTTCAGTAGTTGTGGCACGTGGGCTCAGTAGTTGTGGTGCACGGGCTTAGTTGCTCAGCATCATGTGGGATCTTCCCGGGCCAGGGATAGAACCCATGTCCCTTGCATTGGCAGGCAGATTCTTAACCACTGAGCCACCAGGAAAGCCCCAAGACCTCTTTGATTTCTACTGTGTCCAAATCAAGTATACAAGTGATGGCTCTGTGGTTTGTTGCCCACATTTTTTTTTTTTTTTGCGGTATGCGGGCCTCTCACTGTTGTGGCCTCTCCCGTTGCAGAGCACAGGCTCCGGATGCGCAGGCCTAGCGGCCATGGCTCACGGGCTTAGTTGCTCCGCGGCATGTGGGATCTTCCCGGACCAGGGCACGAACCTGTGTCTCCTGCATCGGCAGGCGGATTCTCAACCACTGCGCCACCAGGGAAGCCCTGTTGCCCACATTTGAAGTAGGAAGAAACAGTAAATTTCAATTAGAGGTTAGTGAAAACAAAAATGTAATTATTTTCCCATCCAAGTTCACAGATCCCCTGGATTCTCTCCGAGGATCCTTGGTTATGAACCTCTGGACCAGATGACCCCAAGGTTCTCTTCTCTCCCTGTGAGTCTGTCATTTCTGTAATCTCCTCCAGACAGGCACATTGAGGGGGACCCTTGTCAACCATGTGTATGTGTGTGAGCCTCTCTGGGGACTCAAGTTTAATGAGATATCAAAATATTTCATTTGCAAGTCTTGGCTGCTGTACAGCACTTAGCAAAGCAGAGCCAGTTTTCCTATTTGAGATTGGTCCACATCAGGTTCATTTGTCTAGCATTTCACAGAATATTTTCCCACATTTGTCCAACTGCAGTTTGAAGGCTGTAACTGACAATATAAATGTGCCCTAAGGTAGAAACTCCGACCCCATTTCCCTGAGTGATCTCCAGGGTTGGCCATTACCATGCAGATGCCCAGAGTCAAGGGATCTCCATGGATCTGCTAATTATCCCCCAGGCTTTTCCACCAGCAATAAAAATCTCATTTGTGGCAGCTTGTTGGCAGAGCAGCCCCATTTCCACAGTGGTGGCATTAATTAACAAAAACCTGTGAAAATGACCAGAGTTTATAGGTTTTAAAGAGAGAGAAAGAAAGGACCCCGAGTCACTTCTAAATATTCTTATAAACTCCCCTATATCAACCAGAGACTAAAAACCCACTTGTCTAGATGCTGTGATTTTTTTCATGTCTGTAGCCCTAAGTAGGAATTCATGGAGACCTCAGGTTCCCATTAGAGTAATGGCTTTGGAGAACCTGAATGCAGAAAGATGGTGAATTTCTCAGATAATCAATCACCATTTCCTGATGGCCTAGTGGCACCTCACATTGGGGCTGGAAGGATCCTGGATAGTCCATTCTTGAAGGCAAAGCCCTTGCCCAGTGGGGTGCTCTAGAAACAAACCATCTCTCCAGGGTTCCACGAGATATTCCAGGCGATGATGTTGGGGTATGAGGACTGGAGAGTGATGAGAGGTGTCTCTGCCCTCCAACCTGGAAAGATACACAGTCTTTAACCTCAGAGACATGGGATAAACCCACACAAAGATGGTGGCTGACGGAGGAAGAAGAATGAACAGGAAATATTTTCTTCGATGATTTTATCAAGTCTATGTTTTGGAGCAGTTTTGGGTTTTTGTTTGTTTTTGTTTTTAAGTTAGGTAGTCCTATTTTCTACTTAACAGTTTATCCACAAGGAGAAAATGGTCTGTCTTCCTCTTAAAACCCAGGACTTAATCACTTTCTAAGCAAGTGTGACTCTAACTTTCCTTCTGAAGGGTTAAACAAATGGATAAAGGGTAATAAATCTTCCCTCTTCACTTTCAATGAGTTTCAGAATGTTTTCCTCCCTAATTCCTACCCTGAGCCAACAATCACTGCTGACTTTAGCTAAGAATTCTATTTTTTAATTTTTTTATAGCTGCAATGTGAGTTTCCCATGCAGTTTTTATTAACTGTGTTTCACTGCAAGGCCTTGCAAGCAAAACTGGCCCTTAGTTTTATTTGAAGAAGTCTATTTCAGTGACAATCTAGCCTCAGGGCAGCTATATGTCAATCTCTTTGCTTTTTTTCCCTGTTGAAACAAGCATGGGAAAGTTGCAAGACAAATGTCATACAGGGCAGGGCTGAAGCAAGCAGCATACCAGCCCTCATCTTTGGCCAGCTCAAGACCAGAAAGTATTATAAAAGAAAACTCAATGAAGGGATGATCCAATGGTATAAGGTGGAAGGAAACCCTTGTACATCTACCAGCTTTCATTCCCAATAGATGGAAGACCTTAAATTCTCACCACTTGTCAACTTTTCCCAGAGATGACATTATTTGGGATTATGCTGGGAGGCTGGAGTATAATATTTACAATAAGAAGCATGTCTTCTTAAAAAGGCAATAGGAGCTTAAGTGCCTGTTGTTTCTGGGCTACCACCCCAGGGCTTCCTGAACTATTTCCTCATTGCAATCTCTGAGATAAAGCTGAGTCCTTCAGAGATAGGCACCTGGAAGTCTAAAGTAGGAACTACTGGGGATCAAACCCCAGCACCTCACACTGCAAAGTGGTGATATGGCTGCTGGGTCAGTCTGTAGGTATGAACACCCAAGGCCAGCTTCCCCAGACACACACAAGCTTATCATCTGAAGCCTCGGCTGCTAGACTGAAAACAGTACTTGAAATGCCAACCCCTAAAGCTAAATTCTGAAAACAAGTGGGAAAAAACTGTAACAGGGGTGGGGAGGAGATGAATGTCTTTAAATGAGCCTGGCATTGTCCCAGATCTCTACATCTTTACATTATTTCACAAAGCCTTCTCATCAACACTATCAAGTAGGCTTTATTTTCACCACTTTATATATGAAGATGAGGTTGGCAAGAAAATTAGTAGTCAAATAAACAGTAATATAAATTATCATGTGCTTTCTTTATCTGGCACAATTAGAGAAAAGAACCCTTTCTCTTTTTTTTGAAGAGAAAGCTGGAAGGAACTCTGGAGACCATTTGGTCTTACTTCGCATTTTTCAGCTGATGGGTAATAGAAGAGGGACAGATCTGGGCCACTGTCTGTTTTTGTAAATAAAGTTTTATTGGAATGTGGCCACACTTGTTCATGTATATACTGTCTATGTTTTTCTATTACACAGTCAGAGTAACTGCAATTAAGATCACATGGCCTGCAAAACCTAAAGTATGTACTATGTGGCCCTTTACAGAAACAGTTTGCCAGCTCCTTCTAGAGTTCAAGTTGCTCTTAATAATATTGAGTTTTCTAATCCATGAGTATGGCATATTTCTCCATTTATTTAGGTTGTCTCTCCCTGCAATATTTTGTATTTTTAAATGTGCAAGTCTTGCACATCTTTGCTAGAAATAAATTGTGGTGTGTTATGCTTTTTGATGCAATGATATTTTTATTTTATATTTCAATTGTTTGCTATTGAATATACAAATACAATTGATTTTGCATATCAACTTTGAATACTAAAACCTTGCTGAACTTAGTATCAGTTCTAGCAGATTTTTATAGATTCCTTAGGATTGTCTACATAGATAAAAATGCCATCTGTAAATAAAGAGTTGTATTCTCCCCCTCTGGGACTTCGGTGGTCCAGTGGGTAAAACTCTGTGCTCCCAATGCAGGGGGCCCAGACTCGACCCTTGGTCGGGGAACTAGATCCCACTCGCATGCCACAACTAAGAAGTCTGCATGCCGCAATGAAGGAGTCCGCATGCCGCAACAAAGATCTCACATGCTGCAACATAGATCCCACTTGCCACAACTAAGACCCAGCACAGCCAAAATAAATAAATAAATAAATAAATACTTTCCAAAAAATCTTGTCATTTCCATGGAAACCCTGGGCTACTTTGGAGTCCAGGCGACATTTAAAAAAAAAAAAAAGAAAGAGTTGTGTTCTCCTTTTCGATCCTTATGCTGGTGTTTTTTGTTTTTGTTTTTGTTTTTGCCTTATTGGACTGGTGTGACCTCCAGTACGATGTCAGTGGAAGGGGTAAGAGTGGACATCCTTGTCTTTTTCATGATTTTAAGGGGAAAGCCTTCAATAGTCACCATTAAGTATGATGTTCTTTGTTGCTTTTTTCTTGGACTTTAAAGTCTTTGCCCTTTCATTTATTTGTACCTTTTTACAGAATGACTTTTTGACAGAATGAATTAAAAAATAAAAAGCCTAAGCATTCGGAGGTGGGAACATTTGCTAATTGAGTCCTGCCCTGTGTTCAGATTGGCTAGTTGGCCTGTTTCATAGGAAGAGAGGGAGATGGAAGGTCAGAGAGAAAGTAGTACAAAGATCCTTCTTCCAGCACTGTTGATCTTTTGCGAGAAAATCTTGAGTAAGAGTGTAGAATGGCACAACTGATTTGGAAAACTGCCCTCTGACCCAACAATTTCCCTCTAGGTATCTATACAAGGGAAATACGTGCATGTGTCAACGAAAGAATTGTACACGAACTTTCATACCAGCTTCGTGTATCATGCCAAAAAGTAGAGACAACCTACATGTCCATCAGTGAGAATGGATTTTAAAAGTTGTGGTGTCTTCATACAATGTAATACTTCTCAGCGATAAAAAGAAATAAACTCCTGGTACATTAATGTGGGAAAACCTCAAGACCATTATATCAAATGAAAGAAGGCAGACTCAAAAGGTACATACTGTTTGGTTCCATGTGGATAAAGTTCTGGAAAAGATGAAACTAATCAATAGTGATAAAAATCAGAACAGTTGTTAGCTGTGGTGGGCAGAGAAGCGGAGATTGACTAGAAAGGGAAAAAAAGGACTTTATGGGGAGATGAAAATGTTCTAAACCTTGAGTGGTGGTGAATCCATGGGAATATATATTTATCAAAACTCGAGCTATATACTTAAGGTCTGTACATTTCACTGAATGTAAATTAATCCTCAAGAAAAAATAAATTTAGAAAAAGCAAACCTGCAGGGAAAGGGCAGAGCACTAATGAATAAGTCTCTGACAATGCAATTTCAGACACTTGGACCCCGGGTACAAAGAGGCTCTGCTGGGGGACAAGTGACAGCACTAAGGAACAGCTTTGTGAATGGGGTCAGAGCCCACAGTCTCTACTAGCAGACATCCCGCAACCAATAAACATACAAACTAAGCGAAAGCAATGTGTGTGCCAAACAAATGAAGCTGCAAGACAAGTTCCATACATCTTTTTCCAACTGATTTGCAGGTCCCTGGCCCTCCTACTCAGAAATTCAGGGGCCACCAGTGTGAGCCTCAAATCACTTAGGCAGTCAGCCATCCAGACTCAGCCCCTTCCCCCATGCATTTTGCAAGCACTTGTCTACCTTCTCAACTTCCTACATTCACTAGTATGCCCCATGCACTGTTATAAATCGCTGGACTAAGTGATTAAATGAGTAAAGATAGTCCAAGTAACACAGTTACAGCAGTGCTGGAGTTGTAGCAAATGCCCAAGAAACATCAGATACCATTGCAGCTTCCATTTCTGCCTCTTTCTCTAGTTCTCCTTCAGCCCCACTGGATCCAAAGGAGCACTTGGGCAACAGTCATGGATATGTTTTCTTGACTTTTTCAGAATTTCTGAATGAACTATAGGAGCCTCCCTAAGAGATAAGAGACCAGAGAGTAGAGTTTTTCTCTCTGAGGGACGAAATGCTCAGCCAGTTTCACCATACCCTAGAACTTCAGGAAGCTCTTGAACACCAAAACTTTATACTTAAGCAAATTGAGGCTTAAGACAGTAAAATGGGTTTCACCAAGCTTCCCAAACTGTCAGAACTGTGTTAGGACTTTGCACCTTGCTGTCTTGCCCCCCAGGACTGACAGGCAGACATTGCATCCAGCAGGTGCTCAGTAAATGCCTTTATGAAATATGTACTGGGGGCCAGAGAAAGTTGTCTCCTTTCCAAGGTAGGAGAAGTTCAAAACTTACTGTAATAAATGCGCACGTTCTAGACAAATTAAATTGTGTTGAATCCTGAGGATTTTCTTTGATTTTTTTGCAACCAGATTTTGTTTTTCTTCCAGGTGAGAATACGCTTTATTTTCCTGGGTTACACGGGGAAACTTAGGCAACTGAGTTGAAATATCTACTTAATTTCTAGTCCAGGAAAGGTGGTGTAACAGAAGGGGGAAAGCAGAGACTCAGGAGCTTAACTCACCCTAACTTCTGAGTTACTTACAAACCACTCCACATCTCTTGATCCTAACTGCCTAAACTGCAAGGTTATGGTGGGAGCCTCAGACCATGCCTAGCAGAATGTTGGACGCATAGCGGATCTCAACAAACACAGTAGAGCTTTTCCTTTCTCTAGGTCTATGGGATCACTGGCTCTGAGCCCCACCACTCATAGCCCATCACACCCTGCCCATTCTAAATCTCTCCCCGGGTCATTGGTTCAGAAACAGAGTAGATCATGAGGGCTGTCTTAAGCAAAGCAATGAAGTCACATTCAGGTCCAGCTTTAACTCAGGCCGCGAGCAACTGGAGAAGAGTAACATTTCAAGTATCAAGAACAAGGCAACAAAAGAGGAGATGCGCATCCTGAGCTCCAAACTTCAAACCTTAAACCAAGCCATGATTCCAAAACAGCCTCAAACTGGGGCACAACAAAACATTATGTAACCAGAAAGCTCCTTTATTTATTCCATTGGCAAACATTTCCTGCTTGGTTTTGTATAAACATGGGTGCAGGATTTCCTAGCAGTCGTATCTTCTGTCGGGCCAGCTAGCATTACCCTGTTTGGTTCGGAGGGTTGACCTCATTGTTTCAGCAGCTCTCTTCTTCCCCTCGCATCAGATACTTTGGTGAACTGCCTCCATGCAGGGATGGAAGTTTGGGTTAAACGCTTCTGGCTTAACAACACAATCAGACTGAGTTGTCCCAAAGTAGCATCAGCAACATGAAAGAAACACTTCTGCCCGAGGACGTGGAGCTCAAGGAGTTGCTCAGCTTTCCTGTAAGGTGGAAAGAAGGCCAAAATGCATGAGGACTTAACCCAGGTGGGGTTGGTCTTGGTAAGACCACGTGTACATGAGAGAACTTGGCGTGTTCCAGGAGCTCTTCTAAGAACTTCACACAGTTTAAATCATTCCATTCACACCCACAGTCCTATAAGAGACACACTATTTCATAAGCACACCTTAGAGATGTCGTGGGTTCAGTTCCAGACCACCATAATAAAGCAAATAGCGCAACAAAGTGAGTCACACAAATCTTTTCGTTTCCCTGGGGATGTAAAAGTTATGTTTACACTATATGTAGCTTATTAAGTGTGCAATGGCATCATGTCTAAAAAAATGAACATACCTTTCTTAAAAAATACCTTATTGCTAAAAAAATGCTAACCATCCACTGAGGCTTCGGTGAGTCATAGCAGTAACATCAAAGATCACTGATCACAGTCAGAAAGAGGAAAACAAATATCATATTATATCTCTTTTATGTGGAATCTAGAAAAATTATACAGATGAACTTATTTGCAAAGCAGAAATAAAGACACAGACATAAAGAGTGACATATATCCACTACCAAATGTAAAATAGATAGCTAGTGGGAAGCAGCTGCATAGCACAGGGAGATCAGCTCGGTACTTTGTGACCACTTAGAGGGATGGGATAGGGAGGGTGGGAGGGAGAAGAAAAAGGGAGGAGATATGGGGATATGTATAGCTGATTCACTTTGTTATAAAGCAGAAACTAACACACCATTGTAAAGCAATTATACTCCAATAAAGCTGTTAAAAAAGAGAGAAAAAGAATGGACGTATGGAAACAAAGTGGGGAGGGGGGAATGAGTTGGGAGAATGGGACTGACATATATACACTACTCTGTATAAAATAGATAACTAATGAGAACCTACTGTATAGCACAGGGAACTCTACTCAATGCTCTGTGGTGACCTAAATGGGAAGGAAATCCAAAAAAGAGGGGATATATGTATACATATAGCTGATTCACTTTCCTGTACAGCAGAAACTAACACAACATTGTAAAGCAACTATACTCCAATAAAAATTAATTTAAAAGAAAGATCACTGATCACAGATCACCATGACAAATAGAATGATAATGAACAGCTTTGAAATATTACGAGGATTACCAAAATGTGACACAAAGACACGAAGTGAGCAAATGCTGTTGAAAAAGTGGCGCCAATAGACTTGCTCGACGCAGAGTTGCCACAGACCTTCAATTTGTCAAAAATGTAGCATCTGCTAAGTGCACTAAAATGAAGCACAATGAAAGGAGGTATACCTTTATTTGCATTTTACAGATGAGGAGAGTGAGGCACAGCGCTCAAGATGACAAGGTTAATAAACGGCAGAGACCATATTCAAATCGAGACAGGTAAGCTCTGGACTCTGCGGTCTTATCCACTTGCTACACCACACCACTCGAAATACAGTTTCCAGGAAAAATAAAGTGGAACAGATTTGAATGTGTCTCCCATGGCACCCCAGTTCCCTGCCTCAGCCAACATGTTCCTTGCACACAATAAACATGTATTGAGAGACACCATGTCCTGGGCTATGTCCTAGGAATTCAGAGCTAAATAGGCCATGGATCTTGTTCTCAAAACCAGTACATTCATCACTAGCCACATTTAACAAAATTAAATTTAATTTAATTTAAATTTATTTCCTCCACCTCACTAGTCATATTTCAGGTACTGAATAGCCACATGTGGCTAATGGCAATTGTATTGGATGATGTAGAACATTTCCATCATTGCAGGAAGTTCTATTAGAGAGCAATGTTCTAGACTTTGCTATACAAAGAGTGTTCCCTAGACCTGCAGCATCAACATCACCCAGGATATTGCTGGAAATGCAGAGTCTCAGCCCTGCCTCAGTCCTACTGGATCGGAATCTTCATTTTAACAAGATTCCCAGGAGACTTATGTGTACCTTAGACTTTGAGAAGCACTTCAGTCTAGAAACATTTTCTGCCCTACTACTGGAACTTAAATGAGATAAGGCTGGAAACTCAATTGAATGCAGGAGCCAGAGTGTTCTCAGGAGCTCACAGCAAAAGGGTCCTGATGGGAATTGCTATCATCATGGCCCTTGGAATAGAAAATAGCACACTTGGAGGTTATGTCAAGGAAGGGGCAATAGGCTGTTTGGGGGAGGTGGTGGATGTGGGCGAGAAGTGGGCTGAGATAGCAAAACTGTACATAAACATAAATGTCAATGACAGCCAGCAATAATAATCATAAGCAACATTATTGAATGTGTACTATGGGCTCGATACTTGTGGTCGACATGGAAATGCACCACACAGACCCCTCTTCAGGAAGGGCTTGCTGTCCAGCTACAAGATATGAATTCTGCACACAGCCTCCAGCTGTCAGCTCCTTCAGAGTCTGCCTCAGTCACAGGGTCCCCAAGCCCAAACCACACCCCTTTTTGGGTAACCCACATCAAATGAATGGTCTAGAAGGAAATTTGAAGGCTTGCTCATCTTGACCCAACTCAGGAGAACACTGGAAGGCTGTTCTAGCTTCAGGGCTCATGCCTGGTTGGCTGAGGCTTTGTCACAGTTTCCACAGATTGACCTCTTCTTTTTCCCAATCCTTAATAAACATCTTGCATCCCAAACACTGTACCAGTGTCCGCTTCCAAGACTCCAAGAAATATTCATTCATAAGAGTCAATAGTTGGGGCTTCCCTGGTGGCGCAGTGGTTGAGAATCCGCCTGCCGATGCAGGGGACACGGGTTCGTGCCCCGGTCTGGGAAGATCCCACATGCCGCGGAGCGGCTGGGCCCGTGAGCCATGGCCGCTGAGCCTGAGCGTCCGGAGCCTGTTCTCCGCAATGGGAGAGGCCACAACAGTGAGGCCCACATACCACAAAAAAAAAAAAAAAAAAAAAATAAGAGTCAATAGTTATAGTAAGCACTGAGATCCAATCTGTTCATCTGATAAAAGTTTCATTTTATTTTTAAAAAGAAGTGAGAGAAAAGATGGAGGAAGGAAGGAAGGAAGGAAGGAAGGAAGGAAGGAAGGAAGGAAGGAAGGAAGGAAGGAAGGAAGGAAGGAAGGAAATTAATGGCAGTTAAATACTTCCTGAGATTCACAACACACTACCATAGGTCCCAAGAAAATCAAATTTGTGACACTTTGGGACCATTATGAAAATAGTAGCCAGTGGTCAAGTGAGCACCAGCCTGGATGAGGAAGAGAGAAATAGAAACATCTCCCCTCTGCTCTCATACTGCTAACAGTCTTTCAGGTTCTACAAGAGGAGTGGAAGAAGTAGGACATAAAGGAGAGACTCAGGGCAAGTTGGAACATGAATCTCAGTAAGGTCTAACTGGGTTTCCAGAAGTTTCTTTGTTTCTCTCTTTCAACTTATAGAACCATCTTTTTATAAGAAGTAATAGTAAGGAATACTATTGATATTTTACTATGTGACAAGCAAGTGTGCTAAGAGCTATATGTGTATTATATCAATTATCACTCAAACAACACTAAGGTCGTGAGGCAGATGTTATTGGTGAACAAATACTCATTCTGCCTGCCTCTTTCCATGGGAAAAGCATAATTACCCAGCCCTTCAATGTTGAACTTGGCTCTATGACTTATTTGACCAATGAAATATGAATTAATGCAAGTGGAGGCTCTGACTGGGATTGTTCAATGGTTTGGCTCCCTCTCTTATGCTCCTAACATCCACCTCACAGAACTACTTCCTTTTCAGCCTGGTACCTGTGAAGTAGAACTGAACCCACCTTTCAGCCTAGAACAAGCTGCACAGTTGACCTACAGACTCTTGAGGAAGAAAATAATATTTCTGGTCATAAACCACTGAGACTGCAGAGGGAGCTGTTTGTCATACAGCACTATTGTAGTAAAAGCTAACTAATACAGACATGGTCTGTACTTATTTTTAGATGAGGAAATTCAGGTACAGAAAAGTTAAGTGACTTGACCAAGTTCACACAGATAAATTAGTGGAGAAGCTGAAATTTAAACCAAGCAATAAAACTCAAACAGCATTGCTAATCCCTGTTTCATAAGGCATATTCAGTTTTAGAGATAAATACTGTGATGTCATTCTATTTGAAATGTTAAGAGATCTTTGAATTCCACCTCCAACCAACATTCAGTTATTTTATTTCCTAGGTCTTTTTAAGCATTCTTAGATGGTAGTGTCTATGAATAGGCCCATCATTTAACATATGATTACTGTGAATATTGTAACCAAAGAAATGACACTAAAATGTCCAATCGTTGGTTCAGGATATATGCACATTATTTCCATTTTCATAAGATAGTGAGTTATTATTGAAAAATACCTGCTTTTCTTATCAATGGAAAACTGAGGGCAATTCCAACAGCAAAAGAGATGAGGAACAGGTTAGAACAGGCATATCTCTAAGCCTGTGTGCTTTAAAAGATGTAAGCCTTTAAGAGAAAAAAATATAAATGAGGAATGGTAACTTGCATTTAATTACACTTTTAATTGAAATAATTAATTATATGTTCCCTTTTTAATTTAAAAAAAATAGGGATCACAAAAATCTTACCCCTTATTACTTCATACTCACAATCAAGTTTTCCTACATAATACTGAAATGTATACAATTAAGTCAAATGATTTATGTCAAACCTCCCCCACCCCACCCCCTTTTTTTTTTTCATTTACTGAATTTAGACCACAAGAAATTCTTGAACCTTCCTGGGAAATTTCAAGACCCCAACAGATCTTCCACACACACCCTTCCTCAGAACAACTCCATCCATCATCCCCTGCCACTGCGGCTGCTTTCACAGCCCTTAGAGAAGATAAACTTGTGACCCAAGCTGGGAAGTTGGGACTGACTCATGCTGAGAAATGGAGCAGTGTAGAGGGCATCTGGTACTTTAATTTATTCCTTCAGACTTCCCACTACCCTTACCAGAAGCTTATTGCCACAGTCCTTCAGGCTCTTTCAACTCAAACCCTTTATACACCTCGCTAGAGATGCATAACTATAAAAGTTCCACACCATTAGTTCAGATTCTTTCCAGACCCTTTCAGAAGGTCTGCCCTAAAGACAGTGACATGCAGTAAATGACCTCAAAGGGAACATGCCACAAAATACTTACTGGAAAGATGATCTAGGATGGAAGAGGCATAACAAGGAAAGGCATTTTAAGATTCTGCCTCTAATTGTCTGAAATCCATTTTACCTCTTTTAGCCTATGAATGCCACGAACAAAATGGCGATACCGATATTGTTCCCATTACCTCCATGCTGGAAGAACAAATTGCTCTTTTGTGGCTCTCCAGAGGGTCTCTCATAAGTGGCTTCCAAAAGACATCTGAAAAGGGAAGAAAGCATATTACAGCTGCAAAGTAAAATAAAGCGCCTGCCAATTTTATATACTCAATACGAGGTCTGCTGTAAGCCCAGCCCTGCACAAGGCTTGGTGGGAAGTGCACAGTATTGATGAAGCCCTCATCCCTTCCTTCAAGAGGCTCACAAACTTGGTATTTGTTCAGCAAATAACTGTGAGCAACAAGATTAAGATGTGTCCCTGTCCCAGAGAAAGAATACGAGGGCAAATCCATCAATTACCCTGATTTCTGGGACTTCACTCACAGTCTATAAGAGGAGAGAAAACAGACACTAAATAATTCTAATAAATAAAACAGAAAGTGATACATGCCTAGGAGAGACTCAGTGGACAATAAGGAGTTAAGGAGAATGGAAATTACTTAGAGGTAAGGGGGGAATTGATTGAGGAAGATTTTGAGTGGGTCTTTTTCTTTTTTTAATTAATTTTTATTGGTGTATTGTTGATTTACAGTGTTGTGTTAGTTTCAGGTGTACAGCAGAGTGAATCAATTATACATATACATATATCAACGCTTTTTTAGATTCTATTCCCATATAGGTCATTACAGAGTACTGAGTAGAGTCCCCTGTGTGAGTCTTAAAAGACAGGATTTGGACATATGCAGATGGAAGGAGGGTAAACTAAACAGAAGAGAATTCTATTCATATGAGCAGAGGATACAAAGTGGGGAAACAGAGAGAGTATATGGAAATAACATTTCCCTTTCACTCAACTGTTGGGGACATAGTGGACACAAACGGGAAATAAGAGGGAAAAGTAAGTTGGGAGATTTCAGAAGGCCATGACTAGGAGGCTCAGGAAATTGGCATTTATTCAAAATCTCTTCTGTTGAGTTCTGGGTGTTAGGAATACAGAATGGGCAATGATCCAGGATACTCTCCTGGTGTGACCAGAGCAGACTGCTTTTATCTAGCTGACCTACTAGACTTTCTGGACAAGATTTCATTTGGGAGACCACATACAAAACCACTACTGTCAGCAAATTCAATCTATGCAAGGATTAAAGAGGGTCAGGTGAGTCAGAAGATCAGATGGCAAAAGATGAATCTGGTAGTAGCAGCATGTATGATGGATTCAAGGGAGGGGAGTGTCAACTTGGGAAGATGGATTAAGAGGTTATTGCAGCATCCCCAGGTAGACGTACTGGGGGCCTAAACTTAAGCCCAGCAGCACGGGAGAGGAGACTGGGCACTTACCAGTAGTACAAAGAGGTCAGCCTTCTGGGCCTTGGAAGCAAGCAGAATACAAAGGGAAGTCAAGGGTTTTGAGCCTGGAAGATAAGATGTTGTAGAAATAGAGGACACAGAACAGAAGACAAGTTTGGAAATTGAAAAGCCAAGTTAGGGAAATAGTATTAAGATTGAGGTTCTGGCGAGATTTCCAGAGGGCAAATAACTTGGTGGGAATGTCTTGAAAGCAGTTGAGGAAAAAAATCTCTCTGGATAAACACACACATAAGAGATGAGCACATGAAACAGTGAATCGTATACAGGAGGGTATTTTTTTAATAAAGTGTAAATGTTTATTACATGCCAGACTCTGTTTAACTAGTTGCTTCCCAAATATGTCAGGTGCACAAGATTTGGTCCTGGACCCTTTGTTCTTCCTGCTCCTTATTCTCCTACCCAGAGATCTCATTTACTATCAGCTTGAAAAATCCACATTCCATATTTGTCTCCAGCCCTATAGCTCCAGCTGCCTGATAAAGACAGCCAGCTGACATGGGCATCCCAACCCAATCAAGGCAAGGATAGGCTCATCCCCTTCTCTCCCCTTTAACTGGTGTTTCCTCCAAATCTCCCTATTTCTTTGAACAGGGACTTCAAACTGTGGTGCCTCAGACCTCCCCATGCTCATGACACAGACATCCTAGAATAGCACTTTATAACATGATGTGCCCCTGCTCCAAGCCTTCGGGATCCTTAATGTGGACAGAATAAAAGCCAAGGTTCTCAACTGAGGTTTCAAGGCGATCCCCGGGTCCATCACAAATTACCTTTCCAATTGCAGTTCCCACTGTGTCTCTGCCCAAACCTCCTCCAAGGAGACATCCTGCACGTGACCCTCAAGCATGCTCATCTTGATGCCTCCCCACCCTCTCAAGGAGATTGGCAATCCTTCCTCCTGCCAGGCATTATCCTGCCCCAGTTTTTTCTTCATCTGACCCATCCCATCCCCTGAGCCTTGGAAAAAGTCCCATCGGGTCCTGAACATCTTATCCATTCCAGGCTAGAGGTGGTGCTTCCTCTACACTCACTAAAAAGCCAGATGGCATTTGCATAGCTATTTCCCCATATGAGATATGGGGTTATAACAGTTACCTATATGATAGGATCATAAGTAAATAAATGCTCAATAAATCATTATTATGATCATTGTTATTATATGTTAGACATTGGGCTAGGCCTTTAGGGATCTAAGTCGGAGTAAGATACAGTCCCTGACCTCAGGAGCTCAAAATCCACTGGGGGAGAAAATGGATTGGGGAGAGAAAAATGCAAGGAAAAAGAATGCTTTTTCACTATCTTGTCTAATTATCTTTCTAGCATGTAAGTCATGACTCTTCTACATGATTACAAGCCTTGGACAAAGTAAATTTAATATTTTCTTGTACAACTCTTTGGAAAATGTATCTTATTTCTTGTGTGTGTGTGTGTGTGTGTGTGTGAGTGTGTGTGTGTGTGTGTGTGTGTGTGTGTTTTACTTCTCCCAGGAGACTGTGCACTAAATAATTATATTTTCATAGGATAAACATTTTAGTTCCAAGAGTCAGGGATTTTTACTCATCTGACAACACTTCGGATTAATAGCCCAATATTAGCATCTTCCACTGACAGGTCCTCATCCTTAGGCATGCACACACACAGACACACACACATCCACAGACACACACACACAAACGATGCTCATCCCTAACTGGCCAATGTATATGTACTCAGAGACTTGAAAAAAGCACTGGAGCTAGAGGAAGAAGAAGGAGGAGGAGGCAGAGGAGGAGAGGGAAGGGAAAAATAGAAAAGAGATAAGAAAGGGGGAAAAAAAGAAATTCCAGCTTCAGCT
This sequence comes from Kogia breviceps, assembly GCF_026419965.1. Classification (NCBI taxonomy): domain Eukaryota; kingdom Metazoa; phylum Chordata; class Mammalia; order Artiodactyla; family Physeteridae; genus Kogia; species Kogia breviceps. The sequence goes on from NC_081323.1 coordinate 38,370,116, forward strand.
CACCTGTAGAATAGGAATTGAGTATCTTAATTATCCTTGCCAAGCATCAGCCTACTCATCTGTAAAATGTGGGCCCTAGATTGTGGTTCCCAAATCCTAGTTGATTATAAGACTCTCATCTAGGGAGATTTGTTAAAATTCCTTTTCCTAGGGTCCACTCTGGACCTGCTAAATTAGAACTTCCGGGGAGGAGCCTGAAACTCTCTACCTTTAAAAAAACACTCCGGGTGATTACAATGATCAGTCAAGTTTAGGAATCACTTTTCCAATTCTGATTCTCCTCACATTCCTCCAAGGAGCTTCTGATACCCTGGAGTCAGGATCTGAGGCAGAGAGATCTTTACAGTTCTAAGAGAAATGCTGTAATAAGGGACCGAGTCTCCTCCCTCCCCATTTTGTCCACAGAAACACTTTCTTTTCATTTCCCAACTATGGTTTCTGATCAACATAAACGTTTTAACCATTTATGATTCTTTCACAAGACAGCTAAGAGCGAAGAAAACACTTTGATTATTTTGATACCCCTTAAGGACTTAAAGAAAGCTTTGAACATGTGACACAAAATCTCCCTCATCAGATAATTTTGTTGCAGTGGCTGAATTCGATTTGAATCAGATGCGTATCTCCAATTGTTTCACTTACTCTACTGTGTTATTTTTAAATCTTATTGAGTCCCCCCTGTTTACGTAAAGATACATTTAAGTAATTACACTCAGCTTCACTGGCTTTGATCAAGCCTCTTCCATAAAATGCCACTTTGCTGGGGCTTTCACTCAATCAGCTTGAGAGGAAACTTCTTTCCACTCTCCCAGCGGAGCTCCAGGGCTCTGCTTTGCAAACTTTAGAGTATGCGTTTTTCTAGAAGAACAAAACCACCTACAAGAGGTTCATAGGCAGAAAAGTTTCCGAGCTAATTCCTTGGAAATGTCTACACTCATTAAAAACAATCATGCACTCCCATATATGATTGGGTACCTATATTCAAGCAGATAAAACCACCCTAATTCTCTAGGAAACTAACGTTTAAAAAAGGAAGATGTTGTACTTCTTTCTCCTAAGTTGTAGCACAGGAAACATGATCCCAAGGAGCCCCACTTTCTGGTTAAGGGCTCTATGGAACCTGATTGCCTGGCTGCATCTTTTGCGAGCTATGTGGATTTAGGCAAGGTACTCATGCTTTTTGTATCTCAGTTTCCCTGTCTGAAAAACAATAATAATAGTGCCTACTTTTAAGGGGTTACTATGAAGTTTAAATTAGATAGTATATAAGAGGATGAAAATAAATCCTGCCGCATGGTAAATACCCCATGAGCACTAGCTATTATTTCTTTTTCCAGAGATTTAGCATTTGCGACAATGTAAATAAAAAGATTCCTTATGCCCCATCTGTCCCATCACCTCAGCAGCAGTCCACTGTCTTCCTGAATGTTTGGGTTTTGTCTATATTAAGAAGTCTGTTCAACCAGGTAAACACCTGCCCTGGCCAACACACACTTCCATTTTCTTTCTCGAAGAAAGTCTTGAAAGAGTTCCCCCATTCTTGGATGGTTGTCGCTCTTCATTGAAGGGCACAACTTTGTTTGCTCTGTTTCCTATAGCCTATGTCCCAAGTGCTCTATGCCATTGTAAAGTCATCTCTAAGAACACCTGTACACCAAGTCGGAATACCTTTGCTTCAGCTTGTCCTCTACCGCTGCCATTTTAGAGGTGACAGATGCAAAAATTTGACCTCAGTTGACCTCAGTAGCTTGCATCCAGTAGACACCCAACAAATACTTGAGTAATTACAATCTTACCTCTTAATCCTCCCCCGCTAAGGCACTCAGACTGTATAGCACAGTACTCTAAAAAATTGTCTATCTATCTAAGACTGTTTTTTAAAAGGGTGAAGGAGGTGGAGAGGAAGGAAGAGAAGATTAGGGTTGTGGATGTTTTGCCATGAAAAGCCAGGGACTCTTATATCTCTTGGAAGAGACGACATGAGGATAAAATGGTGGGCACTTAAATAGAATTCCATCTATTCTATGCCCAGGTTCAAGCCATTACTTGATGTAGATGAGAAAGCATAGAACCTTAAGCCATTTCCAGGAAAATGACAGGAGAAGAAATACCCAGGGTGCTGGATGAGTTACTTAACAGGGGAGATTGACAAGTCAAATGGTCAAGTACATGTAAATAGTCCAAGGGTTCCCTGAACCAGACAGGCTTGAACAACATCAGCTCCTTGGCCACTGGCCCTCATATAGCTCATTTCCTACTGAGCAAGATGGCCCTGCATTCAACAAGGGAAAACCAAATCATGCAGAAAGCCAGTTTACTGGCAAAGCTTCCAGAAAGGAAGACATTTATCAGTAAGATAAGAAAACCTAAAATTTCATTGATTTAAAATTGAGGGTGTTGAGAGTAGGACAAATTATACTAAAACATGATTTGAAAGGATGATCTTGATTTACTTCAGAACCGTGCATAATTAAGCTAAGATTGTAAGTTAATTTCCCTCAAGCGTTGAAAAATAGAAAAACACTATTAGTGAAACATAATGTTCAAAGTACATGGCAAAGAGTTGGCTCTTTATAAAATTTTTATTACATCCTGTTTATTGGGACACTAAAAATTCATCCTGTTCCCAAACCTAACATCATGGTCAGAATTCTGATATTCGTAAGAAATGTAATGAACCTTCAGTGTTTAGTTTATATCTAGGGGATGAGGAGAATGAACAGTTCTACACAGGAAAAATAATATGAATTATTCAGAAGAAAATTATCCATAATAGCTTATTCTTCTGTTTCCCCATATTTGTAACTGATATAGCTTCAGGAAGTAAAGAAGTTACACCCATCCTAGTTTTAACTGGAAAGGCCCATGGCATTCTGGGAGTAGTCTCTTTTTATCAGTGTAACTCTGGGGAACACAACAGCTCCTGGGTAATACCAGTCATTGGGCGATCAACCAAATTGCTAATTCTCTATCCCAAGGAAGTTATCTAATTAATGTAAAAATCTCCAATGTAGGGCTTCCCTGGTGGCGCAGTGGTTGAGAGTCTGCCTGCCGATGCAGGGGACACGGGTTCGTGCCCAGATCTGGGAGGATCCCACATGCCGCGGAGCGGCTGGGTCCGTGAGCCATGGCCGCTGAGCCTGCGCGTCCGGAGCCTGTGCTCCTCAACGGGAGAGGCCACAACAGTGAGGGGCCCGTGTACCACAAAAAAAAAAAAAAAAAAAAAAATCTTGTAATAACCTATAAATGAAAAGAATCTGAAAAAGAATATATATATGTATGTATAACTGAATCACTTTGCTGTACACTTGAAACTAACACATTGTAAGTTAACTATACTTCAATTAAAAAAAAAACCTTAAAACAAATGAGTCACAGACATCTAAAGAATATATTATTTAAAGAAGACAAAAACTAAAGTGGTTATAGATTTGGAAAAGAGCAGAGGAGAGAAACAGTTAAAGGAACCGAGATTGGCCCCTCAGGGTGGCTGAGTAATATATGGAGTGTTATTAGATCAAAGTTCTCTATCTCTGAGGAGAAAACAACCAAAAGTTGGCTTTAAGTCAGTCCAGAAAGATGTCAGCTTAGCTTTTAGGATGAATTTTTGGTGCCTAAGTTGATACATATCATATTAGGTTACAAAGAGAAGTCTTGTAATCTTGCTCCCAGGAGACGCATGGATATGAGACAGGAAAGCCCCAGTAACATGCAAGACCATGTCGAGTGGCTGATTCACCCAGGGCCAGAGGGACACACTAGAAGACTTCCCGGGGTTCTTGCAGGCTCAGGATTTTCTAATAATTCAACAAACATGAGACTGTCGAAGCAACTGCTCTGCCCCGCATTCAGCAATTTTGGCAAATCCCAAATACTTTTTCTTCATACAAATGAAGTTAACAGAAAGAACAGATTTTACAAGGACGTTTTACAACCAATCAGCCCCTCACCGAATGGAATAAATACCTTCTTCTTTCTTAATGTAGTAAATGGCTGGACATAGTTTACCATACAGCCAGAGCTCGGTGCCATTAAAAGAACTGGTGGAATAAAGTACCATGTATGGAGCAACCATGTAGGTTAAGTCAGCATTTTGGAAAGAGAGTTAGTGGCCCTGGTGTTCCCAGGGGAGTTTCACTGGATTCTTTTAACTAAAGTCAATCTGCCAAGTTGAGGAAACACAGGGTCAGCCTTAATGCTTTTGGTCGCAAGGGAAAGTTGTCCAGTTGCCAGAACATGAACAAGAAGGAGGAGGAAAATTATCTCCTTTTCTGTCCCTGCTATGAGCAGTGTTGAGAAGAAATGGATTCTATGGGAAGGTCTGCAAAGAGAAAGCCTTCTGCTTATTTCTCCCTTGCTCCTGCCACATGAGAGAGGCACTCATGGTACCACAGGCTGACAGGGATAAAAGAAATTTAGAAATTATCCAACTTAAAAAAATATATAGGACTTCCCTGGTGGTGCAATGGTTAAGAATCTGTCTGCCAATGCAGGGGACACAGGTTCGAGCCCTGGTCCCGGAAGATCCCACATGCTGCGGAGCAACTAAGCCCGTGCGCCACAACTACTGAGTCTATGCTCTAGAGCCCACGAGCCACAACTACTGAGCCCGTGCGCCACAACTACTGAAGCCCGCGTGCCTAGAGCCCGTGCTCTGCAACAAGAGAAGCCACCACAATGAGAAGCCTGTGCACCACAGCAAAAGAGTAGCCTCCGTTCTCAGCAACTAGAGAAAACCCTCGTGCATTAGCGAAGACCCAATGCAGTCAAAATTAAGTCATGAATAAATTAATTAATTTAAGAAAAAAAGAAACCTTGGGACCATATTATTCTGCCAAATAAGTCGTACAGATGGAAAGTGAACTCCATGCTAGAAAGCTTCTCACTGGGCCTAGGTGTGTCCACTAGTCTAGTCTTTGTGGAAAAAAACAAAATACAATCCTTTTCTTTTGTTCTTTGACTTCTTTTCGAGCTACAAAGTGAAAAAGCTGCACCCCAGCTTGAATGGAGATCCCCCTGTGAAACAATTCAAACCATGTGAGAGTGAGAAAAACAATCACAACGCTATCCATGGAAATAAAAATGGAAACTTTTAAAACTGTTACTAAGCAAAGACAACAACCGTGTCCCCCTTCAGAGTTGATAAGAGATCATGAGGTTGAAATTCTGCACAGCACTTTGAAAACTAGAAGGCTTAGTCTTAGGACTTCATTTTCCTTTTAAAGCAAATACCTTTGAAAGCTTGCTGGATCCACACTGGCTCCATCCTCTGCTGTGTTTTTGATCTACGACACTCAAAAACAATTACTGTCATAGTCAAATACATGTGGATGATTTATAGCCCTCTATGCCATTTACACTTAAGAAAAATAATTCTCAAAGCATACTGATATTAGGACAAAACAAAATGGCCTTGAAAACGAACCAATCGTGCACAAAAGTCGTATTTTTTAAAATCAACAAATAAAAAGAGGACACAGTATTTTTGTTTGAAAGCTCATGAAATTGGAAACAAGGCAAGTCAATAAACTTTCTTCCAAACCCCCTTTCCCTACCACTGGAAAGCATTTTATGAGATAACGAAAACCTCTAACACTGAGTGATGTGATTAAGTAATAAAAGGCTGATTTTTCTTCCTGTGTAACCTCCACAGGATGCTTATGAGAGCACGACAAAGGTCTATGTAAAGAGTTAACTGTGTGTTGGTGTAACCCCAGATTACAGGTGTTTGTTAAGGGAGATCCCACTGAGATTTTTCTTAAGACTGGTTGAACAACAGCTTCATTCTCTCTCACTCTAATGAGCTGGTTAGCAAGCGCCCCACCCCCCTTCCTAGAAGGCTCTGGTAACAGTGTACATGGGTGCATTGCCTCAGCCTGGAGTCTACCAGAAAAGCAAGCTTGCACACTTAAAATCTCATGAGTCACAGATGAGTGCTGTGTGGATGCCAGAGCTTGCATGAAGAACCAACTTTCCTTCCACGTGCTTCACAAGAGACTGCAGAGCCACTGCAGACATGCCATGCTGATGCACTAAGAGAAGATGGTTGGCTAACCTCAACCCCTGGGAATGCAACACTTAAAGGATAGCGCACATGCTCCTTCCCTCAGGAGGGACAGTGCAGGGCACACAGCCTTGACCCAGACCGCTGCTCTGCAAGTTCCCGGTAACAAGCAGGTTAAGCCAGCCATAAATCAACCCTCCAACCAGGGCTTCATCACCCTACACCCTGGACTCTCAGGGCTTTGCAGCCATCTGAAATTTCTTTAGTGGGATTACCCTGATTGACACAGAATTCCTGGAGTCTGTCATTGTAGAAAGACTACTTCCAACAATATTTATGAGAAGGTGCCTCCATGGCTCATCCTCACACTTTTCTCCTAATATTCAAACTGTTAGTACTCTAAATTCTTCTCCCAGAAAACCTTTACAGCAACAAATACATGTGTATGTGTGTGTGGTGGAGAGGTTGGCTCTATTTTTAAAAATTTTACTGTGAAATGATTTCAAATTTAAAGTTGCAAATGCTAAACCCCCCTTTCCACCAATTTAACAAATTTTAATAGTTTGCCATGTTTGCTTAATGCAGTCCTGCTTTCTTTCTGTGTGAGTGTGTGTGTGTGTATGTGTGTATCCACACACACGAAAAAACATAGATATAATTAGCTCTGAACCATGTGACTGTACACTGCATGTTTGATGTCTTACTCTGATGTCTTACAACTACATCAATGTGTATTTCCTAAGAATAGAGTCTCTTACATAATCACAGTACAGCTATCAAATTCAAGAAATTTAACATTGAATTTAAGAATTTTCATCTAATCTACAGTCCATATACACATTTCATCATATGTCCCCAATAATGACCATCATAACAATTATTTTTTGGGTGAAGGATCCAGCTTGGGACCCCACAGTGCATTCAGTTGTCATGACTCTACAACCTCCTTGAACCTGCGAGCCATCACTCAACCTTTCAGTTACTTTATTGAATGTCCCTCAATTTGATATTTCCTTGTGATTAGGCTCGTGGATCCCCTTTGGGACTGGAACACTACATAACGATGTGTTCTTCCCAAAATGTCCCATCTCGGGACCCATAATACCATTTGCCCCTTTGTGGAGATGTTAACTTCTATCATTTGGTTAAAATGCTCTCCCATGTCTTTACTGCATAACTTTTTCCTTCTGTACATTTAGATACCTTGAGATTATGTAAGTATTCTGTTCTACATCAAACCTCTACCTTTAGATTGAGTAGCCATTGATGACTCCTGCCTGAAGCCATTTTCATTCTAATGCTCATGTGTTTTCTTTTTCATTTCAGTAACATTGTAGAAGCAACTCACTGAACACCATCACAGGGTAGGAAAAATCCCTTAGATTGTATTAGCACACAACTCACCAGGTTTCTTCAGTCACAGGGTGACAATAAAAAGGAGAAAAGAAGGAAATACATGCACTACAAATGGGACAGGTTTGCCCCAACATACTTTCCTTTTATCCTAGTTTCTCCAAGAGTCCTGTCCTCAGAGATGGGAGTGCACGTCTGGAATCGGGACACCATCTTCCACTCCTTTGATTCAATATCAAGCATTTTTCATGATGATTACATGCAGTCACTAGTCCAGGGCATTTCCTCTCTTTTGTTTAAATTGCTTCTAGAATAAACATCTCAAAACTTAGGATGGCGGCCAACGGAAGATAATCTCTCAGGGGAAAACACTGGAATCCTCACAACTTCCATCAGTAAGAAGCAGAGGAAAATGCCAAGTTGCCATTCATTTCCAAAGAAATTACATGACACAGTAAAGCTTCTTAATTTTAATTCCACAGAATGAAAGTTAGTCTTTCAAAACATTAAATTTCATATATGGCAAATAAATCACACTGTAACATTTCTCATGGAAACAGAAAAACATATACATATATTATATAGAGAACTTACAATTATATACAATTTTCCTTGCAAGAGGAGCTCCACAGATCTCAGAAACCTGATATGTTAATTATCAAGGGAATCTTATACTCCTCCACATGAAATGAAAGAAAGTGGGGGAATCTATCCCTCTAGTGTTTATCTTGTTCACTAAAAATAAACATATTTCCTTGAGGACAGATGGAGAATGTGAGGTGACAATTCATTCTCCAAGAAAGCATGTGACTTCCCAAGAGCAAATTCTCACTTCAAGGTGTAGAATATTCAGATGCATAAAACACTCTCTAATCTGTAGGCAAGTAAGACTACAAAAGCAATGGTTATTCTAATAAAACTGTAGGTTGACTGAAAATCAAAACTAACAAAGACAAAGGGACCAGGTCCAAAATACGGATGCTGATTTGGTCAGTGTTGCTTCCCTCATTCCTAATCAGAATCTGGCAACATGAGCTACTTCTTGTCATCTAATGAAGATTTGCTTGCCTTTCTTGCATTGGCATGTATTGTATTTAAAGATACTATATCAAAATCCCAGCAGGGCAGCCAAGTGAAAAAGACTAAACATCTACACATAGCATGAAAGCATACTGCACAGTATTATATGGTATCTACTTTGTCAGGTCTTACTGTCTTTTAGAACTGGAAATAACTTCGATATTATTTTATAGCCACTTTATTTTATAGGCAATGCAACACAGATACCATTTGAATATGTGTTCATTTCATAAATATTTAAACTTATTTAAATATTTATTTGTTCAAAGAATCTTTATCACCTTTGCTTTGTGCCAGGAACAAGGTCAGGCCCTAATTATATGATGGGGAACAAGACAGAAGTAATTGCTACTCTCACAAATATTCTGCCCTACTTGTGCAGTATTTACTGCTGGTAAAAACATCATAGATTATTAAAAGTTTTCATGTAGATCAGCAGTGCTCAATAGAACTATAATGTGAGCCATACACAATATTTTAAAATATCCAATAGCCACATTTTTTAAGTGTAGAGAAGAGAAATTAATTTAACAATATACTTAATTTAACCCAGTATGTCCAAAATATTATCATTTAATATGTAGTCAACATAAAAAGTTACTAATGAGCTGTTTAACCTTCTTTATTCATACTAAATCTTTAAAATTCAGTGCATACTTTACATTTAGACCTCTCAATTCAGATGCTGAATTTTCATCAGAAATATTTGATTTGCATTCAGATTCCATGAAAGTTTACAGCTGAAAAAAGTAGATTGACAAATTCAAGTTATTCCAACGATTCTTAAAGGTTTTCCGAGAACTAAATCAAGCAGGTTTTAAATTGAAATTGAAATGAATTAAAATTGAATACAACCGAATCCAGTTCTTCTGTCACACCAGCGCTATGCCAAGTATTCAGTAGCCCCATGTGGCCAGTGGCTGTCATACTGGGGGTACAGCTCTGAGTGATATCATTTTATTTTCCTAGGAAATAAAGGAGCTTGGCAGGGCAGGCTTTGCTACCCACATTGTACATATGAAAAACAAACACGGCTTAGAGGTGACAAAATGACTCATTTGAGGCTGTAGGAACCAGTGAGTGGTGGAATCAGAATTCAATCCCAAGACTTCCAAAGCCCAGTGATCTTTGCCCACATCTTGCTGCATTAAAAATGATCATGAGAAGTCTTACTCTGTTCACAGCACTGTGTCAGGCCATAGAGAATCTTAAATGCCAGATTATTATGTTTGGACTTGAGCCAGCCCAGAGGTAGCACACAGGTGGTTTAAGGCATGAATTGAGCCACAAATGTCAGGTCCAATTGTCAGGTCTATTGGTCAAGTCCAATTTTTCTTTTAAAAATCTGAATTTGAGCACTTCTCAATGAGACATCCATTTTCCCGTTTCCCACAGACCCTACCACCCTCTATTACTCATAACCATCCAGCCTCACTCACTTACTGTTCTTTTCCCTGCCCCTGATGTGTTTGAATTTGACAGTCCAGGGAGGCAGTTGGTGCCATGAGAGGGTTTTCAGCAAAGGAGGAGAGTGAGAGGTCCAAGGCTGCTTCCAGATAACTAACCTGATCCTCTGCACAGGGTAAATTCATTCCAGTAAAGACTGGAACCAAGGAGACTAGTTTAACTTGAGTACTAGTCTTTTTTAAAGCTCTTTTTGCTTCTTTCAGGTTTATTTCCTTTGAGTGTTCATTAAAATGTATTTTTGATCCCAAAAGATTCTTCCAGAATGTCTTAAATTTTCAGTCAGTAGCTCAAAGGCAGCTTCCAGTGAAATGATAGAACTACTCTCTCTCTTTCACACACACAGACACACACACACACACACACACACACACACACACACACACACACACAGAGTTTGTCTCTACCTGAAGGGCACCTGAATGACTGCCATTGAAGGCTTCTGAGTGGAAGATAAGGATATGGACTTTAAACATGTAAAGATATCTTTCTTCCTTCCGTACTTGCCTACTAGGAGGCATTGGACAAAACCTATAAATCCCATATATCTGTGTTTTTCTTCTTCTGAAGTATAAATTTATGAATTTTTCATCTTTGCTACACCACAGGTTCCTAGAGGGGATGACATCATGGTAGGTTTCTTAGTCTTTCTATGAAAAAAACCAAAGGAATGTTTACTTGGACATTATTGGTGAGGAAGGCAATATGGTCCAATTTTAAGATGCATCAGTTTTTAGGGGCCCCCTTGCAGGTACAAAATCAAAAGAGCAAAAGCAATGATTGTGTTACCAGTATGAATTTCTTGATTAATCTAATGTAATTATGACATATTATACTTACCATAATCAGGGAAAAGGTAAGAATTTGTTTAAGGTAATTCACTGGAAAAGTCCAACTATATTTTTTGTAATTCATTTCAAAGTAAGTTTTCTGTATCTGAAAAAAACACTCTCTTACTAGACCACGCTTTGAGAAATATGGCTCTAGCAATTGGCTATATGTCATGGACCTTTCACCTGGGGCAGAGATCATTAGCCTTGTTGAAGATTACTTCCCATTAAGATGCACTCAATTGGTTGCACTGATGGTTCCAAGTAATGGCTCCTCTGTATCCACACTCTCTCCAGTGTGACTCTGCAGCTCCTTCCATCAAGAGTAAGTCTATTTCCTTACCTTTTGGGTCTGGGCTGGCCTTGTGACTTGCTGGTCAATTTGCAATGGAAATGTCAGTGTGCCAGCTCCAAGTCTGGGCCTCGAGAAACTTGCATGCTTCTCTCTCTCAGATCCTTGTTACCACCATGTGAACCAAACCAGACAAGTCTGCTGGATGATGAAAGACCACACAAAGGAGATTCCACCTGTCCCATTCAAGGTGACCTTGGAGCAGCCTGTAGTCAGCCTAGAAATGCAGAGCTCCCTACTTGGCCCACCGCTGGCCAGGGGTGCTTGGGGAGCCTTGCCAAGAGCAGAACAGCTGTCCAGCTGACCCAAGAGCAATAAATCTTACTTTTTTAGGCCAGAGTTTGGAGTAGCTTGTTATGCAACAATAGCTAACTGGTACAAAAGGCAAAGTCACCATCTGTCCTCTGTTCAGGAGAGTCTGAAGGAGACTAATTCCTGCACAGGAGAGAAACACATCTGTTATTTTGGCCAAAATAACAAATAAATAATAAATCCATGGCCAAACTTTACTGGGGACCAAGGTGATGGCCAAGGATATAGTACAAGATGAAAAGTAAAACCCAGGCCCCAAACAATGTAATAGTTAAAAATAAAAATCTAAAGTGACATTATTCAAAATCATTGCAAGGGCTTCCCTGGTGGCACAGTGGTTGAGAGTCCGCCTGCCGATGCAGGGGACACGGGTTCGTGCCCCAGTCCGGGAAGATCCCACATGCCGCAGAGCGGCTGGGCCCGTGAGCCATGGCCGCTGAGCCTGCACGTCCGGAGCCTGTGCGCCGCAATGGGAGAGGCCACAACAGTGAGAGGCCCGCGTACCAAAAAATAAAAAAATAAAAAATCATGGCAAGATTAAAGATCCAAGCCATAATAAAAGACTTTTTTTAGTGTTCCATCCGGATCATGCTGTCCATTCACCCTGAAAGAACATAAAAGATATAGAATTTGTCCTTTTGAATGAGACACATGTAACCTAGTATTTTTTATATTTCCTGTAAAATCCATCATATCTATGTGAATTCCTCAAAAGCATTCAAAATCAGATTGTTTAAAGCTCCCCAAAGGCAAAACCAAAATTAAGACATCCCTAATAATTCAAACACAGCTTCGCTGAATTTCCCTGCTGTTGAATTATTACATGATGTTTCACATATCTAGAATCAGAATGCTAGAAAGAACAGGTCTCGTAAGAGAAATACATATTTGTGCTCCTAGAGTATTGATTGTTTTGGCGCTGGTTGCATTACTCTCTGCTTGTAAAGCAATGCCTGTGGTGTAGGAAAGTCTCTGGAGTGATGGGTCGCAGAAGAGCACACCATATGCTCCACGGTTCATGAGCACAATGGCCTTAAGGCAAGGGTGACACTTGGATTAAGAATCTCTTTACATGAATGTAATGGGTACATTACATCCAAAGGCCAAATGAGTTACTTCTTTTGTTTGATGGATAATTATTTCACCCCCTATAGAAGAGAAAATGAACAAAGCCTGTCAAAATCATAGAATTTCCTCATCACTGACCATCTGCAAACACACTAAAATGGAGGAAAGACTTAAAAAGTCTATTTCTTATCAGACCAAATATTAGCCCCATTGGCCCCAAAAAATTTTCATAATTTTCTTAAAGATTGGCTTCCTTTGATAAAATGACAAAAAAAGTCATCAAAACAGCCCCAAACTAAGAAACCATATTATGTAGTATTCTGTAAAATTACTTATACCATCAGTGAAAACAGGAAAAGAAAGTCATAACACAGGTTCCAAGACAATTTCCCACACTTTTCAACAAATTTCCTACCAGGTATAAATCCCAAGTTTTAGATGATAATCCCCAAACAAGGAAAATCCTGTGGTTTCATAGCCTCAGACTCAGAAGCAAATGTCTACAAGTCAGACTATCCCAAGATATATATGTGCTGAAGATTTCTCCCCATTTTAGGTTTAACCTAGAGTAGATCAGCCTTTCTGATTGTACAGCTCCTGACGTTTGGCTGTTTTACGAGAAGCTGGGTGGCTTGCAGTTCAAGTGTGCCAGCACTCCGGGAGTGCCCTCATAGTGTGAGTGGTCAGAGATGATTAACCGAAAAATATTTCTAAGTTAAACATTGATTGCCTCTGCCTGTATTTATTCCTATCTTGGATGACCTTTCCAACTCTTTAAAAAAAAAAAAAAACCAAAGAAAGCAGGCACCAGCGGCTTTGCATGTCTCCGTAAAAAGCAAAAGCAGAATTCTGCATTTGTTGGTCTTGTGGGTTTATCTTACAAAGAAATGAGCAGGGCATTGAGGCGATCCAAGGAAGTCTATTTGTTTTTCTTTGTACACTCACACAGACAGACACACAGGCAGACAGATGGACACACACACCACACACACACGGACACACACCATACTCGTGACTTGAATGAGATCCTTTCTGTTTTGTTTCGTTTCAGTCACTATCTTATTTAGTCCACACAGATTCAGAAGCTTAGTTTATGAGTTAGCTTGAACCTCATCGTCCTGCTCATTCTCTTCCTACCTTTTAGGAAAAGGACTCCATATATTTAAGACATCGATCCTCCAGATCTCAATCTGCCACTTCAATCCATCACCAAATCCTGCAGCATCTCGCTGTGAAGTGTCATGTATCACACACACACACACACACACACACACACACACACACACACACTCATATGTCCCCACCACTGCTCAGCACTCCAAGCCTTAAACTTTCTGGAACAGCCTCCTATCATCTCTCCTTTCCATCCTATTTGCAAGATGAAGATTAGTCTTACTAGAACACGGCTGACATCATGCTGTGACATCCCTGCTCAAAAACCTACAATGGCTTCCTACTGCCTAATATCAAGGTCAAATTCCTCTTCCTAGGTCAAAAGCATTTCCATAATTTTTTCCCTTTTTATCTACTCCACTTAATTTCTTACCTTTTCTTCACTGCATAACCTTTAATTAAGCTGGTTTTTCCCAGGCTACCTTCCCACCCTCAGGAGTATTACAACTATTTACTAATATCTTTTAAACCTCTCCTGCCAGGTACTCACGAAGTTAGGTGTGGCCATGTGAGCTTCTCTGGCCAATGAATTCTAAGTAGACAGAAGTGACATGTATCACCTCTGGGTGGAAGTATTTAAGAGACAATGCATTTTTCTCATCTCCTCTCCTCTTTGCTACAAAGACCTATAATCTTCCAAATGGTAGCAACTCCATTGCCCTGGATCCCTAAGTGAAGATGAGTTTCAACAGATTCCTCCTACTGGTGTGTGATGAACATTAGCATGAACAGAACATATACTCCACTGCTTATGTCACTGAGATTTGGGGGATGGTTGTTACTGTATCCTAACCTAGGCCATCCTAACTAATACAATCACTGTGCTGGTTCCTGTCTCCAAGACTTTTTATTATAAACATGTCCTCTCTTTACTTCTGCCTACTTTTTGAAGTTCTGCTTAGGCTTCTGGACCCAGCACAAGTTCTCTTCCTCCAAATGGCCTTCCCCATTTATCCCATACCACAATGGTCTCCCCTTTCTCTATATGGCTATGTACCCTCATACACTTTAACCTTTGATTCAACAGTGACCAGATACTTATTGAACTCCTTGTGTGGACAACTGCCTTAGATACAAAAGCAGATGAGACATGATTCTTGTTACCAGGAAGGTAAGGTATATCCACAAGAGGGATACAATTAGAAAATCATACAGTAATAGAAGACGAGACAAAAATTGTCAGAATGCAAAAATGGCTCATTGCTAAGCCAGTGGCATAAAGATGTAGTGCCAATAATGTGACTAAAGGCAACCAGGAAAGCAACTCCCTTGAGTAGTTGCCAGAAGGAAGAACATTTTAGGTAGGGACTTAGAGCAAAAGTATGGAAAAGAAACACTTAAAGTCGGATCTGTTCATTTAAAAAGTTTATTTAAAAAAAAATTAGCATAAGAAAATACTGGAAGAAAATAACAGAAAGGCAGTTGGAGTCAGATTTTGCTGAGTTATATGCTGAAGAGTCTGAGCTTCTTCCTGCAGGAATGAAGAGCTGCTAAGCTGTCCACAGCAGAAAGTAAGATGCAGAAAGCACTTTATTGGGGTGATCTATCTGACATTTACAAAATAGATGGATTGAATAAGGGTAAGAGAATGGAAGCAATATCTAATATATAATTCCCCTCAAATTTAATAAATGTTAATGTTGTCTCTACAATTACTGTGTATCAGTTAGCTGTTGTTGGATAACAAGTCATCCCCAAATTTAGCTGCTTAAAACAATAAGCATGTATTACCATTCACAAATGTCTGGGTCTGCTTTGTTGTTCTTCTGGCCTTGGCAGGACTCACAGATGCATGTAGTCGGCTGCTAGTAGGGTAGATAGGCAAGTCTGTTGATGTTAGCTAGGCTTTTTCACATGTTTTGAAGGTGACTGACTACAGACTGATCTAGGATGGTCTCCACTGAGACAACTGGGCTCTCCAGGTGATTTCTCACTCCCAGCAGGCTAGCTGAGACTTGTATGGTAATGGCAGGTGTCCAAGAGAACAGGCAGAAGCATATAAGGCCACTTCAGGCCTGACCTAGGAAATGGCATGACAGTATTTCCATTTCATTCTACTTGCCAAAGCAAGTCACAAGTCCAACTCAAATTCAAGATGTGAGGAAGTAGATACAAAGTCACGTTGTAAAGGTGGGGCCACAACCAGGCCATTAGCTGGGAAGGAAAGATACAGGAACTAGGCATTTTTTCCCACCCTTTATTCATGCTCACTTTATTCTGCTATAAGCCGGGGAGTTACATTATTATACTCACCATTTTACAGATGAGGAAATGGGGCTTCCACGTGGTTAGTAATTCACCTAAGATCATATATAATTGGGCAGTGTAATCAGTATCTGAAATTCAGTCTAAGCCCAAGCCCATGGAATTTCGCTGTTTGATAGAGATCATTATATTGAGAAAGAGAGAGTGAAAATCAATGGTAAAGGAGAAAGAACATATTGCTGAGATCAAAAGAGTTAAATTCAAGTACCAGCTATGTTTGCTTCTTTATCTCTAATATATCCAGCTGTCTCACAGAGGCTAACATAAAAACAAAAACATCTACACGCATAAAAGTATTTTGAAAACTACAAAATTCCATACAAATAGAATATACCCTTATTGAAATTTTTAACATCTTTATAGAATCTGGAATAAGTCTGTATAGAAGATGAACAACATCCTCCTGGGAAAAAGGGCATTTATTATCTAAAATTATATAAAATATGCCATGCCAAAAAATACCTCCAAAAAATAGGCCAAATATCTTTATATCTTCTGCTTATGAGAAATTTAAGTGAAAATTTGTGGCTGTTAAGAAATTATTTTTAATATTTTTAAGGCATGATAGTTCTGTTGCAGTTGATGCTTTGCTAAAGAGTTCTTATTTTTTAAAGTGTAGTAGTGATGGGGGAATTATATGAAGTCAGAGATGTTTCCAGAAACTTAGAAGGCATAGGTGAAAGATTAGCTATGATTAACTATAGAAGCTGAGTAATGGGTACTTTTATGTCTGTTGGAAATAATAAGAAATTTGTATGAAAAAAAAAGTTTTTCTGTTTACTTAAAATCTTCCAAATAAGAGTAGCTGTCCTTCCTTTAAGATAAAAGCTCTTTGCATCTGATATTTCAGAAATATTCCCAGAGCAATAGGCATGACCTGTAGAGTCTGGATACTGTTTCTTTCAACATGAAACCCAATTGCCAAAAAAAACAAAACCCAAATTACCATCTTTTCTCAATAGCCATAGCGAGAGTTCCCTAAGCTATTTCTCGAACTTAATTCTCAACTCTCATTTTAACGTCAGGTTTCAACCTTACACATTAACCACTGCAATCTTACTCCACCCTTGCTATCTGTTCTTAGCAATCGTCTGTTCACCGTTGTCTGAGCCACCCTCACACAATCTGTTCTTCTGGGTAGCAAAATATGGAGCAAGGCTTGTGTTGATTTTGTGCAGCCCACATTCCTGGAATGTTAGCCCTGAGCACAGAATTTGACCTGTAACACAATGAGGAAAGAGTTCAAATGCAAACTCCTAAGATATCCATCCCACAGAATAAATGCCAATAAGCAATTTCCTTTTCCCAGCCTACCAGAGATTTTTAGCAGATAGCCCATAACAGACAGAACCCGTGCCAATATTTTATAACCCATAAAATTTCTTCAAGCAGTTGTACAGATTTCCAGCCATCCTTTGATCAGTCTTTGTAACAGTGACTCCGGGCTTTTGCCTAAAAATGATTCCTAGATCTCGATATATATACAATGGAAAAGATCTGCCCTTCAGAAAGTCTCTCATTAAAGCGCTAATCTGTTCCACCACATTCTTCCGAGACACAGCGATCAGCATCCAAGCCGGACTCCATGGCCAGCCCTAATAAGACTGATAGAAACAGCTTAAGTAATTGGATTGCTATATGGGATTGAATGTCTGACAACAAAAGATAGCCATCTCTATTCGACCACCCTATCTTTGTTCCCACAATGAATTCATTTAGCAATGCACTTAGAGGCTCCCAGGCCCGGGGAGAAATGACAGACTAGGGACACAAAAGCTGGGCCAGCTGATGAGCCCAGAGACAGAGACTGTGCGATTCCAAAAAGTGAATTACAGGGAACACAGGCAGTACACAAAGAGTTGTTGAATCATTATCATAATCACATTACTGCACTGGTCCCCAGTTCCCGGCCGAGGGTCGTGTAGGCTACTTCTCATTCTGACCACGGACTTCATACTTGTTTGCCACCTGCAATTTACTGTACATGACTTCTTGGCTGATACACTCTGAAGCCCAGCTTGTTCCTATCTCCTAGAGATATTTTTTACTTTTAATATTTTTTGCATCCAAGGAGACTGACTGTATAGAATTGTTCAAGTAGTCAGGGTAGATGTTGGTGCTAAAATGATGTCATATTTGTCTCCAAATGTGTGACTTGGGAAAGCACTGTCGTCCATTACAACATAATTACAATGTCAAAATCATATTTTTACATATAACTTCAGATAGGTCTAAACAGGGTTAATATAAACCAAAATGTTGATTTATAAGTTTAGGTAGGTCTAAAGAAGGTTAATATAAATCAGAATATTGAGAGCTAAAGCTGGTTCTACAGTGAAATGAAGCAAATAGTATCCACACTCAGTGAGTCTGAAGCAACATTCCCAGTTCGTATTTTCGTAGAAGCTTTGACATATTTATTTCTTGACCACTGGGTATTTCATTTCCTCAGCAGTATGGAATAAATTATTTTCACTTTTAACTTCTCTGGGACAGTTTGGGGCTATGTGGAAAGAATACCAGTCATCACCTCATTTTATAATAAACAGAGACATTGGTACGATAACCATGACCAAAAATGTAATAACCCAGCGGCAATAATAATAGTAGAAATGGCATTATTAAACAATAATTACTCTAGACACGCCAACCTAGAGAGAGGATTCTAAATATTTCTAAATGAAGTTCTGATTTAGCTGTACAACATTCTGTAAGAAGGCTTGGGGATCATTCCTGCTACTTTAAAATGGAAAGAAAGAGCAAAGCCAGGATGCCTTTGCTTTTTCAAACAGTGGCACCAAAGAAGCCCAAATACAAATGTCTTGACATCTAGTCCAATACTCCAGGTCTTTAAAAAGGATCTTTCAGCCAAGATTCCTTGCCCAACTTGGCAAAGGGTTAGAACCCACCTCACAGGCCAAATTGTGACTTTGGATCATAGCTGAAAATACACAGTCATATGTTGTCCAAAGTTGGCATGATTTTCCCTTCTTCACTTATCATACTGCCAAATGGAGGACATAGTCTCAAGTGCTATAACCATGAAAAAGATTGAAATACTTCTAAGCATGGGTAAAGAACATATCTTTCATTTTGACATAAGTAATGAGCAGAACCATGGAAGGATTTTTATGCAAACCTTCTAAGCAGAGAGTTCTGGGAGCTTCGCTGATTTCTTGGCAGAGAATTTTTCAGAGGAAAGGGCATTTCTAAGTTTCCAATCCGGGAGGTCACTCCTTCAGCGGAAAGCCATGGTTCATCAGTGTAGCCTACAACCGCGTACCATACCTGTGACCATCATATCTGGCAAAACTGAAGTTACTGTGATAAAAGGAGCTTCAAATTCAAAAAAAATCCCAAATGCCCGCTTAAAATGTCTTCATTTCTTTTCATTTGCTAAAAGGGACTGAAGTCACAATCAATCTGTATATAAGAAAATCAAGAGCAATAATATTTGCCATATCCTTAAGCATGACTGCTGTGTAGGACAGGACAGTGGGTCCTACTCCTTACCCCATGCCAGTCCGTCCCTCCCCCCGCATCTATGCCTCAGGCTCCTCCATTTCCAACATTCATTTCTCACTTACCATGCCCTGTCTGTATTGAACACTGTTTTCCTTTTTTCAACACCATGTATTTCTTCCCTCCTTCCCTGGATCATAAAACCCTCAAGCAGTGTGGAGTGGTGTATAGTGAATGCATTTCTCTCAGTTCCCAGCACAGAATGGCATTCCCAAGCATGTCACTGACCAGTTAGGATGGAGGTTAAAACACCAGACAGACAGAATTTGCCACACTGATATACAATGTAAATATGCAATCATGGCTTACCTTTGAGGTCATCACCAATTTACCTGGAACATAAGAAAACAATAAGCTTTTAGTTCCAGTATTTGCAGTCTTCCTAAATCACCAAAGGTATGACTAGGACATAGCCATAGCTTTGTATAAACCCCAAACCTGACAGCAACTCACAGGGTTACAGGAAATTTGTGTCTACACAGACAGGACCTCTGTCTTGGAGCAGTAAATACCTACTGCCTCTGTGACTAATGGTGAAATCACCCCTTTCCTGAGACCACACCCTGGCTCCTCTCCCGTCTTCTCTGGGTGACACAGACAGACAGGACATGGTTGAAGACAGGTAGACATATGTCTCCCTACCCCCAGTCATTTTATTTTTCCCTTCTTTCTTAGCCATTGTCCTCAGCTTTGCCACCAGCCCCTGCATTTTTTTTCCTTATATAAACTATTATTTATTTTACATTTAAAAAGATATAAGAATTTGTCCTCAGGGTCATGCATAGAAGTTTAGATACAAGTTGAAAGGCTGTTCAGCAGCTTGGAATGTTGGGTTTGTGATCTTAACAATGAGTGTACAGGCAGCTCATGTCACTCAGTGGTCTCTGCAATGTATGATCCTTTGAGCAGTTCTGGAGGCTGGAAAGACAAAGACCAAGGTGATAGCCAGTTTGGTTCCTAGCAAGAGCTCTCTTCCTGGCTTACAGATGGCTGCCTTCTTGCCGGTTTCTGCATGGCTATGGAAGACAAGACCGTTTCTTCTTTGAAAGGGGTCTAGAAATCTATGATTAAAGGGTCTTTCTCCACCACCTTGCAGCATCTGCTAGGCCCCTGGATGAAGTCCTAACAAGAGAGCAGGCTGATTTCTCACCTTTACCCTTTTGCCTAGGGAATTCCCAGGCTTGGTTGTCACCTGTAAGTTATCTGCCTCCCAGGCTCTTATCTGATTTTCTAGGCTTTTCCCATCTAGCACAACATAGATACTATGCATTGACAGCCTGAAATATGCAGGCAACATTGGGCCTGCAAATGAATTTTCTTTACACTCTACACTTTTGTTGTTGTTGTTTTATAAATTCATCACCAACATTTGAAAATCAAGAGATTTTATATATCACTTGAGAAATCTCACTGCTCCTTAGAAACTGTATGGCTTGACCGCCCCTGGTCTGCATTCCCACCTGGCACCATTTAGGCATGGAAGCAATGTTTCCGTTCCCCACTCCCCATCACTCCTCACTCTTGTGCACCCAGGCCCTTGTATTCAGGTATGTACCTGCCATGGCAGAAACTGGATAGCAGTTCACAAAACACAATTCCTCTTCTTTCTGAACACACGACTATCTCCCATCCTCCCTTGCAGTTAGGTGTGGTCATATGTGTGGAAATGTGGTCATGTGACTATATTCTAGTCAATTGAATGTAAGGGGTCACCTTATGGTGAGTGCCATAAAATCTCTCACATGTGATCATCCATGCTCTTTTCTCCTCCACCTGATGCAGTCAAGCCACATGTTGAAAACAGAAAGATGTTGGGTTGGGAGCTCCACCTGCAAGAAATGAAATTACTTTTATCATGTTTGAGTTATTATGCACTTTGAGTTCTTCTGTTATAGCAGCTAACATGACCTCAACACACCTGCCTTTGAACTTCATAGGAAGTTTGCAGCATGATTTAATGCTTCACCTTATGTTGATCCAGCCATGACTAATCTCTCTGAAAGGTACCATTTCTTGTAGAAATCTACCCACCATGAACTTCAAAAGACATACTTCCTTCCTGGACCTCCTTAGTAATTAGCTTTTTCTAACAACATTAATTTGTGCAGCTATGATTGTGTCTGGATTTGCCTGGCCCTTAACTTAAATCTCCATCTTATACCCTAGAAAGTTCTGGCTCTGATCTCCATGACCTTCTTTTTGGAAAAGTAATGGACAGTTATGAACAACAGAGTTAAAATAAATATAATCACAGTCCTTGGAATCTGAAGAAATGCACTGAGATAGTCTGGTCCATCAGTAAAATTTTTTTCCAAGGTAACCAAGGTTTAGAAAACAAAAAAAACTTGCCTAAAATTCCACAGCCAGAAGATAATAGAGAGAAGAATCAAATTCTCCTTTTTGCTTCTTAATGCATTGTACTTGACAACATTATCCTTAACCTCTGACTGCAACCCAGAATTATTTTGCTTTTCTCCACCCACACACATCTCTAGCAATTTATGGAACATTTATTATGTGTCAAGTACTATCTGAGTTATTTACATACAATTTTTAAATGTTAATTTCAGAATAAATACATGAGGCTGTATTATTATTTCTATTTTTAAGATGTGAAAAGCAAGAGGTTAATGAAATTTTTCAAGATCGCACAGCTAGGAAATGGAAGTTAGGGTCTAGCTCAAAAACCCATATTCCTAAAAGCCATGTTGTATTTGCTCATTGCAATCTTACCCTTCTCCCTAAAAGAGCATTTTTGTGTCAGTTAGCTTTTCCTGGGAAACAAAGCACACAAAACATGGTGGCTTAAAACAACCATCACATTGTAAAACAGTTATACTCCAATAAAGATGTTTAAAAATAAGAAAAAAATTTTAAAAAATAAAAATAAAATATATTATTAAAATCTTTTCAAAATGATATTAAAAACATCTCTTGAAATGTAATTACTGAATTAGTAAACAGAATCTGAAAATAGATGGACAAATTCAAAAGTGAAGGCCAGACGGAAATGCTACAATCTTCCCTGTGTACATAGGGAGAGGAATTCAATCTTCTTTCCTGTCCTTATGAGCTCTAAATGCAATCAATGGGCCATATACTCTCTAATCTATGCCTGGAGCTGTAAGAAATGTCCATAGAAACTGTGTTGGAAGATGAAGGACAGTGAGTTTATCAATGTATTTACCCTTCCTGGGAATACACTCTCATCAAAGGTATACTCTAAGCCAACCTACTGTGTCAGTTCCCCAGTATCTTTGAATTACCTGTATGTCTAATATCTTCATGGATTAATAAGCCTGGCTTTCCTTTTTCCAAGTGGATTGGAATAGACTCAAGACAGCAGTGTACCTATCAGTGTAAAGGAAATAGCTGATCTGTCTGTACCGAGGACTTGATCTCTGTTTCCATGATCAGAAGGGTGACAGAACTGGGCACTGAAAGTCTGTTAAGATTTGACATCAAAACAAGTCTTTCAAAGAGGGGGAAATTGTTATTAATCTGAGCATGTTGTCTTTGTACTGGAACTCATGGAATGCTCTCAGGGTTCACCGTGTACAGTAAAGTATGAAGAAATAAGTGATTCAACTGACCCACATCTCATGTGTTTTATTTTTATCATTAAAGTAGATACACATTAAAAAAAAAAAAAAAAAAAACAACCATCACTTCTTTAGCCCATGATACTGTGGGGTTGCAAATTTGGGCTGGGCTCAGGAGCACAGTTCTGCTGGTCTTGGCTGGGCTCACTCACGTGTGTGAGCCCAGTTAGCTGGTGGCTAGATGAGTTAAATGGCCTCATGCTCATATCTGGGACCTTGGCTGGGAGAGCCAGGATGACTGACATGGCTGGACCTCTCTCCATATGTTCTCTTATTCTCTAGCAGGCCAGCCAAGGCTTGTTCCCATGGTGATGGTTGCAGTTCCCAGGAGCCTGAGAGCATCAAGAAAGGCAAATACCAAAGCACAAGTACTTTTCAATTCTCTGCTCGTGTCATATTTGCAACTAGTCCACTGGCCAAAGCAAGTCACAAGCTAACCCCAGTTGCAAAAATGATGAGCAGACTTTCAAAATTATACTGCAAGGGACATGCAGAATGGGATGGAAAGAACTGATGGACATTTTTAATATTTCAAGTAATTGAATAGTTTTCTTCCAGTACTTACCTCCATGTTTCTGAATAATACATGTATATGGCTACCTCTTAAATAATCAATTTCAAATATGATCTTCTGGTTCATTACTATAACAATTAAGAATTTAGCTTTTTTATCACCTTCCTTAGTACAAAAAGTCTGTATACCTTTCACTCAAATTCCCTAAATGTTGAGTTAACATAACATATATAAATATATACATATATAATACATGTATATACATGTATGTACATATATACACTTGTATACATATATACACATAGATTTATATATATATATATTTGACACTTGAACAACATGGGATTGAATTGTGTGGTTCCACTTACATGCAGAAGTTTTTTATTAGTAAATACCACAGTCCTACATGGTCCACAGTTAGTTGAATCTGCAGATTTGGAAACATGGATACAGAGGAACCAAAGATACAGAGAGCTGACTCTAAATTCTATGTGGATTTTTTATTGAGCCAAGGGTGGGTGCCCCTAACCCCCGCATTGTATTATTCAAGGGTCATGATATATGTGTGTATATATATATATATATATATATATATATATATATATGGCATGCTTTTATTTCTACCATAGAGAATATGATAGAAGTGTCCATATATATATATATATACACACATATATATATAAACACTGTGATAGTATATATTTTCTCTAAATTATTTCAGAATAAGTTACAACAGACATGATGCTTCTTTACCCTTTAATATTTTGGTGTGTATTTCCAAAATCAAAGCTTTTATAACCAACCATATGATTATTAAAAATCAGGAAATTAGGACTTCCCTGGTGGCACAGTGGTTAAGAATCCACCTGCCAATGCAGGGAACACCGGTTTGATCCCTGGTCCGGGAAGATTCCACATGCCAAGGAGCAACTGAGCCTGTGAGCCACAACTGCTGAAGCCCGCGTACCTAGAGCCCATGCTCCACAACAAGAGAAGACACCGCAATGAGAAGCCCGCACACTGCAACGAAGAGTAGCCCCTGCTTTGCTGCAACTAGAGAAAGTCCGTGCACAGCAACGAAGACCCAATGCAGCCAAAACATAAAATTAAAAAAACTTTTTAAAAAATATCAGGAAATTAACTTTACAATACTATCATGTGGCCTGTTTCATACTGCCCAATATGCAGCCATTAACCACATATGACTATTTATATTTAAATTTAAACTAACTAAATTGAAGCATTCAGTTCCTTGGTCAGACTAGCCATATTTAAAGTGCTCAATAGCCATATATGCCTGAGAATATTATTGATATATTGGATCATGCAGAAAACATTTCCATCATCACAGAAAGGCCCATTGGACAGTGTTGATCTATATCTTTCAAGTCCTGTTAGGATATAATTACAGATTTATAGACATGAAATTTGTATGTGTTATAAGATTGTAGTCACAAGGTAGTAATTTTTACCTCCAATTTTTAGATAGGGAGACAAAATTAGAAAAGTGAACTGGGTCCATAGCTATATGTTAAATCAATTCTATAGGCAAGGATTAGAATCTCAATTCGATCATTTGAAAGACTTTTTTCTTACCATGATATCATATTCCATTCTCAAGTATGTCCATGTCTTAGGCTGCATTCTGCAGAAGCAGAGCCTGAGGCAAGGACTCATGTGTCTAAGTTGCTTAAGCTCTTCCTTTATTCAGGAACCATTTCCTGGAGAAATAGTAAAGGGATGGGGGAACCAGGACTGGGGAAAGGAGCCACGGGAGGTGGCGATTTCAGAAAGTCCTAGCCACAGTCTGATTCTGCAGACCACTCTGTGGCATAAATGATAGCACAGGCTTTGTCCCACCTGGAGGCAAGGGAGCTAGGCTTTCACAGGCCCACGCTGTCAGTCATTGGCTCCAGGCTGCACCGGTAGACATAAACTTCCAGGTACTTCTGGGTCCCTGCTTGTAGTATGAGCAGAGCAGTGACAACAGCCCAAGGGAGATCCTCTGAAAAAAGTCAGTAGTTTCTTCAAAGCATCAAAGCACAGAGAGGCTGAGGCATGAGCACCCTAAACCAGTGGAAGGGGTCCAAGAACATGAGGAGCAACCCCAACAGAAACCATGACAGAGTATCCTACCTGACTATCTGTACAGTGTGTTCATTAAACATCTCTGCATGTGACCTTTTTTATAACTAAAACTTGAAAATCGAGCTGGTTC
The DNA here is from genome assembly GCF_026419965.1 of Kogia breviceps. Lineage (NCBI taxonomy): Eukaryota > Metazoa > Chordata > Mammalia > Artiodactyla > Physeteridae > Kogia > Kogia breviceps. The sequence goes on from NC_081323.1 coordinate 38,395,873, forward strand.
AGAAATAACTGCTCACTTAATAACCCTGGCCTATTTCCATGAGATATTTGCTTGAGACTATAATATCAGTTGAGGAATTATGGGTGTGGTGGATGGGGCCACCTTTGATACGGAGCATAAAATCAAAGGGCAGGAATCATGGAAAACCGATCCAGATACATCCTAGTACAAACCAGTCTGTTTGGTGAAGTGGAATCCCTCTGCTGGAGTTCTGTCTTCCCCTTCCACCCAGAATACAGAAATCCACACAAACTAGTGTAAGTAAAGAGGGGATTGTTTTTATGACACAGAGTGCCTCAGTTAACTCAAGATGACAAAATTTGGTGGGGCATTTTGAAGAAGCCGGAGAACCACTGGGAACAGACTCCATCTCCTCTTCCCTTTTTCCTCCTTTCCTACCCCAGTACCCAAGTCCACAGGCCACACACTGGCTCCAGAAGTAGATCCAGAAATACAAACGTCTCATTCTCTGAGTTACCTAAATTCTCAGCCAGGACAGAATCTGATTGGCCCAGTTCCCATGTCACTTGTTCCCCTCTGGCCCAATCCCCAGAGACCATGGATAGTGGAATTGTCTGTGTAAAGAGGGCCAGAGCTGCAGATTAAAACAGATTAAAATAAATGAGATAGCAGAATATTTTTTCCAAAAATGGCCTCAGTGATATTTCTGGTCCCTTATACTCTTCAGAACCTTGACACTTCTCAATTTGAGAAGTGAGGTTTGAGTTCCCTTCTCTTGAATCAAGGCTGGAGCTTTTGACATCTCTGACCAACCAATAGAATATGGCAGCAATGGTGTGATGAAACGTCCAAGGCTGCTAGCCCATTAAAAAGGGACAGTTTCAGGCTTCCCTGGTGGCGCAGTGGTTGAGAGTCCGCCTGCCGATGCAGGAGACACGGGTTCGTGCCCCGGTCCGGGAAGGTCCTACTTGCCGCGGAGCGGCTGGGCCCGTGAGCCATGGCCACTGAGCCTGCATGTCCGGAGCCTGGGCTCTGCAACGGGAGAGGCCACGGCAGTGAGAGGCCCGCGTACAGGAAAAAAAAAAAGGGGGGGGGGCAGTTTCTGCCTGATGCTCACTTCTCTCTCTCTCTCTCTCTCTCTCTCTCTGTGTCTCTGTCTCTGTCTCTGTCTCTGTCTCTCTCTCTCTCTCTCTCCCAATTCACACTTGAGAACCCAGCTACCAGCCTGTGAGAAAACCTAGGCCCCATGGAAAGGTCAGTTGTTGATGTTCCCTCCGACAGTCCCACCAAAGGCCCCGCGACCAGAGTCCACCATGAGACATCTTCAGAGGATTTCCAGCCCAGCCTTCAAGCTTCTCCATAGGACCCTGAACCCAGCAGAGTCATGAGCTGTTCCCACCAAACCCTGCCCAAATTACAGATCTGGAAACAAAATAAATATTGTTATGAATGAATGAATTAATGAATGAATATTGTTGCTGTTGCTGGTTTTAGCCATTCATTTATGGGGAATTTGTTGTGCAGCCTAAGAAACTCGTTTCAGCCATTTGTTTATGGGGAATTTGTTGTGCAGCCTAAGTAACTCGTTTCAATAAGCTTTGGCATTCTCATCTTGTCCTTCATTGGATCCATGACCTCTTGATTTCTGATGACCCCCATGCTCTGATTTCCTTGCCTGGTCTCCTCAACTCACTACCACCCAAGCCAAGCATGCCGCTGAGGACCTGAGGAAGAGCAGTCTCTCATTATTACATTATTTCTATTCTGTTGAGGAGGATTTGGGATCCTCCCCGAACATGCAGGACGGGGGGAAAAGAAGACCACCATGTACACTGTAAGCAAAGAATGTGAAGAACAACCAAAGACAAAGCCATTCAGCTTCACCAGCTGTAGGCTTCTGAGTTTTTATTTCTATTTGTTGGCATAACAAAATATATAGGGGAAAATCTGAAGCCCTTATCCCTCAAAAAAACATCCTAAATGCAAAGATTCATTCAAATATACTATTGTCCAAAACCACTTAGATGTCATTCCTCCTTGAATCACTCCTGATCCAAGACCCATGGGTTCTTAAAATGCCAGAAGTACGTCTCACACACTTTTCTGGAGGGAAACCACCAGCTCCATCACACTGCAGGAAAGCTGGAGACATGCTCATCCTTTTTTATTACATTGGCAAGTGGTAGCATCCCAGACCTCATCCTACTTTATTTTTAAAACATCATTAAGGGCTTCCCTGGTGGCGCAGTGGTTGAGAATCTGCCTGCCGATGCAGGAGACACGGGTTCATGCCCTGGTCCGGGAAGATCCCACATGCCGCGGAGCAACTAAGCCCGTGAGCCATGGCCGCTGAGCCTGTGCGTCCGGAGCCTGTGCTCCGCAACGGGAGAGGCCACAACAGTGAGAGGCCCGCATACCGAAAAAAAAAAAAAAAAAAAAAAAAAACATCATTAACTCATTAACCAATGGAGTTTACATGGGGCTACTATTTCCAAGGCGTTTCATGGTGGTCTGGGGACAAATATTCCTCTGGAGACAGGCTGCACTGTCCAGTGCAGTGGTTCTCAAAGTGTGACCCCTGGACCAGTAGGGTCAGCGTCACCTGAGAACATGATAGAAATGCAAATCCCTGGACCCGTCCAGAAATATTGGATTGGAAACTCTAGGGATGGTCCCAGAACTCTGTGTTTTCATGAGCACCTGAGGTGATTCTGATACATGTTAGAGTCTGAGAACCACTGGTCTAATCAGGTCCTGTGAGAAATCACACCAGACTGAAAAGAGAATATAATAGAAATAATTGTTAACCAAGCAAAAAGTTCTAACTAGTAACTGAAGAGGCAAAAAGGGAAGGCCAAGGCCTCGAGGAGACAGCAACTGGAGGAAGCAGCCCGCCCTCCCAGGACTGGGGGGACAAAGACAAGAGATCAGAATTATTAAAACTTAGATGGAGGAGAGGAGGGTTCCTGTGAAACTGAGAATGGGTCACTGAGAAGGATCAGAGCTCAGCCACTCCAGTGGGCGAGACCCAGGCTTCCGAGAAGGGGCTCTGGCCGCTGTTGCCAAGTGTCTGAGGGGGTGCGATGAAGCTGGTTCTGTTAGTGCGAAATAAACAGCAAACTGCAATTAACTCCTGCCGCCACAGAGAACAAAGGATGCTCGGGTGATGCTCACCAAACCAGGAAGCCCTTTCTCCCTCCTCCAGCCTTGCAGTCTCAACCTAGCACCCCCTATTGGCAGCAACTGGCAAAGCTGATCCAGGATTAACAGGGTCTGAGTGCCAGCATCACAGAGTATGTAGGGGAGCTCAGAGCTGAGAGACAATAGCCTAATAACTGTCAAGGTTATTTGGAGCTATTGTTTCCAAGAAGTCTCATGTGGTCTCAGGAAAAGTTCTCACGTGGGACAGGCTGTCCATTGCCTAGAAATGTGACACCCACTGTACATTGAACAGTTGGTGGTGACTCACTGACGTGTGTGTGTGTGTGTGTGTGTGTGTGTGTGTGTGTGTGTGTGTTGGTGGGGTGTAGGGTGCATTTTTGTTGGCCTTTCATGGCAAAATGGCCAGGGATGCTTTCCCCAACTGCCGAGGATGAAGGCTAGAGAAGGAAGAATGAGAGGGGCAGCTGAATGAGCAAGGATCCTGGATGTGGGGAAGGAACTGAAGGATACTGGGGACTCAGAGCCTTCTGATGCTTTTGAGAATGAAAAGTGCAGCAGGGTTGCCTGCTTCTATCTTCCTGGAACATCAACATTCCCAAGAAGTGATAACTCCTTGTATTTCCATGGAGCTGGGACCGGCCTGGCAAGCATTTCAGAGAGCTGTCTCCTGAGCTTTAAAAAGAGAAGATGACCCATCCTTGAGGCCTCCTGGCAGCTGGAAGCCACAGCTCTAGGCCCTATTGCGCAGGCCCTGTCAGCTCTCCCATCACTGTCAAGGCAGCACTGCCATGGGAGCTAAGATATGTCTCTCTTTCTCCCATGCTCTGGCTCTTTCAGGAAACAGAATGCATGATGCTTAGTGGAGAAAGATGCATAACTTTCAATGAAATTGAAAAGAAATTTTGAGGGAGAAGAAAAGAAATCACTTGTCGGGCAGTGGAGAATCATGAGAACTTCCTCCTGAGGGTCACAGACCCCTGGAGATCCCTTCATATTTCTCAGTCAGCTCTAGCCCATGCTTCTACCATGTCTCAGGAAACCCCAAGAAGATGCATTGTGAAATCCTGGCAGTAAGACACTTTTTACAGAAAGAAAATGATGGTAAAATGAAGATACATTGTATACTGGGCCTTGGGCCACACTTCCTTGGCAATTCTTAGAACTCCAGGTTTTCTTAACATTTGAGATTGATGCCTACTCTAAAACTTGTCTTTAAAGCATTTGATTACATGTAGAACAACTGCTTTGTCTTAGTTCACACCCAGCTCTGAACCAAAACGAATTTTTTTTTTTTTTTTGTGGTACGCGGACCTCTCACTGTTGTGGCCTCTCCCGTTGCGGAGCACAGGCTCCGGACGCACAGGCTCAGCGGCCATGGCTCACGGCAGGCGGATTCTCAACCACTGCCCCACCAGGGAAGCCCACCAAAACGAATTTAAAAGATTTTTTTCGAGGAAAGCCTACTTCTCCTGCCTCTTTGTGGAGAGGGAATAATCAGACTATTATGGTTTGACATAGCATCCAGTTTTGGAAGGCTCCCTATGGAGAAGAAGATAAAGTTCAAGGCATTATCCTGGCATTCAAGTCCATCCAGAGTCTGGCCACAATCTTCTCTCTAACTATCCCCAAACCTCTATCACCCAAGCCTGTGTTTATGTTCTAGGCTTAAGTTTATATTCATAGACTTTCTTCCAATTTATACATTTTATCTCTTTATCAAAATGCTAACTCAAACTTCCAGCCCCACCTCTTTTATGAGACCTTCTCCAACCAAACACTCCACCTATTGCTTCTTCCCTCTTCTGTACTACTCAGCATCAGCTAGCTCTGATGATGATTGGCACTTCATCTGTCTTGCCTCCTCAGTGAAAATGTGAGGTCCAAAGGCAAGAACCATGTTCTATACAGTCCGCTGAGCACCTAAGACATCTTCAACTGGGAGCATATATGTGAATGCACATGTCAGAGTTCTTGGTGGCAAACAACAGAAATTGACAGCAATGAAAATATAAGGTACCTAAGAATCTTACAAGAGATATGCAAGTATTTTATAGACAAAAACTATAGACAAATACAATATAGACAACTTCTTTATTGAAGGGTGTTAATAAATAACATTAATAGACAAATAATATGCCATGTTCATGGATGGGAAGACAAAATCATAAAAATGTTAATCAGCAAATTAAAATACAATTTTAATGTAATTCCAATAAAAATGTCCATATGGTTTTTCATGAACCTTAATAGTCAGATCATAAAATCTACATAGAAGAGCAAAGGCCCAACACAGCCAAGTCAGTCTTTAAGGAGAAGGATGAAGATGAATGAAGAAACTCATTTCCCGAATATCTAATATTTGTACGTGTAGTGATAGGGGTGAATGCAGTGTAGTAATGCACAAGGATAAACAAAGGTCAATAGAACAGAATAGAGACTCTTGAAACTGTCCCATTTATACATGAAAATGTGGCATGTAACAGATGAGGCACCGTAGATTATTGCGTAAACAATTGACTATGTATTTATGTTGCAGGTAAGACAGCTCATTACACACAAAATTATATCTCTGCTCTACACTGTACACAAAAGCCTATTCCAGGTGGTCTAAAGGCCTAATGTTGACAATATAGGAGAATCTGTTTATGACTTGAGGGAAAGGAAGATTTTCCTAACAACATACCAAACCCTTCCACACAAATCACAAAAACAGAGATTAATAAATTCAACTACATTAAAAGTTAACATTTCTGTATATTACAAGACACCATTAAAAAATAAAAAGTCAAGCCACAGATTGGAAGAGGATATTTACAGTGCTTGTCATGGTAAAGGATCACTATCCAGAATAGATCATTCACTCCTACAAATATGCAAGAGAAAGACAAACAATTCATAAGGGGGAAAAAATGGTCAAAAGGTGCGATTTACTGAAGAGGAAATTCAAATGTCCAGTCATCATCTAGAAAGGTAATCTTTTTCACAAGTAGTCAGGAAAGTGCAAATTGAAACAAAGTACCATTTCCCAGCCATCAAAATTCGGTAAAAATAAATAAATAAATAAGTATGATATAGGAAGAATACGAAACAATAGGACACAGAATTATGATTACACAATGGCAGGAGTGGAAATTGAGGCAGCCACTCTGGAGACCAACTTGGCACCGGCCAATACATTTGAAGATAAATATGCAGGGACCTGAAATTCTGCTCTGAGGAATAGACCCCAGGAAATGCTCCCAGGTGAGGCTAATGCTACTAGAGGGGCAACTTACTACAAATTACCTAACGGTCACTGTCAGCTCCCCTTTCCAGAGGTAGTAAATGAGTTAGAAGCTCAACTAAATGTGCACTTAACACCTTGAGGTCTTTAAAGAGGATCCAACACCACCAAGCATTCATTCCAATGGTTCTCAAAAAGCAGAAGACACTTAACACTGACAGTTACTTTGACTTTTAAGTAGTGAGTAATAGCAACCAATAGCAGTCCAGGTCTCTGGTAGCCACTCAGCACCTCACTATCAGAACACAGATAGGATTTTAAATGAGCCTAATTCGCAAAGATAAAATGTCCTAAGACTGGTTTTGCACCTTGCTAACTATGATTCAGCTGAGACTTTGACCCAAAAAAACTTTAACACCAAGGAAGAGGACAGCCTCTGAATGAAGATGTCATTGGGTCAACAAGCTTAAAGATGTACCTCACCTGGGAACACTCTTAAATAGAACCAGGTTTGCCAGAGTGAAAAGGCCCAGCTTTTGACATGGAACGCTCAGAGACCACTGTGATTTGGATTCCACCTTTACAGCCAGAACAGATTCATTAGTCTGTCCACTTTATACCGAGAAAGAGAGAGGCCAAGGCAACCGCAAAAGGTGGGCTAGGCAAGGTTTCCAACAAGGGGCCTATCTTTTGTCCGTTGCTTTTAGTGGCTTCCAGTCTGACCTATTAAAGGTATACCCTTGGCTCCAAAAAAGGGGAAAGAAACTATAGCTTTGTATTCCCAACTCATGTATCTTTGCCTGCAATCTTGCATTCAATTTCAGTGTAATATGAAGAGGCCTATTCTTTTACAAAAGTTCTCTCTTCCCACCAGGTTTGTTTGTTATTTTATGTCTTTCTGCATCATTTGTAGACTCTGCTTTGATCTGCATTCCTCCTGGATGTGGGGTTTCCTTTCCAGCTACCAAAAGGAAAGCTGGTTTGTTTGAAAATCTGTTTATTTGGATTTTTTTTTTTTTTTTTGCTAGCCTAAAGTCCCTATCTTTATCGGGATGCGCAGAGCTCTGTGTCTGCCCGGCTCGAACATCACTCATTTTCCCTAAGGAAAAGGCAACTTGGAAATCATACAACTTGCCCGGTTGTCTTTGGAATATTCTGGGAAAGAATATTCTGGGTTTAGAGGTTTCAGTTTAAAGCTTAAGAGAAGTGATTCTTTACCAGATGTATTTAATCAGCAGTGGAACTTTCAGGTTGAGACTGAGGGGGAAGAAAAAAGAAGAGTTTCCTCTCATTATTTCTCAACTAGGAATTTTCTTAGCAAGCACTGGGAAGAACCTGCAACCTCCACAGAGCAAGGAAATCTAGAACAGGGTGACATCGCTCTCCCTGTCTAGGCCAGCATGGTCGTGTGGACCTAGAGAAAAAGAAAGTCAAAGTCATATGAAGGTGACGATATCACTATATCACTGTCTCCAGAATATTTTCCTTTCAAGAGAAAAGTCAACACCTGACTCAGCATTGGGCTACTAGGTTGCAACTAACATCTGGGCTCTGATTAATGAACACTGGCTACATGAAGAATCTTGGGTACATTAGGTCCCCTTGGGAAAAAGGAGCCACAGTCACATGATTAGGGATGACTTCCACAGCGTGGAAGGATGTGGCACACATAGGGCATCATCAGCAAATGCATCTAAAGGCACCACGTGAGCATCAGATAATTGTCTTTGATGTGTCTGTCTGGGAGATGGTGGAGGGGGATTACTTTTGCAGGGCAAGGCAACCGATCCCATAGTTAACTACTTATGACTTATAAATGATATTGGCTCTCGACCAATATTTCTTCCCAGGGACAGTTCTTCGGAAGACTGAAGCAGTCTATAGACAAAACACAGGGAGGAAATAAAGGCTGTCTGAATGGGGAATACAGGAGACATTCTCCCACATCCTCCAAATGCCTCTTTGATGGGGAAACAGGATGTGTTCCCCAAGGAGCTTATGAGACAGTCACCTCACAGGATGGCAGCGGCCAGGACCCTCTCTTTGGAGGGTTAGCCAGCAGGATTCAATCTGGGAATCCAAACAAACTTAGGAAAACAATAGGCAGGACAAGGAAGGAATGGGAATTATTTGTCTGTTTTTAATAGAATCCTGCCTTCAAATTGCAGCTTTGCTCTAGAAAAAAAAAAAAAAATCACAGTTTTCTTTAAAGTTACACATGAACAGTTTCTGGCTTCAAAAGACAGAGATCAAAATAAACTCCAGTTGTTGCCTAAGAACCACCTTTTTGCGAGGACACTGGGCCTCACTCCATTTAGGCCACCTTGGGACAGGTGGTAAGTCTACAAAATAAGACTGGTTAAGTAAAATGACTCCACACTGAGATTTCTCAGCTATTCAAGCAGTGACAAACCCCAAATAGGAATTAAGATGAACTTGTTTATACCAAACTCTGGGCTGTTCTGATTTCTCAGCGTGGCCATCTGTAGAGGAACCTTTGAGTTTCCGAGAAGCAGCAGAAACTTACACGCCCCCCCGCTTTGGGTACCAAACCTGAGAAGTCCACATGATTGAAGAAACTAGGACTATTTGTTAACCCAGAGAGCTTTTTTATTAAACAGAACATTGAGATTAGACTTTGTTCCTTAAAAAAGACATTCTATTCACATTATAAATGTTGTTTGTGAGGTCCAGAAATAGAGTGGGATGGGGTCAAACTGAACTGAGGATTTCATCCTGGCAGATCCAGGAGAAACAAGAGGATCTCCTGTGGAAAGTTTTGGTTTTGAGATACAAGCTACAAAGGAAGCTTAGCAGAGTGGACAAGAAGGTCAAAAAGTTTGTTACGAGGAGAAGTCTGTCTTCCTCTCAACAATCCCCCAGATGCAAAAAATATATATGTGTCATTGGCATACAGACTCTAAATTTACAAAATTTTATAACACTTCTCATCTTCATCTTATGCCTTCATATCTCACGTGTTAAGATGGGACTCAATAAGAAATGGTGGCTCTCCTTGGAAGAACCTTGACATCACACACTGTGGTTTCCACAAAATCTCCTCCAGAGGGACCAACATTTGAGTCCTATTAATAAACTTCCACAGAGAAGCCCCATGAGAGGCCAGAATTCCAAACCACAGCCCCTAGAGAATTTACTAAAGTTCAACCCCTCCCCTTGGAGGTAAACAAAGGCACACACTCAGAAATCCTGAGAGGGGCTAGGGCAGGTTGTGCAGAGTGTGGACCTCAGACCAGCAGCAACAGCGTCTGGAAGCTTGTTAAAAAGCAGATTCTCAGGCCCCACCCCAGCCGTGCTGAATCTGCATTGCAGTGGGAGAGGGGAACAAATCTGTCTGACAAATTTTCAAAGAGATTCTTCTGTACATTTAACTGTGAGAAGCACCCCTCCTGGGAGATCTTCGGGAGCATTTTGGCAGCTGTCGGAGAGGTCAGCCCTGCAGGACTTTATAAATGCAGCAAGGGCGTGGCAGGGGGGCAGGGAGAAGAGAGTGGGCCCCAGGCCCCCTTTGGAATCGCCAGCAGGTCCTTAGGATGATGCCTTCCATCCAACAGGAATGCATTAATTTTGATCTTTAGTGAAACACTGGACCCTGCCTGCCAGCCTTCTCATTTTTCCGGTGGTAATGCAAAGGAAGTTCAGGTTCAAGGCCAGAAACCTAAACAAAACCTCTCACGTGAGAGTGGGCTCCTCACCGGCCTCAAGCTGAGCCTATCTTGACTTCACACACACACATGCTCAGCTCCCTGTCCTTCCCCAGGTGCGCGCACTCAAGCCCAGGACGTGCCCACTGTCACTGACCATGGCTGAGCCCCCCCACCCACTCTGCTGTGCTCTCATGGAGAATCGAGCTCCATCCAAAGGTCCGTGTTACTGCTACTCCAGATCCTTCAGTTTCAACTCAAACCAACCCAAGAAGTTCTTCATGGAGCAATTATTACATCACCTCTTGCCTCCCGGCCTGGTTACATTCTATGTCACTTCCTCTGAAAGTGCCAAGCAAACAGACTTCCTCAGAGAGAAGAAGTTTCTCGGAGCTCAAACATACCCATCACGATGTCTTTCTTAAAGAACTCCACTAGCCTTAGTTTCCGGAACTTCTAATATTTTTTTAGTTCCTACTCCACTCAATCAGAAAAACTTCACTATTTCTCATTCTCCTCTACCTCTTGATTGATGTTGACCTTTGGTCCCCAAACCCCGTGTGTGATGATAATTGTAACTGCAGCTAAAACACATGGGGAGCTTACCCTGTGCCGAGCATTGAGCTAAACATTTTACGTATATTCTTTCATTTTCCCAACCACCTTGTGAGAAAGCTACTATTATTATTTCCACTCTACCGATGGGGAAACTGAGGCTTCACTTGCCCAAGATGACAGAGCTAATCAATAGCAGAGCTGGGATTCTACCCCAAGTCTATCTTTGATTCTTTATGCTTTATTGCCTCTAGAGGCATAAGAGAATATACATGTGAAAGTAAGTTGTTGAACTTGCAAAACACAATCCACCAGAAACACATTCTTCTATGGGCTCTCCCATGCTTTTGGAGTCCTCCGTTATTCAGTCCCATTCCCCATTTAAGTGTCAATGTGGCATTTTCTCAGTTTCTCTCTCACCACCACTGCAGATCCCAGTTGTTATGCATCCTAAAGCTTCCTCTCACCTAGTTTTCCTGGCCCATCGCACCATGGGACACACATCTGATGGTCCCTCCGTGGTAGAGAAGTCTCTGGTTATGTCATTCTTTCATTTGCACGCTCAGTAGATAGTTTGTCCAGAACCACGTTTCAACCTTGGCTACACGTTGGAAGATTTAAACAGTCTCAGTGCCCAGGCTGCAACCTACACCAATTAAACCAAGGTCTCTGTGAGTGGAACCCAGGTATTGACACTTTTTAAAATTCTCCAGATGATTCTAATGTGTAACAAAGATTGGGAGCACTAACTACAGGCTTCATCTTCCTGCTACTGTCCTAATATTTCTCAAGTACCTTATGATAACAAAACTCTCCAGGATGGCCCTTACACCTGTGTTTCTCCAGTGTGCCTCCTGGATCATCCTACATACAGTGGAAGCTTAATAAATGTCACCTTCCAGGGGACTGAGTTTTTTCACGGGGGTCTTATAATAATTTTCCTCATAGGGAAGTCACCCTAAATTAGCCACCTGGGATCACTTATTCTCCAGATCCTACTTGGGTCCCAAAACAAACAAGAAGGAATTTATTCTTTGAAATACGAATACAATTTCCTATGTTATTTTCCTTTCTCTGTAGCTGTATGAACTATGGAACTCTTATGAGGAGTCTTCTCCCAGCCTGGAAAGGCCAGAGAAGATCTGGGAGCCTGTTACTACTGATAAGTATGAATGGGTGTTCTAGAATGAAAAGAGTAGGTTTGTTGATCACTCTGGATGTATCAGTATCTTAGGACCAAATTTCTTAAAATTAAAGAACTTGGCTCTAAGATCTCACACTTCTTGGTGCAGGAGAGAGACCCAAGATACATGGCTGTGATTGGCCATGGGTAAAATGGTCTTAAAAGGTTTTTTTCACCATGGTTAGGATAAAGTGTAAAAAAATTGGTAGATCCTTAACGTGAATGAGCTATAGCTCATTTTTGAGTAGAAAGGGTACTCAGATCCCCTCAAACCATCTTTACTTTGCCTCTGCAATTTTACTCTTTTCTGAAGTGAATGCACAGTAAAAGAAAGTCCAGATGGTACTTTTCCTTGAAGACCTTATTTAACTCTCAAACAGGGGTTATGACTGGAGGCTTCTAGATTAGGGGAGAGTCAGCCTCCTGGATAGGATGTCAAATCATGTGACACCTTTCATCTCCCTTCCAACATATGAATTAAGCCCAGGTTTACCTCGGCCGACCGCACCTCAGTGAAAGAGCGAAGAGGATTTTCAACGGGATTAAATGATATGAATAGCTTTCAGGTTTCTACTGGGGCCGGAGCTGCAGGGCGGAGCTGCTGCAGCAGCTGCTCCAAGGGGAGAATAAAGGATTTGCTGGAGCTTTGTAACTCCATGTATCTGCTGAGGATTGATCTGAGAGCCTTTCTTAGCCGCCTTTTGGGGGGAGGAGAAGGGCTTCTTTTCACAGTCACATTGTCTGGCAACAAAGCCTGACCCAGGAGAGTGGTGTTTGAGGGGCTGCACACTTGCTGGGGAGAGAGGTGGGCTGAAAGCCTCCCTCAAAGAGAAGGCACAGAGCTTCAACAGGAGGGTCTAGAAGCTGGGAGGGGCCGCGGAAGGTAAGCCCAGCCTCCCTGACTTTCCCAGAGCCTCTGACCTCAGCCTTCTCCTGGGTGGTTCCTGCTCCTGGCACTTCCCTCCCTGAGATCCCGGTGTGAAGGCTATCTATACTGTGTGTGTCGAGGAACTGGGGGCAGTGCCTGGCGTGCAGCTCAGAAAGATCACTCAGCTATTGCTGGGGGCAGTGCCCAAACGGTGCCACCACTGTGGAAAATAGTTGGCAGTTTCTTACAAACGTACACTTACCATGGAACCCAGCAATCCCACTCTTAGGTATTTACCTAAGACAAATGAAAACAGGTTGACACCAAAACTTGCCCTCAAATATTTATAGCAGCTCTCTTCATAAGTGCCAGGAACCAAAACAACTCAAAGATCTCTCAGCAGGGGATAGATAAACACATTGCAGTACATCCCTGCAATGGAGCATCACCCAGCAATAAAAAAGGACCCAACTGTTGACACTGATTAACATGGATGAATCCCAAGTGCATTATGTTAAGTGAAAGAAGCCAAACTCAAAAGGTTGCCTGCTGTGTGGCTTCACCTATGGAACATTCTAGAAAAGGGAAAGCTATAGGGCTTGGGGGAGGGGACTGAATACAAAGGGGCAGCACGAGGGGATGTGGGAGTTAAGGGAATAACTGCATCTTGATTGTAATGGTGATTACACGACTGTGTTCAGGAAAAAGAGTGAACGTGAACGTTACTATACATAAGTAAAGAAACTAAATCAGCAACAGCTCCGTCATGAAAGATGTGAAGAGGGGTTCTAGAGACTGTCATACAGAGTGAAGTAAGTCAGACAGAGAAAAACAAATATCGTATACTAACGCATGTATGTGGAACCTAGAAAAATGGTACAGATGAACCGGTGTGCAGGGCAGAAGTTGAGACACAGATGTCGAGAACACACATATGGACAAAAGCGGGGGAAAGCAGCTGGGGAGTGGTGGTGGTGGTGTGCTGAATTGGGCGATTGGGATTGACATGTATACACTGATGTGGATAAAACTGATGACTAATAAGAACCTGCTGTATAAAAAAATAAATAAAATAAAATTCAAAAACTAAAAAAAAATACAATAACAGGTGAAGTGATCTTTTTGTTAGATACCAGAACAATAGTAAACCTTGAGGAGAGTCACTAGAATGGGACCAGGGGGCCTCTGAGTGTCTGGCGATTTTCTGTGTCTTTATCTAGAAGCTAGGTATAGAGTGTATTCAGATTATGAATTTTCTGAAATTTGTCATTTCCTTACAAACCGTGTATGCTTTTAGTTGTTTTTTATACATAACAAAAAGTAAAAAATATAGACTAGGGAAGGTAATTATAAAAAAAAAAAAGAGAGAGAGAGGTTTTAAAACTCTCAGCCCTTGTTGCAGCTTTCACTACAATCGCCCCCCCTCCCTCTTCTGTCAGTGGTCACCAGTGATTGTTCTAGGATCCCATCACATGTTCCTGTAATCGGTGACCAGGTGACTGTATTCCTGGTTGCTTCTGGGAGGTGATCACTTTAGCATAGAGCGGTGGGTTTTCTTACTCTGATGGTCCCAATTCCTTCCCCTCAGCTCTCCCTCCTTACTCTCATGAAGAATGTGTGGCCTCGGCATCCCTCCTTGGACTCATTCTTTTAATACAGCTCCCCGCTTTTGTTCCCTCTTCAAATTCTTCATTGACAAAATGAAAGGCAAATTGTATTGCATGGATGACACAATTAAAGGACCATTCAGGACCTCTGCTTCCCACCAAGGGACATCTCAGGCTTTGTGCTGATGCCAATGGCATTGAGAGCATTGCTCCTCTAAGTGCATTCTGGGGCCAGCAGCATCAGCATTACCTGGGCTCTCATGAGTAATGCAGACTCTCAGGCCTGCCCCAGACCGATGAATAAGGATCTGCCTTTTAACAAAATGCTCAAAGATTCCCACTCCCTTTTAAAATTGTCTTGCTCATATTCACTCACCAAGAATTTATTTTTAGCTATTCACATTTATTCTCATCAAGCTATATTCAATTTAGTTTGACTAGAAGCAACATCTTTCTTTCAGCACTCATATTTCATCGGTTTATGTAATAGTGAATTAAATGATGTAATTACAATAACAACTGGCATATATAGTTTTGGGAAATCATCCAAACTGACTATTGGAAAATATAACATCCTACCCCTCTTTGGAACAGAACTTAGTCTATTAGCTGCCAGAATTCTCCATGCTGTGGGTTACTGTCAGTATTTATTAAAGAAGGGATGAAGGACATAGGTCAATTCAATGACTAGGTTAAGCAAAGGATGTTATAAGAGTCTCTGTCATGACTTTTTTAGGGGAACCTGCAAATAACTTATTTTTTAAGATAACTTGAGCAGACTCAAGGTTATTTGTACAATAAATGCCACTTGAGCTCACATTTCAGCTTGCTTTCTGAAGTAGAGGCTGCTGAGTTAAGGTTGGTTACCCCAGGCTATGCTTAGCTCACAAAAGTTTACTAGTGGCAATTACCACTCATTGCATGCTTGCAAGCAATTTTTGTGGTTCTGTTTTCTTTAAAATTTCATCCATGGCAACAAAAGCAAAAATAAACAAGTGAGACTACATCCAGCTAAAAAGCTTCTGCACAGCAAGGGAAACCATCAATAAAATGAAAGAATGAATGGGAGAAAAAAACCTACTGAATGGGAGAAAATAATTGCAAATCATATATTTGATAAGGGGTTAATACCCAAAAGAATTCAAGACAACTCAATCGCCAAAAAAAAAAAAAAAAAAATCCAATTAAAAAATGGTCTGAAGCTCTGAATAGACATTTTTCCAAAGAAGACATATAGAAGGCAAACAGGTACCTGAAAACATGCTCATTAATCATCAGGGAAATGCAAATCAAAACCGCAATGAGATATCACCTCACACCTATTAGAGTGGCTATTAATCAAAGAGACATCAAAAAGAAATAACAAGTGTCAACAAGGTTATGAAGAAAAGGGGACACTTGTGCACTGTTGGTGAGAATGTAAATTGGTGCAGCCACTATGGAAAACAGTGTGGAGGTCCCTGCCAATGCAGGGGACGTGGGTTCTTGGCCCAGTCCAGGAAGATCCCACATGCTGTGCAGCGGCTGGGCTCAAGTAAATAAAATAAAACCCAACTATTCTTAAAAAAAAAAAAAAAATTTCACCCACGGAGGCCAGATTATCATCCACTGCCACAATAGTGCTGTATAACAAACTGGATCCAAACAAGTTGACTTAAAGGAAGCAGTTGTTACTTCTCACAAGTCTGTGAGTCGTCGGCTGGGAAGTTCTGCTGATCTGGGCCAATTCGACTAAGGTTGGTTGGGCTTCCTGGTGTGTCTGGAGTCAACTGGAGGGTCCAATGAGACTGGTCAAGGAAGATCTTGGTTGGGACCACTCAGTTCTCTTGCCCATAATGTCTCATCCTCCTGCTGGTTAGCCCAGCTTGTCCCATGACCATGACCATGGCAGAGTCTTAAAGCAAGAGGGAAGCAAGTTCTCTGGGCCTGGGCTCCAAGCTGGCCCACCGTTACTTCTGCATTGATTCGTGGCCACAGCAAATCATGAGGTCAATACAAATCCACAAGGTGGGGAAATGGGCTGCAAGTCATGAGGCCAGTACAGATCCACAAGGTAGGAAGGGCTGCAAACTCACATCCCAAAGGGGTAGAGATATGGGGCTGGGACAGGGGGTGGTGGTAAAGAGTTGGGGCGATTTTTTGCAATTCACCAGTCATAGGTTAATTTGTAATTTAAAAAAATATCTTAGAGGTAATTGAGTAATTTTCTAATTGCAACACCTTTGCTAAACAGGTCTACATAGAGTATTTATTTTAATGAATATATATGAAATGTTTGCATAAGAATATACTGGATTGTTTGTATGACCACCTTACTCTAGGTGTTACTTGTGTGATTTTGATGTCCAGTTTATTCTCATGTCGCTACTAAAGAGTACTGCTTGAATTGTGGGCTAATACGAAGAGGATTTTAAAAAAGAAAAACAGAACTGGACATAATATATAATGTTGTATTTGTACCAGGTGAAGTATAAATGCAATTTTGAGAGCAGGAAAGGCTAGATGAAGAAAGCTTAAGAAATAAATTTCTTTTCTTTTTATTGGTGTATAGTTGCTTTACAATGTTGTGTTAGTTTCTGCTGTATAACAAAGTGAATCAGCTATATGTATACATATATCCCTTCCCTCTTGGATCCACACGCCCATCCTACCCATCTAGGTCGTCACAGAGCACCAGGCTGATCTCCCTGCGCTATACACCAGGTTCCCACTAGCTATCTATTTTATACATGGTAGCATATATATGTCAATCCCAATCTCCCAATTCATCCCACCACCCCCTCCCTGCCCCATGTCCACACGTCCATTCTTTATGTCTGCATCTCTATTCCTGCCCTGCAAGTAGGTTCATCTGTACCATTTTTCTAGATTCCACACACATGCGTTAGAGAAGTAAATTTAAACTCCCTGGGTCTAAGCTTATAGCCTTATTACTATTATCTGCAGAGTGGAGGTCCAGTGTGGGGACAGGGAAAACATGAAGTCTAGTATTTTTGATAGAAGATTAGTCATATTATCATTTCTTCTCATAAAACTTACATTTTTGAGAAAGCTGAATGGCTTATTTCACTACTTATTTTTTTAAAAGGCTTTTTATAAGCAGCCTCCTTCACAAAAAAAAAAAGGTGCTTATATCCCATTAGTTTTACCTCCCAGGAAAACTTTACTGAGTTCATCAAAATCAGCACATTTACATGAGAGGAGAACTCCACTGAAAAAAAAAAAAGAAATCCACCATGCTACTGACCTGGATAATTACAGCCATGTAAACTGGAAGATCAGAGATCTCAGAAAGCTGTGTTGTTAGAGCCTACATTGGGTCAATATTTGGGCAGGGCATTTTGTGAACGTTTTTTTTGAACAAGAACAATTAAATTGCTAGGAATTTAATCTGTAATCATTTCCCACACATGAGAGTTTATTCGGTGATTCAATAATCGTTGCTGAGCAGCTATTAGAAAACAAAAACAAACCGAAAAGCCACCGCACTAGATAGTTGGGGATTATCTTTGGATTAAGCAAAACTCGCAGAAAGACGTACACTTGGAACCATGTCATCTTCCTCCCCAGCCCCACCCCCATACCACTTTCTCTGAGCAGTGCTGTCAGGCCCTCAATTTTCAGATGCTTCGTTCTGAGAAACAGTCCAATTTTTCAGAGCTCCATAAATGCAAGACCCAAGCCCCCCTAGATATTCGTAATCATACACTTCCACCTATGGGGATACCTTTCATCACAAAATGCCAGGAAAAGCTTTGCTCCACCTGAGGGACCAGCTTGTTGGCACTGTGAGCTTAAAGTTAATCTTGTAGCTGACTCTGCTTTCTTGATCACTCTGGCTGTTGGCAAGCTCATCATCCAATTCTCAGCTCAACTCAGGTAGTTGTGCTTGACCCACCTGTCTTCATTTATTATTTTTCCTTCCTGATCTTGGTCTCCTACCTTCAGCTCCATTTTCCTTGGTCCTGATATTTATTATCAGGTCCTGATACTATTATATATTTTACCTAAAAGTCACCTGAAATCTTTTTTTTAAGACTAGGCTTGGGCTTCCCTGGTGGCACAGTGGTTGAGAATCCGCCTGCTGATGCAGGGGACACGGGTTCGTGCCCCAGTCCGGGAAGATCCCACATGCCGCGGAGCGGCTGGTTCGGTGAGCCATGGCCGCTGATCCTGTGCGTCCGGAGCCTGTGCTCCGCAACGGGAGAGGCCACAACAGTGAGAGGCCCACGTACCGCAAAAAAAAACCACCAACAACAACAACAACAAACTAGGCTGTTGTATACAGACTTGGATAAATAAGTGAGAGAAATTCCCATTATGACTGAGCTCATGATGGGACCACCAAAATGTAGATTTGACTAACCAACACTTCCACCCAATGACACAGTATTGCCACCATTCAGTGGAAAGAACATCTGATAACTTCTGCTTCACTAATGTGTAGACTGTTTTGGTTTCAGTGTGGGTTAGACCTTAATGTGCAGATGAATTACCTGGGGATCTTGTGAAATTGAAGATGCTGATTCAGAAGGTCTGGTGCAGGGGCCTTTCTCTCAAGCTCCCAGGTGAAGCCCAATGCTGCTGACCTCAGACAGTTTTCAGAGTAGCAAGGGAGAGAGGATAGTCACGGGCCAGAGCTCAGATGACCAACTCTGACACAGTTGACTTATTTGCTGCAGCCATTATGTAAATATGGGTGTGATTGAGTCTCAAAAAGTCAGTTCAGGAAAGCAGATGGGTCCACGCCGTTCTCACCCTTGCACACCAGTCTCGACTGATCCCCAATCAGTGGTATCAACATCATATTTGTCTAAAACTGCCTCCTAGAGTCTCAGGTAGAGAACTGAATTCCCACCCTACCTGTTTATTTTGTCGTTGCCTCCTAGAGATGAGGTTCCTAGGAAACCACCTAGTTCAATGTCCCATCCAGGATGGGGAATCCCCCTCTCTCCTGCTGCTGACAAGTGGTCCCAGCAGCCTCTGTTTAATTACCTTCAATAGTAGGGACTCACTACTTCCAAGGCAGCTTGTTACATTGCGAAATAGCTTTTATGGAAACAAAGTCTGTCTTTCTGCCGAGTCAAAACCAACTTCCTTGTAACCTCCACCCACTAAGCTGACTCTGCCATTTGCAGCATCCCAAGTCTGCTCCCTCTGATTCAAGTCAGCCTTTCCAATATTGCAGACAGCTGCTATGCCTCCTATTCCCTCTTCTCCATCTAGACACCACCACCCCAAGTCCTTCAACTGCTCTGCTTTAAGATCTGCATTTTTTGGCCTTTCACCACCTTCTGGGTATGACCCAATTGGTCAGTATACCTCTTAAAATGGTTCCCAGCATATACCCAACAGATTTGAAAGCAGGGTCTTGAAGAGATATTTATAGACCCACGTTCATAGCAGCATCATTTACAATAGCCAAAATGACCCAAGGATCCATCAGTGGATGAATGGATAAACAAAATGTAGCATACACATACAATGGGCCATTATTCAGCCTTACAAGGAAGGAAACTCTGACACTTGCTACAGCATGGATGAACCTTGAGGACATTAGGCTAAATGAAATAAGACAGTCACAAAAAGACAAATGCTGTATGATTCCACTTACATGAAGTACCTAGAGTAGTCAAATTTGTGGACCAAAAGTAGAGTGGTGATTGACAGGGGCTGGGGAGAAATGGGGAATTTTTTAATGGGTACAGAGTTTCAGTTTGAGAAGATGAAAATGTTCTAAAGATTGGTTTTACAACAATGTGAAGGTAATTAACACCTTTGAACTGTACACTTAAAAATGTTTAAGATGGCAAATTTTAGGTTATGTGCATTTTACCGCAGTTTTAAAAAGATGGTGCCCAGAGCTGGTCAGAACACTTCAATCATGTTAATGCTAGTGCAGAATATGCTGGGGCTATGATTTCTCCATGATCGCTAACCCCCTGCATTGCTAGTAATTCAGCCTCATACTGTGGCCCTACCCTTCTTAGTAGCCTGATTATACAATTAGGCATGTCACAGGTGTGGCCTATTAAAATCCCCACCTCCTCTGCACATGAATTACCGCCAAATTATCCTAAAATAATGTAATTGGCTCTTCCCTAGCTTTTACCTGCCTTTGAAAAAAATTACCACTTCACTGGATGCATCTTTTGGAAATTAAACTTTCACCTTTATAATCATTTGAAGTTTTCTATGTCCTAGTTTTATTTCCAAAAGAAAAAATCATTTCTGATAGGTTCTGAAATCGTTTCTGAATGATGCTTATGAAAATCTGTGTATCACTAACCTATGTTATGATCAGTATCTAAGGATTTAGAAATTTATAGGTAGTCCTTGTGCCAGTATTTCTATGCTCAACCTAATGTTTCTTTAGCCATCGTTGACTGCTCTTGGCATAAAAACAATATGAAAAACAACAACTGTTTACCTTCCAAATTAAAAAAAAAAGCTTAAGCATTCAATCATCCACATTTTATGTCCTTAGTAACTTCTAATTTCGAGAAAGCCATCGGGAAAGAAATCACTGGCTTGAGAACAAAAATGTCAAACACAGACACAATCTTGTAATTTATTGAGAACCATTAACCCGAACATGAAATACTGGGATTAGAAGCCCTGTGGCTTTCGTGCTGTTGGCAGGGTAATCACCTGTCTTTGACTCTCACACTTATGTATGTTTTGAAATTTTCTCAGATAACTGGATATACTTAGCTCTCCTTTTCTTGAGTTTCAACAACTACTTTGATTTTTTTTTTTTCTTTTTTTGAAATCTGGAGGCAGATTTGGGTTTGCACAGGTTTGGAAAGCTGAGTGCAAACAAGATGAAACGTTGCTCAAGAGTGAATTGTATTGTGGTACTTTCCAAATGCTACCTCCTTCTGGAAGTGTAATTTCCAGAGCCTTTTAGGAGATGAAAAGGTTTGTAAGAGTTCAGTCACACTTTCAAATTATAGAAAATTGTTAGTTTCATTTAGATCAGTCAACTGTACAAATGGGCCAATTTTGTTTCAAAACTATGATCCCAGAATATCTGTGGGTCAAGTCATTCAGGTGTCATTCATAGAACAGAAAACTCACTACATCATCACCACAAAAAGGAGGGTGGATGAATCATTTACAGTTGTTTGAGAATGCCAAATTAACAGAAATTTACACCCAAGATTTTTATTTTCAGAGAAGACTCTCCACTGTAAGAGAAGAGGACATTTTATAAGTACTCTTCTCTCCCCAGTAAATTATGAAACTATAAAACTATATAAAACTATGAAAGGTCATTTAAAAAATCTTTGGTTTTAATTCAAGGAGTGAAATGAGGAAATTAGTCCCACGGTTCCTGGATTTTGCGTCTTGGGTTTTTTCTGACTTTCTGTGATTGGCTTGTTAAAGGGGACGTGGACATGTAACTCTATTTGTCCTGATAGATTTCCAGATAATAACTGTGAAACAGGGTTGGGGCAAGGCAGGCAAAATTATGAATACCTGAACTCAAGGCAAAACCAGAACAACGTTTAAAACTAAGCTCATACAAAATGACTGTTGAAGATGCAAGAAATTCATAGCTCTACTTTCCAAAGAAAATTAATTCAGATCTCTTTTGTATGTAAAATGAAGCTTTGAAAAAAAATGGTTGGATCTACTCAGTTCATACTTGGACGTATAAACCTGTGGCCTGTGGGAGCTGTAACTTTATCCTGGTTTTTTAATGTCTAATTTGTTGCCCATAGGTGGTTCTTCTTTTTTCTTTTTCATGACTTCTTGTGATGTGGAAGAATAAGAATAATCCACGGAGGTGGCTGCATATTCAGATGCTGAGCTTCTCTGGGGAGTTGGCTAGACAGAGTTTACAGAGCCTTACATTTTCTCACATAGTAATATGGTAGAGAGCTTGGAGCACACAGAAGTGTCCTTTGGATATATATACACTAATATGTATAAAATAGGTAACTAATAAGAACCTGCTGTATGAAAAATAAATAAGAAAAAAAGTGTCCTTTGGTCCTGCTGGAAAGGGACAGAAAGCTATCACATCTGTTTTCTGTGGAAGAGGGCTTGTGAACTTGCACTAACTTCATCCTCAAAGAAAAAGGAAGATATTGAAGGATATTTTACATGTCCCTTCTCTATATCTGGACCTTTCTCTCTTACTTATTGGAAAGAAGAAAGGAATTAGGGAGAAAAGGTGTGGGGTAATGGAACTACCTTCCTTGGGTTCACTACTACAATCTAAACTATCATCATCCCTTACAAGCATGCCCTCTACTTTATTAAGCCCATTATTTTGTGTTATCCACTATATTATTGGCACCCTATGCAATACCTGGCACATCAATAACTATTTTCCTCAACATTTTATAGTGAAAAATTTTAAACATAGACAAGTGTGAAAGAATTTTACATGAACACCAGTATGCCCACCACCTAGATCCTATCACTAACACTTTACTATTTTGCTTCTGCATATACCTATTGATCCAGCCCTCCTTTATCCATCCATCAGTCCCTCTAATTTTTTTATGCATTTCCAAGTTGAAAATATCATTTCTCTTCCCTCTGAATACTTCAGCACTCATGTAACTACTAACTCGAGTATTACATTTCTTCTCTTTTGAACATGCAATGAAATGCACCAATCTTAAGTGTGCCGTTTAATGAATTCTGACAAGTGCAGACACCTGTGTAGCCCAAAGCCTTATCAAGAGACAGAACCTTATCCCCCCCAAGAAGAGGCCTCAAGCTCATCCCAGCTCTTCTCCACCCTCCCATCTCCCCAAGCAATCAGTCTTTCGATATTTTTTTGACCATAGATTAGTTTTGCCTGTTCTAGAACTTCATAGAAATGGATTCAGACAGGATGTAGTCTTTTGTGTCTGGCCTCTTTCACTCACCATGATACTTTTGAGATCATCCATGTTGTTGCATGTCACAAAGTTCTCAATAAATATTGATTTGCTGATTTTTATCACAGATTTTATTAACTAGAGATTTAAGTCAACTAAATGTATTTAAATACAGTTAGTATAGTTGAATGTCTTTTATTATGCCTTGGTTGGGGCGGGGTTCAGCACTGCTGTGTGTTGATGATTCAGCAAAGGTAGGGCAAGTTTTGTAGAAAAAGAAAAATGAGGCATCATCTCTTTTTAAAACTAAAGAAGAAAGGTACCCAAAGATGCTTACAATTTGAACACATGAGACAGGCTAGACAGGAACTGGCCACCAGCCTCTGCCCTTCTTGCAGGTGTAAGTGTGATGGCTAAACGTAGCAGTTTTCACAGGAACATTTTTCTGGAATGGTCACTTACTCTAGGCTACACCCAAAGGCAGGATGCAAAGTGGCCAAGGAGTAATCTGCATATTTGAGTTTTTTCTGCAGTAGTTCCCCATTCTCCAGGGAGGGAGTCTGGGAGGAACTAGAGGGTAGAGCATCCACTTGATGTATGTTGTGGGAAATGTGACTGGCTTTTTGGGGGAGTACCAACTAGTTGCAAGAGTCTCAACTGAAAATTTTCCAAAGAATCCCCTCTAGCCCACAACTGTCTTCTCCAAAAGTAGGTTCCCAAGCTCAGGAAGGGTGAGGGGCACCATGCTCTTTGGCATGAGAGTTTCGTGTTTATTAGTGATTTGACATTTCGGTTAGGGTTAATCAGATAGTTTCCATCCCTCAGAAATCTATGTTCTGTTATTATTCAAGGGGGCTAAACTCACCTCTGGCCTAGAGCTGACCTCGGCTTACATGCACACCAGATCCCTACCTGGAGGCATCTGCCGTCTCAGGTAGCCCTCTCAAGTTAAGTCGGGTGGCTGGATCTAAACTCTTCAGCTAACTGCCTGGCTCCTTCCTGAGGGGTGTGTGGGGAACAGGTCACAGGGGC
Source organism: Kogia breviceps (assembly GCF_026419965.1). Classification (NCBI taxonomy): domain Eukaryota; kingdom Metazoa; phylum Chordata; class Mammalia; order Artiodactyla; family Physeteridae; genus Kogia; species Kogia breviceps. The sequence goes on from NC_081323.1 coordinate 38,419,969, forward strand.
ACAGAATCAAAACAGGTTCAAATATGGGGAACTCCAAGGAGTGCACATTTGAAGACCTTACCAGCCCTTCGTGAATTATTTTTTTTTCCAGTACCAGCATTTTGCTTTTAAACCATTCCTTAGCACCCTAATTAGGGAAAATTTAGGGGTAGAGGTGAGAAGGGGCAGATAGGAGGTAGCGGAGATTGGTTTGTATGGAAACGTTGGTGAGAAAAGTCTAGATGGGATTACATATGACAACTGGATGTCTTGCATTTAGTATAATTGAGAAGAGTGGGGACTGGGGTACATTAAGACAAAACACCCAGGTTGCTACTGCTTATGGTTCTGCTCTTGGATATGTCCTTTCCCAAATATGGACTAATTCTCTCATCAATGATCATCAAGATGGGACACATCACCATTAAGAAGGTGCCTTTCTGGGAATTCCCTGGCAGCCTAGCGGTTAGGCCTTGGTGCTTCCACTGCGGTCGCTGGGGTTCAATCCCTGGTCGGGGAACTAAGATCCTGCAAGCCACGTGGAATGGTCAATAAATAAATAAATAACAACAAAGAGAGAAGGTGCCTTTCTTAGGCTGTTGAAATGCCAAAATTCCTAAACCATCCTTGGTGACTTTGAACCAGTCAAGAGGTCAGTTAGCTGCTTTCTTTTATTCCCTAGCATGATGAGATCTAGTACTTAAAACATTGTCCATGTTGATCCACCCATTAAATGCATTAAATAAATAACCACAAATTAGCCACCGTTTTATTTTCTCATAACTCAGCATGTTGGAAAATATTTTCCTTTCACCCTTGCAGCCTATCATGCCCCACAGTTTCGGAGGGTGTGAGCCACGATCCGGCCCCTTTTCCTCAGGACGTATCCAATATAGAGGACAAAACTTTGTCCACCTTTCAGGGGAAATCAGTCTTTTCGCTAAAGAGATCTCCTCCAACGCAGCAGCAGGTCCTCCCGCAGAGGAGTTGGCAGAGGTGTCTGCCAGCCCGCAGGTTTCCTTCGACCTTGGTTGTGACCTATAGTGTCGCTGTTAATTGCGAGGCTCGCCTCAAGGTAGAAAATAGCATCGGTTTCCACTGCCACCCCAGAGAAGCAAAGTTCTGCTGCCGGGCGACGGCGGTGAGACAGTCTTCCAGGCTAGTCTCCGGCCACCCAGAGCTGCTCGGAGGCCGCCTACAGGTGCAATCCCGGCACTGCGGCCCGGGCAGCGGGACGGGGAGGGTGCGAGTCCCAGCCCATCTGCATCTCTGCCTGCCTCTTGCAAAGCCTGCGCAGGGCCCTCCCCCACCCGCCCCTCGTGCCAGCCGCCCTCTGCCCCCGGCTTCCCCTCCTCTGCCCCGGCGCGGTTTGGAAAGGAAGCTGGGAGCCCTCCGAGGCTCCGCAGACTCGAGTTTGGGAGAGGGTAGGGCGCGGCCGAGGCTTCCCCTCGAATCTGCGGCCAGCCTGGCTCCGGGAAAGTTTTTCAAAGTTCCCAGCAGCGCCTGCCCAGGTCGCCTCCGCGGGGCGAGCAGACGGCGGCCAGAGCGCCAGCCTCGCCGCCGCCGCCAGCCGCGCGCTCTGGGCGACTCTCTTGTTCGCTCGCTCGCGGGAAGCCGGCCCGGCTCCCAGCGGGCAGGCCCTCCTCCCGGGGCGAAAGCCGCAGCTGACGCAGGCGGCTCGGAAGGCGGAAGCTGCCCCGCTCCGACTGCTCAGGCAGCGCCGCGGGGCCTACACCTGGGGCCCCGACGGGCTGCCAGAGGCGCCCGGCCCGAGGTGCCCGAGGGGGCGGTCCGCGCGGGGGGCCCCGGGCGTCTAAGCGGCTTAGCGCGTCCCAGAGCAACGGAGACCTCCAGTTCCTCCCCGCGCCCTACCCATTACCCCCTTCCCTCCTGGCCCAAAGCGCCCGAGGGCGGGGGTCTGCGCTGGACCCCCAGACGTCTACGCGCCCCTGCGCGTCCCTGAGCCCCCTTCCCCTTCCAAGTTCCTCCCTGTACTCCCCCACCCCATCCAACGGGAGGGAAGGGGCGTGTTGAATGTGACACGCCCCCTCATGAATATTAATAAGCGCGCATGCGCCTGCCAGGGGCGCTGGGTAGAGGTGGCTAGCCCCGGCCGCAGCTCCCAGACGGGCTCTCTGAGTCCCTCTCCGAGAGCCGGGCGGGCACGCGTCATTGTGTTACCTGCGACCGGCCCGCGAGCTGGGTTCGGTTTTTTTTTTTTTTTTCCCTCCCCTCCCTCCCTCCTCTCTAAGCAGCTGATCTGAAAGGGAATAAAAGGCTGCGCATAATCATAATAATAAAAGAAGGGGAGCTCGAGAGAAGGAAAGAAAGCCGGGAGGTGGAAGAGGAGGGGGAGCGCCTCAAAGAAGCGATCAGAATAATAAAAGGAGGCCGGGCTCTTTGCCTTCTGGAACGGGCCGCTCTTGAAAGGGCTTTTGAAAAGTGGTGTTGTTTTCCAGTCGTGCATGCTCCAATCGGCGGAGTATATTAGAGCCGGGACGCGGCGGCCGCAGGGGCAGCGGCGACGGCAGCACCGGCGGCGGCACCAACGGCAGCACCAGCGCGAGCAGCAGCGGCGGCGGCGGCGGCGTCCCGAGTGCCCGCGGCGCGCGGTGCAGCGATGCGGTCCCCACGGACGCGCGGACGGCCCGGGCGCCCCCTGAGCCTCCTGCTCGCCCTGCTCTGCGCCCTGCGAGCCAAGGTAAGAGCCCGCCGGGCCACTCTCCCGACCCGTCCTCTTCTTTCCCTCGCGGCGCCCCGGACGCCTGCGGTTGAGCTTCTGGAGCGGGCTCGGTAGCCCTGGGGCGCCGGCTCCCGCCCCGGCCCCTGCGCCCAGGAAGCTGCACCTGGGCTGGGGGAGCCCCCGGGCTCCTAAATGTACCCTCGAGGCTGGGCAGAGCGTGCGTTCGCTCCGCTCTTGCTCCTTGGGAGGGGGGGGGCAGTCGTATCGGTTTGCTCCCACTCTAGCCTCTCAAGCCCGAGAATCACGTTGAGTCCTTGCATCCAGTTTTGTAAAATTATTTTCACTTGGCGCCAAGGGCTCGTCGGGGCGGGCGGGGATGGAGTCGCCACTTCCACCCTCGAAGAAAACAACTTTCCCCTGCGCTGACCTCTCTCCCTCCTTCTCTCGCCGGCAGGTGTGCGGGGCCTCCGGCCAGTTCGAGTTGGAGATCCTTTCCATGCAGAACGTGAACGGGGAGCTGCAAAACGGGAACTGCTGCGGCGGCGCCCGGAACCCGGGGGACCGCAAGTGCTCCCGCGACGAGTGTGACACGTACTTCAAAGTGTGCCTCAAGGAGTACCAGTCGCGCGTCACGGCCGGGGGGCCCTGCAGCTTTGGCTCGGGGTCCACGCCTGTCATCGGGGGCAACACCTTCAACCTCAAGGCCAGTCGCGGCAACGAACGCAACCGCATCGTGCTGCCTTTCAGTTTTGCCTGGCCGGTGAGTGACGGCCGGGGGGCGGCTGGGCCGTGGTTTGCACCCGTGGGCCGAGCTCTGCTTTCTCTTGCGAGAGGAGAGGGATTTAAAGGGCCTTGGCTGGAAGCTCGGCGCTAACCCGGGATGTCTCTGTGGTGGCGGGGTTAGGGAGCCGAGACTCTGTAGCTAGATTTCGGCAGGCCTCAGCCCCAGTGCTTTTTGCTAAGCGCACGAAAGTAGGACCCCAGAGCGGATGGTGGGGCAAGGCTCCTAGGAAGGCCGGTCGAAACTTGCAACGTGAAGGCCCGAGAGTAACCGCCTGAGCCACGAGGTCATTATAGATGATCTTTGCTCAACTTTATTAAACCTGATGCGCCGCGGAAGGCGGCTCAGCACAGTTCTGGCCTCCGAACGCCGTCCAAATTGGCACCCTCGCGTTTCCCGTGAGCAGCCGGGAGGGCGGGTGTGTCCTTCCTGGAGGGTGTGGGGAGCCCACTTCCCGCTGCTCCCCGGGAGATTTCGGTGCGTGCGGGGGCGCGCTCTGGGCTGAGGGTAAGGCCCGGGGGCGGCCGCCGCCGGGGGGCGGCCGGGCTTTCCCCAGAGCTGTGGGCGCGGGAGCCACCCGCCCCCTGCCGGCCCCTTCCTGCCCTCGCCCCCGCGCGGCGTAGTCCTTGTGGCCTCACTAACAGCGGTTCCCGGGCTCTGGAACAGCTGTGTTTGCAAACTTCCCCGGGAAGGGCGGGGGTGCGCCCTCATCCGGTGGGCGCGCGGGCCCCGCGAGCGTCGGGGGGGCGTGCCGAGGCCTGGAAGGGGCGGCCCAAGCGAGGCAGCCCCTGCGGGTGCAAGTGCACAGACCCAAGACTCCGGAGCCGCTCGAGGCCCGGGCCCCGCTGGCCGACCCTGCAGCGAGGCCCTGGCAACGTCTCGAAATGGGTGGAAGGAAGATGAGTGTGATTGCAGAAGGGGAGGAAAGGGGAAAATGTTGGTGCCCTCTGCCCTGCTCCTGCCGTCCAGGAGGCGTGACTCAGTACCAGGACTGGGGCTTGGCCCGGTGGCCTGTGCTGGGCGGGTGGGTGGTGAGAGGGGGAGGTCGGTGCCCTGGGGAATACTCTTCGCCACGTGCTCTAATGGGGCGCACTCTGCTGCCTCCTATCGCGGGCTAGGGCTGGAATCACAACTGTTGGAAGGGAGAGGAGAGAGCTGGCCTTGGAGTGTGTAAGAAGCTCGGGGTGCCTCTCAAGGCCCGCGTTAACTGCGGCTGGCGTTATAAAGTGCCCTCTGCCTGGGTGGGATGAGACATTTATCAGAAACATGCCATTAAAAGGGGCTTATAAAAACCTGTGGTTTGTGGAATTCTCTGAGAATGGAGGACTGAGTCTGTTGTGGGATCTCATTTTTACAAAGAGTGTTTATCTTGTTTGTTAATCCCCTTTAGGGAGAACTTTAAGCTAAAGAGGTTGGCCGCTTTTTAATCTGGCTGGGCCCAAGTTGACTGTGACGACTGACCGCCCTTGCCCTTGTCCGTGTGTTTGGAGGTAGGGGGAAGGGGCCTGCAGGTGGTTCCACCCGCCCGGAGGATCAGTCCGGAGCCCCTCGCTTTTCACAAGACCATAAAAGGAATCTTATTACTGATGTGGAAAAGCTGCAGAGCTGGCTGAGGTTCATCTTGGAGAGGAGGGTCAGCGAAACGGCTGGAATGCCCACAGGGAGCCTTGCTCCCCTGGCTGGCTGGGGAAAGTGACCCAGAAGGTGTGTCTGCCTCCTTTTGACACTTGGCAGAGAGCCCGAGATGGGGAAGAGCAGCAGTGGTGTGTGAGGGCAGGGAGACGATTGATTTGCTGGTGCTCGTCTGTGGTTTCAGGCCCCACGGGTCACCAACCATGAAATAGACTCTCGGCTTTTCTAGAATGGGGGAGACGGCTGGAGCTCACACTGAGAGTGTGGTTCTTTTGAAGCTGGGCCAAATGCCTGCGTCCCTCATAAACAAGTCCCCACCCCACCGCCCCAAAAAGGCCTGCTGTGCAGCGTAAGCTTGACTTCCCAAGAGAGAGTGGAGGTGGGGTGTACCGTGTTATTTTCCCCAGCACGGTTGGAGAAACACCACTGTGTGTAACTTTCAAGAATGATTCCAGTGTGAGTGTTAACTGAAGTGAAAGCACTTAGGTAGCTGGATTAGTACCGAAGTAGATCACACAGCTTCATTCAGTTTGGCAATTAAATATTAATGAGCGTGTCTATTTAAAGCTGATATCTTAAAAAGGTAATAGCTGAACTTGGTATAGAATTCAAGATGGAACAAGGAGGATACAGGGTTTAAAAAAAAAAAAAAAATCAAACCACCTTGGACTTCCTGGCCCCTAAGCTTCTAACCCTTAGGCAGCCACAATTAGCGTCCACGTGGTTCCTCCCAAGTTTGCTGACAGTGGCAGAGAGGTGGTTCAGGGTGCACAAAAGAAGGTCGCTTTAGAAGGTGCTGTAAGTATGTGTGTTGTCTGGAATTATGACCCCAATCAAACAACTGCTTGTGTTCTGAAGGGGAAGAGGAGAAAACGATTTGGTCAGATATGAAGTGTAATCCACAGGCCAGTGTCCTTCTGAGAAGCTCTGTGGTGTGGGCCTGCCCTCCAGACAGTATCTGATTGTGTCCCACTTGGGGTCCACTGCCCCAGCCGCAGCCTGTTGATGGTTTTCTTTCGTGGCTTCTAATAAGCATAGCAGTGCTGCTCGGAAGGGCTTGACTTGAAGCAACTAGCCTGATTTATGATCCTCCAATCAGGGGACCCAGTGATAAGACCATACATTATCGGAGGTAATTAGGCTCAACGGGAAATGATTGGGGAATAAGCATTTAGAAATCACTGAAATGGTTAAGTTGCACTTCCCAAAATTAGTATTAAATCCCAGGAGTGCCTGCTAATTAAAAATACATTAGTGTAATTACCACTACCCAGCCCCAAAAGCTTTTTAGGAACTCCAGAACCCCAGTTAGCTGTACTGATGCTTTGCTGGCCCTGGAGTCATGAATCTGGAGAAATCTGGGGGGGGGAAGCAGTTCAGGTATCTGGTCTCTCAACCTCATATTTAAATGCCATTGACATTGATAAAAGGCTTGCTGAGATCAACTTCCATCTTTTAGGAAAACCCAATAAACTGTGATTCTTTCATACCAGAGGGATGTCAGCTTTGGCCCCCTTCACACTTGAGGCCTGAATGACCAAAGGCCAGGGGTTTGGGTAAATCGGATGCTATAAGGTTAGTCGCAGACCATAACTGACATGCCCTTGCCTTTATGCCTGCCTTTGTGCTTTCGGGTTCCTACGCCTCTGCAGATGGGTAGCCATGTAGAGGGATGGGATTCTCATTTGAACTGGCTCCTTTCTACAGTCAGAATGTGCCTCCCACATGGTCAGCATGCGTGCATACAAATAGCACATGTGTGTACGTGCTCAGAGCAAGGGACTTTCTGTGTATGGGGAAAACACCCTTTGCCCTAAGATACCTACCTCGAACTAAAGTGGTGAAATGATATGTCTGCGTTGCAAAACCAGGCTGGAGAGAAAGTTGAACTATGCTTGCTTCGTAGTGAGTGTCTGCAGAATGGCTGCTCCCCACATGGAATCCCCATTCAAGGTACTTGGTTTCTAATAGTTCTTTCCTCTTCCAGGTGTAACCTCTGTGGGTTCTTCCTCCTTGTTGTCTTGTTTCTTAGCAACTTATTCAAACCTCCAGTACTTATAGGAGTTTACAACCCACCAGCTCCACACCCGTAATTCTACAGGGACTTCAAACATTTTTTAAGAATGGTGAAGGGGCTTCCCTGATGGCGCAGTGGTTGAACGTTCGTGCCCCGGTCCGGGAAGATCCCACATGCCGTGGAGCGGCTGGGCCCGTGAGCCATGGCCGCTGATCCTGCGCGTCCCGAGCCTATGCTCCGCAATGGGAGAGGCCACAACAGTGAGAGGCCCGCGTACCGCAAAAAAATAAAAAGAATGGTGAAGCTTTTGGCATGGAGGCTGTTTGGGGGAGTTGGATGGGTAAGGAGGAGAGGTAGCAGCCACTTAACAAAGCATGTAGCCTCCCAGAAAACCAGCAATCTGAATGCTGCCTACAATCTTTACAGCAAATAGTTGTAAGGGACCTTTTGGATGGAAGGTATGTGGAAAGTTTAGCATAGAGGAAAAATGTTATTCATGAAAAAAACGAAGCCAGTGCAACAGGGAGTCTTCACGTCCTGATCTGAAAACAGGAATGCAAACAGAGGCCTTGGCTGGATTCATGGCAGCCACTGGCCCATTGTAGGAGGGCCAGAACCTGGTTCCAATGCCAGGCTTTCAAGATTATTTACAGTATAAGAATGCGTAATCTCTGGATGTACATACAATCAGCATGGTAATCCATAAAGGCAAATATCCCTGAGAACTCCCCCTTGGTAAACGTTCAGAGGCATGTTCCTGCACTCTGCCCCTTCAACCCCCAGGGTGAGGTTCCAAGTTGCTCCAGCGTTTCAATACATTAAAAAAAAAAAAAAAAAAAAAAAAAAATTAGCCCTAAACAAACCTAACCTAGTTTTCAACTTTAGGAAGATATTTGATTTAGTATGCGTGGGAAGTGATGATTCTTGTGTTTTCTAGAATGGTAGAGGCGGAGGGGTAGGGTTCTGGGTTCAGAAATGTCCTGCCTCTCGCTTGGCATGGGGCGGGGGTGAGTGGCTGTGTTGTGACTTCTTGCTGGTTTCTGATCACCGCGTGCACTACCCTGCCTTGTGGCCCTTGTTTCTATGGCACCGGTGACATTTGTCTGGTGCATTGCGTGTGCTGGGAGGACACAACAGCGTGGCTCGCAGTGGTTAAAAGTGGCACATAAATAGTCAAACATTCAGGGCCCTCTATCAGTTCAGCCCAGTCTTTATGCGCTTCTGGTAAACGAGTAGAAAGGCATCTTGTTCAGGCTTGCTCTGTGTGAACCGGACGGTTGTGCTTGGCTGGTTTCTCGGTATTCTATCTATTAACCTCGCCACCCTTTTGTAACTGGTGCATTTAATTATCAGTGGGATGCTTTTCAAACAGGTAGGGGTAATGATGGGAAAGGGGGTGGGGGGCCTCTCATTGAGAGTCTCCAATCTGGATATGAGCTTCGGGGCCCCGCTTGGTGAGTCTTTGAGGTGGGCTTTCATGAGAAAATCACCCTTTGTAACCAGATCAGACTCTATTGAAATGTCAAGCCCTGCAGACTAAATTGCTTTCTGTGACTGAGGTCTCGGCCAGGGTGCCATGGGGTTGGGTGTCCTCCCTCCGTGCCTCACCTTGCCCAAACCCTGCCCCACTTGAATCGTCGGGGCGAGCGTGCGTGTAGCCACTCATGACATCTCTGGAGCCTTTATTGAATATGTTTGTGCTTGGAATGTTTTATACTCCGGCCACCCAGACGCAGGCAGGACAATAGTGTGGCCGAATTGACTGAAATGAGGATTACAGGGAATAATGCAGCCGCTCCACAAATAATGCAGATACAGGGCCAGCCACAGGAAGCGACAGTTGAGTCAGCAGAGCACAGGGCCCCAGACCGACCTGGGGCCGATGACTCTGTACAATGGCCCTGTGGGCGCTCCCAGGGCGCGCTCCCTGCCGCCTGCCTTGCAGCCCGGGCTTTTGGATGCTGCACGTGCGCCGTTTGCATGGTGGGCTGTTTGTGTCCATCAGCTTGGCAGGAGGGGAAGCAGCAGCTTCTCAGGGCTTGGTTTGGCTGCCACTGTTGCCAGGAAGAGGAAGCTCTCAGCTGCCAGCACAATTACCTTTGTTTCTCACATCCCCCCTTCTTAATATGGCAATTAAGTGCTTACCACTCCGCCTGGTGCCAAGGTAACCACCACGGGGCTGGATGGGCGCGGAACACAGGCCTCCCGCAGCCCCAGTGCCAAGGGTGGGAGGAGGCGCCGGGGGCCCTTCGATGCCAGGACCCTCCTCGAGGTAGAATTCCATGGGCGTCCTCCCCAAAGGTCCTCCTGAAAGCTCCTTCCTGCTGCACAAGAGTGAGAACCAGCTGCCGTGTTGCCAGGTTTCCCTGGAGCTGGGAAGGACAGAAGCGATTCACACTGTAAACCCAGACTGAAGATCTGCTGGCTGCCCATCCGTCCCGCTTTACCCCCAGGCCATTTTCCTGGAAAAATTTAAGGAAAAATAGATGAATGCCAGGTGGCTTTTTATAAGAATCCTGTTCTCATAGTTTGAAACCAAGAAAAATCCAGGTGTTTGCTGTCTTTTATTTTTTTTGTGGGTTTTTTTTTTTTGTATGAACTTGTTAATAAGTTGAAACACCTGCCCGTCATCTTGCCTGCACCCCTTCCCAAGCTGTGAGAAGGGCCCTGGGACTTGGCCTCTCTAGGGTTAGGTTTGCAGTGGCCACTTGGGTGTGATGTGATTGTAGCGGAATGCCAGTTTGGGGCCTGGTACCCAGCCTTGATGGCATAAGGTGCACATGGTCTGGATCCTGGAGTCGGGACGTGCATTCTGGGATGTACAAGCGTGGGCCTGGGAAAACTTAAAGTTCCCTAGCAACTAATAATCATTGCCAAATTATCTCGATTGTTGATCTGTAGTGTGGGGATGGAGTGGGAGCTTAAGAGTGCCTCCTAATAGGAGCCTTGGAGAGATTCTTTTTCTCTGAAGGCTGGGTGGGAAGAATCCTCCAGCCTCAGGAGGCGAGTCCTAGAACCACAGTCCCTTCTTTGAAACAAGGGAGAGAGACCGTCCAGGGCTGCTGCTTGATTTTTCTACCAGCGCCTCACTGCCGGTGCTGCAGCCCCCAGCCCCTGCCCCACCTTCACCTCCTAGAAGGCTGTTCATGGGGAAATCATGATGCCAGCTGGTGTCAAGGGCTCTGTATTCCTCTTTCCCCTCAAGGTGGGGCATGTTGGTCAGCGACTTCTGAGGTCTCCCAGTTCTGGGAGGATGAGTCCGGGAGAGAGCCTGGCCTTCTAGGATCTTGTGCAAGAACCAAGGATGCCCTCTCCCTTGAGCTTTAAGCAGAGTTACTGCTGTCACGCCAGCTTGGTCCCGGGATGCCTTCCCTTTCTGTGGGGTTGTGGGCATATTACGTGTTTAGTGCTTGCACAAGTCTGAACAAACTCCTGGGTACCAGTGCATTTAATCAGAGGATTAATTACAACAGTATGTGGAAGTGGAGAACGTGGGTCTTGACATGACCAGCAAATGAAGGGCTTCATTATCCAGAATCAGACCCACATCTGGCCTCCTTTGGACTTGGCTGTCATGTCAAATCAGTAGAGAAACCTAACTTCTTGGTGCTCTCAGGGAAGAGTCCGGTAATTTGTAGGAAGTCCTAAGAAACACAGAGGCAGTAAATAAGGTGTAACTTTCACTAATAAAACACCAGTGACGACAGCAATGAATTTGGACCTCTGGCCACTTGCAGGAGAGGGCTGGGTATGTGCCCCGACTTGCCCGGTTTTGCTTGCTTTTCTGAGCATTTTCCCACAGTTATCAGTGAGCGAAATGGAATCCTCCTCTGCTTTGAGTATGAAACATATTTCAGCTGAATTCCAAGGCGGGGTCTATCACAAGATATTTTTATGTCCAGAGACCTGCTGGGTCGCTGTGTGAGCAGTAAGCTTGCTTTGAGTTATGAATGAAGTTCTTTTTTTTTTTTTTTTCCCTTCCCCCCTCTGTTTTTGCCTTCACCTTGTAGGTGGCACCGTATTATTTGATCAATATACGCTGCTATTTCCGACGTACTGGTACCTGCCGTTGACAAGGCGGGGATACATAAAAGGGTTCATGTGCCTTTCCTCCCTACCCTCTACCCCTTCAGATACATTTCCCCAGCACCAAGATAGCAGAAGTTTTCTTGAAACCCTGGTGTTTTGTGAGACTGACCTCATTCTAAATTACAAATGAAGATTTGAGTAAAAGTGGGAATTTGCTAATGGCTTGGATTTGGGGGAGGGGGGAGGAGGTGGAATTCTGAGATAAGCCTGGAAGATAAAAGGTACCTTCAGTAGAATGGCTGGCATCCCGCCAGTGTCCAGGGAATTTATTTAGTTAGTGGACTCTGATTATTCCTGGAATGTTAGATCTTATTGACAGATAAGTTTATCAATAAATACAACCCATGGGGTGCAGCTCTTTCTTCCTTTTATACTCTGGTCCCTAGAGTCTGCCCCCCCCCTGCACCCCCAAGTTAGGTTACCGCCTTTGTCTTCAGAGTCTATTTGCACCTACCCACCCCTCCTGCTTCCTAGAGTCACCTGATACTTGTGGGAGCCGAGATGGTCTCACACAGACAGGGCTTTCAAAGGGGTTCTGCAAAGGAAAAGGGGCCTCCCTGGGGACCTCCCCACCAAGGCCCAGAGTGTAACAGCAATCCCCAGCCCTCCTCACTGGGTGAGCACCTCCACTGCCAGGTACAAACACCTGGTTAGGTTAGCTTAGAATCTATTCTTTGTGTGGTTTTCTCAAGCATCAGGGTTAGAGTCTGGAAAGTTTGGGAAAAGCATACGCAAAGTGTGCACGAGTATAGGGGGGTGGCATTTCCTGGTCGGGACTTGAGGCTGCCTGCATGAGGACCACGGTGGGCCCGGTGTCTTTTGCCACCCTGGGGTGGGTGCTAGGGGGAGGGGTGGGGAGTCGGTCTGGACCTAAACACCCAAGACCTCACTTCGACAGCAAATACAGTTTCCATTTTGGCTGCATGGTTTTGTTTGGCAGGGCGTGCAGGGAGGCCGAGAAGGCCTGACCTTTGCGAGCTGACCCCCGTTTCTGAATACTGAGCTGTTGTTTATCTGTGTTACAGAGGTCCTACACTTTGCTTGTGGAGGCGTGGGATTCCAGCAATGACACTGTCCGTAAGTATCACAGCCATGGGCTGAGCGCGTGAGTCTGGAAGCACAGAGCTTGGCAGCCGGTGCTTGTCAGAGCTGGACAGAGCTGTCCCCAGGCTGCTTCAGAGTTCTTCAGCCACTGCCGCTGCCCCCCCTCCCCGCCCCCTGCCCCAGACCTCTCCGTGGAGTCTTTTGTCTTTTTCCATCACTTCCCCTAGAATTTTCGCTTGGAATATTAAGTGGCCAGGACAGATCGCCAGTTAACTCAGTCCCTGAATACGGCCCCTAGATTATCTCTGGGATAGAGATCTTAATGGTTTTACAACTCTAAAACCTTGTAGACTTGCGAAAGGATCAAAGTAGTGACTTTTTAAAAGTCCATTTAAACTTTAAGTGAGCATTTAATCTCTCTTCGGAAAGATAAAGCCTGCAGAGGTGGCTTTGGGCTCTAAAGACCGACCTTGAATTTCACTCGTTGGGCAGGTGAGCCCCCAGCCAGTCAGGGTTTCCCACACTGTGCATGACAGGTGTTCCAGTGCCTCACGGCCATCACACTGGCCTTGTCCCTTTCTGAAAGGTGGCTCTGTTCTCAGCGCAGGCTGCTTTTCAGGGCTGCTGGGGCTGGGCGGGTGCTGGGGTCGGGGTTGGGGGGGGGGAAGCCCTAGAGGATGCCGGTAGAAATGGCAGCATGTCTGGCTTAGAATGGAGTCTTTGCTCTTGGATTGTCACTTCAAAATACGTTTCCCTCCCTCGCTGAGACTGCCAGCCAGTTCCCTTTTTGCCAGCAGGATCTGGGTGGCTGTCGTGGGAAAACTTGAGTCACGCTGAAATCTGAGTCTGCGCAAGAGGAGGGGTTGACCGGCCTGGTGTCTCTGTGCGCCCCCCCGCCCCCCGCCCCGATCCCATTCCTCTGCATGTCTCATCCTCTCTGACCCTTGGTGTGTTTGCTGCTAAGAACATTTCCCCCTCTTCTCGCCTTGCTTTTTTCTTCCCGACTCTGGGACTGCTGAATGACCAGGGAGGGGCACAGTGGGGGCCTGGAATCCAAGAGGCAGCCTCTGCCCAACTGTCTCGCTGGCCCACCTTGAGCCGCTCGATCACCGCTGAGCCCCGGTTGCCAGAAGCTCCAGGCCGTTTGGGTCACTCCTTGTGCTTTGGCATCTGAAGTCCGGATCCGTGGACCTTCCTCCCCGAGTGATACCCCCGTCCTGCTGTTGGTGGAGGGAGGGGAGGCAGTGACCTGCCTGGGCTGTTGCTGATGCCAGTCAGGGTCATGGGCACCTGTTTGTTCTCTGTTTCCTCCCCTGGCACACGCGTTGGGGGCTGGGTGAGCGTTACGTCACTGACCTGCTTACAGTGGTAACTGTACATTGGGAAGATGGGGGATGGGGAGTGGGAAACAGGCTCTTCAGATGTCCTGGTGCAGATGTGAACACAGGCTGGCTGGTGGCGTGAGCATCCTTGAGGTTGACCCTGGCTCCTGGTAAGAGCTGGGTTAGGACACCTGTCAGGGTGTGCAAGGGGCCCCTAGTGTTTGCAGGGCCCTTCCTGGGCCTTCCACCAGCCCACGGGTCGGGTAGCTTTTCCTCCGGAAGCTGGTGCCCCTCCAGAGCTGCCCATGGCTGTCTACCCCGCTTTGGGGTTCTGGAGCCTCTCCTCTCTTGCTGGGAGGTAAAATCACTGGAAGGACACAGGAAGACTTGGGGTAGAGAGAAAGGGCTTTCAGACCTCTACTCTTGAAGAGAGGGGTTGCCTCAAAGTCACGGAGTGCCCACTGCAGGGCACTGAGCCTCACTTTTGTGCCTCTGGTGAGGAGGAATGGGGGTTCGCGGGGAGTGGCTTATCCACTTGTCCAGCCTCCCTTCTGCGATGCTTCCAAGGTATCTCGGATTCCAGAGTATTCAGAACCAAATGTGTCATCTTCCCTCCCCAAAAGCAGAGCCTGCCTTGGGCCCTTTATGGATGACTGGCACCAGCATTTGAACGCCCAGTACCATAAGCCAGAAATCTGGACAGCACCCCCTGTGTACCACCCTCTCTTAGCATCAGTATCTAATCCACCTCCAAGTTCTGAAAATCTTATGTCCAGTGCTCCACACCCAATCCTGATGCCTCCCTCCACCTCCCCTGCTGCTACCCTGGTCCATGTCACCGGCTGCTTATGCCTGAATTCTTACAGGAGCGGCTGAATTAATGCACCCCTATCTACTCTGGTCCACCTCCAGCGCTTTCTCCATTCTCCTGCCATCTTGATCTTTTCAGAGCATAACGTTTGAGTGTCACCTTTACTGAGAGCCACTTGGTAACTTCCCGTTGCCCTTGGGACAGATCTTTGTGTGGCCCCAAAGCCCCTTGCGTGGCCCAGTCCTGTCTCCCGGCCAGCTCCATCTCACATGCCACATTGTCATCTGTCATATCTGTATTCTTTCAAACCCCACCAGTCAACTTTCTGTCCTCAAATGCATCACATTCTCTCCTGCCTCAGGGCCTTTGCACATGCTGTTCACACTGCCTGGAATGTTTTGCTTCTACTCCCTTCATCCTCTGTCCCTCCCAAGGCACTGTCCTCCATGAGGGCAGACGCTGAGGATGTATAGCAAACCAGCTGGGGTTGGCTGCTCTTTGGGGACCAAACAAGGCTTCAGATTAGAGGCAGAGCCCTGAGCGTGGGAACAGAGAATTCCTTCTCACCTCAGCTCTGCAATGAACCCTCGGGAGCAGAGCTTGGCCCAAGTGAAACCCAGGTGATGTACATGTGTTAGAAAGTATTTTCTGAGGCCAGCCTTCCAAGGTCATTGCTATGGCATTTCAGGGCTGCACTATATAAAGGAGCAGATTTTACTCTCTCCCCCAGAGCAAATGATTTCAGTTTCTCCTTCTCATCAATAGATACGTAAACACAGGTTGGCATACTTAGGACCAGGTTTTCCTTATACTGTAGCCTTCCTGGTTAAGCCTTCTTGGTTAAGGTTTGTGGTTGGCGTGGTTCCAGGATTCTGCTCAGACTTGCCTCTCATCCCCTCCTCCTTGGCCTACAAGGCTGTTGTGGGTTCTTCGTGCTCCATCTTCATGCAGTTCAAGGTTGTAGGAAGGCCTGGTAATATCCCCTTCCAATCTTAAAGCTGGGCTATCAACTGAACTACCCCAGAAACACTGGTAATGTCCTGAGCTGATAGGTAGTGTGATTCAGGTGACAGCAGCTTAGAAGAAGCATCTCTGTAACCCAGATGCCAGAAAGCGTGTCACAGACACACTTAACTCCCTCTGGGCCCTTAGGGAAAATCTGTCACACAGGTGTGAAGTTAGTTATACAGACCTGTTAGCCCCATTGAGGATTCTGAAATGATGTCTTCCAACATTTCCCGGAAATAGAAAGCATACCAAACTACTGACTGACATGTCAGCCTGTGCCTTTAGGATTACCCTGGACTCTTGTCTGAATTGTTTGTTGTTGCAGCCTGCCTGAGAAGGAGCCATGGCTAGTGTGTTTAAGTAATCCCTTTATTAAGATCTCATCATCACATGGTAATAGCTCACTACACTTTTTCATTGAACCAGCAGAGGAAGCACACAGTTAATGCAGGGACATTTTTGTCATTCTTTGGCCTGTGTTTATTTGCAAAACTCAGGTTAGGAAAGCATCCTCTGCAAGTGCTTCGTGTGTGCCGGGGGGTGGGGGGGGAGGTCTGCAGGTATGCGGGCTTGTTCAAGGCCCGTCTTGCCCACAGGTAAAGAGCCCAGAGGGTGAGGGCTGGGGCGCTGTTGGAAGTGGAGTGTGGCTGAAGCTGCCCACGAGTGCCGTCTCCTGGTCACCTGTGGGGTTTGCCTAGCCTTGCAGATGAGCACAGGCCCTAGGCCTAGAAAAACAGGGGTGTGGGTGGATAAGAATCACAAAGACACTGCAAGCAGGTCCTAACGGTCTCTCCAAGGTGGCCTTGAATTTGACAGAATGTCAAGGGTTGGTGCTGGCAGGTTTAAGAAAACAAACACAGGACCAGGGTGGGTGCTGACTCCCGGCAGGCCTCATTTCCTTTTCATGCCCCTCCCCTGAACTCCTGGCACCTGGAGTTTGGAGCTATTTTTGTACCTGTCTCTTCTCATACTAACTGATAGGTGACCCCAGGGCAGGGACCACTTCTTCCTCCTGGAGCTGTTTGGGCCCCAGGCGTGTCTCTTTTCCTCAGTAGGCACTCTTTAAGGAGCCTGACTTGGCTCCAGACTGAGGAGTCTACCTGTCTGTAAACTGGGATGAATGCTTTTCCCATCTGCCTTCTGGGCAAAGGTGAAAGGTGAAATGCATCAAGTTCATGGTATTGTTATTTAAATGCCAGCTTAAGAGGTGGCAAAGTTTATAATTAAAAAATAATTACTCTTTGGCTTCCAGTGAAGAGTTTGGAAATAGACACAGCCTTTCTAAAGCAAGACACAAAACTCTAAAACCAGAAAAGAAAGATTGCTAACCTTTACCTGGAATAATGAAATTTCTTCAAGAATAGCCTTCCATAAGGGGCCACTTTCTATCACATGTAAAGAGCTTTTGCAAACCAGTATGACTAAACAGCGCAATAGAAAAGTTGGCAAAAGAGAGAAACAGATGGAAGTTCAGAGGAGCTGATACACACGGTTTTGTCAAAAGGGTGCTCACCATCACTTAATTAAATACCCATTAAATCAGAAAGTCTGATAATGCAGTGTTGGCACTGCTGTTGGGAAACAGTTTCCTTTGCTGGTGGGAGGGCAGACAGATGGGGCTTCTGTTGCTGGTGGTTTGGCTTTTCTGGGCGGAAGTGTGTTGGTCATGTGTGTCTTCTTCGATCAGGCACTTCCATTTCTGGGCTGTTTCTTTCTTCTAGAACCACATACAGGCAGATATGTTCAAGGATGTTCCCTGTGGCTTTGCTTAATAGCCAAAGGCCAAAACAACCTCAGTGCACATGTTGGGAACTAGGTAAATGATTTCACTTTATTTCCAGATGAAGAAATACTACATGCCCAGTAAAAAGGGTAAATGTATGATGGGGAGGGAGATGAATGGCCCATTTTTTGCCCTTTTGTGTTGTTTGAATTTTGTGCCGTGTGCATTTGTTGTTGTTATTAAAAGTCGTCAGAATGGTCGGGGGAGAAAGCTCTGATGTAAATGTTGGTGTGCTAAATCCTTTTTTTTTTTTTTTTTTTTTTTGGTCTCTAGAACCCGACAGCATTATTGAAAAGGCTTCTCACTCAGGCATGATCAACCCCAGCCGGCAGTGGCAGACGCTGAAGCAGAACACAGGGGTTGCCCACTTTGAGTATCAGATCCGCGTGACCTGTGATGACTATTACTATGGCTTCGGCTGCAATAAGTTCTGCCGACCCAGAGATGACTTCTTTGGCCACTATGCCTGCGACCAGAATGGCAACAAAACTTGCATGGAAGGCTGGATGGGCCCTGAATGTAACAAAGGTGTGTGGGGGTGTGCCTGGTGGGTTAACCGGCTCCTGATGGCTGTCACTTTGGGTGTCATGTTCTCACCCCCCTGCCATCAGGTGGCTTTCATGGGTATGGTGAAGATTGGGGATGTTTTCTAGGCCTGAAGCATGAAGATGCTGTTGGTACCCCATCCCCCAGACGCTCTGAGCATTGGCTGCTAACATCTCCTTCTCTGGAGCGTTGTCCTTGGCCAAACAGGTGCCACTCCACGTCCCGTCCCTCCAGCCCACAGTCTGTGAATGGCTGACATGGGTGTAAGAAGGCCACAGCCCCCTTTGCATTAACTCTGGGCTACAGTTCACACTCCAGAGTTTCCCCTGGGATCAGGCTGAGGCCAAGCTCCCGCTGAGACCACGTTCTTGCTCAGCTTCTTTCCCTGCCCATGTGCTGCCCTCTACCTCTTTCTCTGTATCCGAACCCCCTTCTCAGGCTCTGCTTTTTAAGGCATCCGACGCAAAACAGATGCCAGGTGGGACTGGGTTAGCCCAGCCAATGTCTGAACAGCTTGTGAAAAATGACAGCCCTTGGGCTCAGGGTGGCCTTATAGCAGCTTTCACTGGGCATCTCTGGGGGCCGTGGTATTGAGGGGAGGGGGCGAGTGGTGAACTGAATGCCTCCACAGTGGGATAAACTTCCAGACCTCCTGTCTACTGTCCCAGCCCCATCTATTAGAATACAGGGAGTTAGCACATATTCACAGATGTTCACAGAATTATCTGTGGTCTTTACCTTTACAAAGCTTCTAATTCATAGCAAATTGGTGTATAATTCTAGTCAACCATGTAATAGGCCCTCACGAACATTAACGTACTCTGCTTAGTTCACATAATTTGCTAAATTCCTTTAAGATAAACTCAAGTTGAAAAACGAATTTTTGAACTGTGACTGAAGAGTAGGGCAAAGAGAGGAATTTGCAGGTCTCCTGGGCAATATTGCTTTCTTAAATAATTAGAGACAAGAGTGAAAAGGATGGCCTTTCTGGGATCCAAATGAAAGGATTGATAAAACATATTTTAAATAGTTGGTGTCCTAAAAATAAGTAACAATTACTTAAAAAGTATCTGCCTACTATTTTTTAATGTCTGTTCAAAAACTTTTGAATAAAGGAAGCAGAATGGTTTTGTGTGGATACTTTGCAAAAAAAAAAAAAAGCACCAACAGATCTGGCCTGTGGTTAGCCTGCCAAGTGAAGCCGGCCTGGTTGGCTTTGTGAGTCCCATGGGATTTGGTCAGAGGGTTCTGAGGAGGCTGGGGTACAGAGTGGGGAAGATGACAGAGTTGAGGAAGGATTAGACCTCCTTTTTGCTTTTGGTGAGGGTGGGAATTGACTGGGAGCAGCGTAGCTATTGTTCAGAGACTCCGTAAAGCTCCCCTTCCCCCACCTGCTTGCCTGCATTTTGTCCCCAAATGCTATCATGTTTGAGGATCTGCTAGCATGGCCTTGAAGTTTAAAGCTGGGTTTGTTCTTGGGGCACCTCCCGTCTTCCTCTCCTTACAGTGGACTTGATACGAGATCTCTTAAAATAGTGGATTTTGTCGGCTTAATGGATGAGGCCATTCTCATGATGGTGGCAGTGCAAGAAACTGGCAGTGTGCTGACACATCCTTCTGTGTTTTTTGTTTTTTTACAGCTATTTGCCGGCAGGGCTGCAGCCCCAAGCATGGGTCTTGCAAACTCCCAGGTGACTGCAGGTAAACAACTAAACTCTTTTTTTTTCCTAATAATGATCCCTTTAATACAAGAGGAGGACTGACTTTATTGTGAATACGCCTCTTTTACTTTGGAGGACAAGAAAGCGTTACCAAAAAAAAAAAAAAAAATTTTTTTTTCAAGTAGGCACATCCGAAGCTTATTAAATTATACCAGCTGTCCGGTGAAATGCACACGCTTCTCTCTTGGGGAAAAAAAAAAACTCTTCTGGGCATAGTCAGTGACTTCATGTATTAACGGTTCTGTAAATTGATAACTCGTTTTTATAATCTTCCCCTTAAAGTGCTAATGGACTAGATGGAGGGCTGTGGGTTTGGCTTTTGCTGCGGTCTCTCTCCTCCTCCACCCCCCAGCCCCCGCCTGGTTTTCTGTCTCGCAGCCCTCCCCCACTTTTCCCATCAATAGGGGAAAGTGGAGCATTCTTTAGAATGGGATTAGGACAATCTCCTGGCCCCTTTGCAGGCGGGAGCCTGGCTGGTGCTGAGAGGTTAATGGCTGCGCTGGAATCTTGTCAGTTGAGCCTGATGAATGTAGACTTTTGCTGCTGGCCTTTGAAGTCTGTTCTTTTATGGTCCCGGACAATGCAAGAAGCCAAATGGAGACCTCCCCCACGGCTTCCCGATTACAGTTTTGGGAACTTCTTGAAATGTACATCATGCCAATCTGGGAAAGGCTTGTTTCAGGAAATACTGTTGGTGTCTGTGGCATTTTGACATGATCGCCCACTTTACTCTCCTCCCAAATCTGAAGGATTAGCAGATTGAATGTGACACTCAGTGGTTCCTTTGGGCCTGTCATGTTTTCCCCCAAAGCTACCCCAGTTTGAGCCCAGGGAAGCTTACGAATCCTTAGTCTAAACCAGTGCATCTCAAACTGACGTTACCTGGGGCTCTTGTGATGACGCAGATCCTGATTCCATAGCTTGGTCTGGACTCAAGTCTCTGCATTTCTAACAAGCCCCCAGACGTGCTGCTCTTGCTGGGGGGGGACCGTACTTTGGGATTCACTGCCCCCAAACCTCAGTACTCAGAGTGTCATCCCCTGAGTTAACCAGGGACGTGTGGAAATGCAGGTTGCTGGGTGCCACCCCATACCCACGGAACCCCAGTCTCTAGGTTGGGCCCAGAAATCTGCATTTCGACGGGCTGAGCACAGCCACAGGATTTTGCCGCTCCAAAAATCCTGAAGACTGCTGTGGTCTTCTGTACCTTTGTGCACCCGCCGCCGCAGCTCCCTTCCCATGCAGCGGGGAGCTCTGAGCTCTGGGGCTTGAAGCTGAAGTGGGAATCAGGGCAGCTGGAAGTAAAACAAAACCAGGCTGGCCTGAAATTGTCTCTTCCTGCACTTCAGAAAGATAAGTTTACTTTCTGGAAGACTGAAGGGCTTCGCCTGCGAACCCCCATCGCTGGTGGCAGCCGACTGTGGTATTTAACAGCATTACTGTCAAGCTTGGGGGCAGGCTCTTCTTTGTGAAACTTGTTCCGGAGAGTCAGATCAGCCGTGCTCTCAGGGACTCTGCTGCGTCGTCCGCTCCGTGCTCAGCAGCACACGGGTGCTCAGCTCAGATGAGTATCAGCTGAGGGCGACCGCGATTTCTGCTCCTGTCATCAGAATAAACACACTGCTGCCTGGGGAGGGCCCTCCCAGCCAGAACAGCAGGCTTTGTTTCCAGAATTTAGGCCTTTCTCTTTCGAAGTCTCCCTCCCACTCCCTGCCTGGACTCGCAGGCCCTTATTTACTTAAGGTGTGACTTTCCCACGTATAATTTGCATGGTCTTCCAGGCCATCTCCTCCTTCCCTTGAAAGAAAAATCAAAACAGAACCTTCTCGCCAAGGAAGTTCTGGGTTGTGTCCTGCTCCAGAAATAGCTGATGGCAAGTTACCTGTAAGTTGTCCTTTGGATCGTGTGTTACAGAGGTGTGTTTTGTCTTGTTTTTTCCCCCACGTGAGAAAACTTTACTGCTTCTCTCACTCCCAGGTTGACCTGGAATCCCTTTTTCTGGGTGCACAGTCTTGCTTTATTGCGAGCCTGCCAATAATATCAGACTCAATTATGAATCATCCTATGAGGAAAGTCACTTCAATTTCTCATGAGAACCTTAATCATATATTATTAAACTGGGATAACCTTGTGGATGCCTCTTTTAGGGTCAGTATTTTTATTTGTTTTCTTTTGAAGTCATCCAGGGCCTCTTGTGGTTCCTTTCTTAGGCTTGGGCATCCAGCTCTCACTAATTAAGAGCTGAGGCGGGTCCTCAGCTGCCTCTTATTCCTTTGATTAAGCAAATTGAAGAGGTGTAGTGATCCTTCATCTGGAAGGGAATGAGGGAAAGACACTAAGAATAATGCTATTTCCCAATCAGTTCCTTCTTACTACCTTTCAGACTAAGAATATCAGTCTTTTACCAAACGCATCGCCGTGACCTCCCACTGACTTGAGTGTCCACTTTTAAAAAAATTTTCTACCAGAGGATTTACTTTGTTCTTATTTTACTCCTTTAATAGTCCCTTGTCATTTAGACCAGAGTTTCGTTTTAGATAAACCAGAATCCTCTGTCTGATTTTTAAACCACACAGCCTGGTGGTTCTTTGTATTGGGGTGTGGATGGCTTGCTTTTAGAAGTTAGGAAGTGGTGAGTCAGAATTCTCAGGGGCTGAGTTGACTCTCGGCCGTGGATGATTAGCGATTAGCTGGATCCCTGTAATTTTCCCATGACAAGGATTTTTAGCCCACCTCCAGCTCTGGACGCAGAAAGCCTTTCCTTCTTTGCGGGGGAGGCGATTCTGACCATGGCTTTCCCGGGTCCCGTCATGGAAATATTTGCTGGTCGCTGTTTCTGGCTCACCCCACCTTCACTCCACTGTGAGCTGCCCCCGCTGCCCTGAGACCAGCTCCTGTTTGCTAGAGCTTGATTTCTGAGAAGGCAGTTAGAGTTTCAGAGGGCTTGAAACTTGAGGGGAGAGTAGCTGAGCCCCTGCCCCAGGTGAAGGTGTATGTTTGTGTTTTTGTTTGGGGATCAAAGGCACCATTTGGCCTCCAAAGAGTCCGATTAATGAGGCGCTTATAAAGGAAACTCGACTCCCTTCCCCAATACGAGATAAACCAAGTTGACTTTTTGTGTGTGTGTGCAAAGTGAGAAATAACTATAAAATAAATTAGCCTAAGTAGCCACGAGGGGGGCGGGTCATAAATCATGTACGGAAATGGTTCCAAGCGCTGTTGCTTTCCTCCTCCTCCCTGCAGAAATGAGTCCAGAGATCCTACCCCATCTCTCCAAGGAAGGGTGCCCCTCTCCCTCCTTGTCTGATTTCAGAGAGCCTCCTTGGGAGGCAGTTTCCTGCCGCACTTGGTGTCGGTGCATTTTTGTGTGCTGGGGTCGTGACTTGCTGCTGAGACACAGCCCACCCTAGCTGCTGTGTAAAACTTGCCCAAAGGGCTGCGTCTGCAGAGGCTTTCGCATGGCTATTGTTGTCACTGCAGGGAGAGAGCCCTTTCCTTCCCCCCAGGGGTTGATTTATTCCAAGCCTCCGCCCTGGGCTCATAGGGGAGCCTGAGAAGAGAGAGGGGGCTTTGTGGAGGGCAGCCCAGTACTGGCCTCTCCCCAAACAGCCCTCCTTTTGTTGGGAGTCGCCTGGTAGGGGACCTCAGTCCAACTGGGAAAATGTTTGCTTAGAGGGAACCCCCGGACAGACCTTGACAGTCTACCGTCCTGTCGCCAGAAACGGCAAGACTGGGCTTTGCATCCTCGTGTTTTTCTGGCTCCCATCTCCCTGCAAGTTCTCAAGGGTAAAGCTGGGTTTGCTGTGTGTCCCCAGGTGCCAGTATGGCTGGCAGGGCCTGTACTGTGACAAGTGCATCCCACACCCAGGGTGCGTCCATGGCACCTGTAATGAGCCCTGGCAGTGTCTCTGTGAGACCAACTGGGGTGGCCAGCTCTGCGACAAAGGTATGTCTGGGGAGGACCTGGGCGAAGCTGGAGGTCGGCGGGGGTGTGTGTGTGTGGGTGATTTGGTTTGTACTTTCATTTATTTTTATTTGCAGGGGCTTTTATTCTAAATCTGTTTGAATGTGCCTTTAACCCTGTGAATCTGGGTCTGTTTCCCTCGGTTTTAGTTTTTAAAGAGGAATGGGTCTAGTAACACAGTGTTTCCGGTCTTTGAGTGACTTCTTTGGGGTCTTTTTGGTAGATCTCAACTACTGCGGGACCCACCAGCCGTGTCTCAATGGGGGAACTTGTAGCAACACGGGGCCTGACAAATATCAGTGTTCATGCCCCGAGGGGTACTCAGGACCCAACTGTGAAATTGGTAAGTGGTCCGGGCGCAGTGAGATCCCTTTGTCTCATTTTTCGGTACACTCAGCTTAAATACACTTAGGGACTCGTAAAAAGATGAAAGTACCCTCCAACGTTAAGACCTGTCCTCCCAGCAGTTCCGTAGGTCTTTGAAACCTCTGTCCAGTTGCTCAGGTGGTTTGGGTGCTGCTGATTGCATCCGGGGCCAGCGTGTGCAGGGCAGTGACCCAGCTCCCAGGTCAGAAGCTTGGAGAAATGGGGCCTGAGAGCTTAGCAAGAAAGACGACTTCCTTTCTGCCCCAGACACGGCGGGGTTACGTCCCACACCTGCTTTGATTTCTTGAAACGAGCTCGAGATGGTGGCCCAGGTGTGGGATTTGGTTGCCAGGGAGAGTGTTAGGTAGCCTCTCGGTGGGCGCCCCCTTGCTGACCGCTGTGCTGGTGTCCACAGCGGAACACGCCTGCCTCTCTGATCCCTGCCACAACAGAGGCAGCTGCAAGGAGACCTCCCTGGGGTTTGAGTGTGAGTGTTCTCCGGGCTGGACCGGCCCCACGTGCTCCACAAGTAAGTCTGCGTTTTGGCCTGTGTCCTTTCTTGGCGGGGGGAGGGGGTATTGTGTCAAGATACAGGGTTGTGGGTCCCACGTCGGTCTCAGTGATGCGGTCTGTCTCGGTGGGAGGGGGTCTGGTGGGGAGGCTGGCCTGAGCTTCCGGCCTCTACCCTCGGCAGTCTCCTGGCACCCCCATTCTAAGGCACCCCGCTAAGTTAGCACATGCATCTCTGACTGGAAGAAAGTCGCTCGTGGGGTAGCTGCGTCCTTTTCCCTGGACTCGTGCCTCCCTCTGAACTGAATCACGGTTATTCTCCTCGAAGCTGTACAGAGGATGCCTGCGGTGGGGGAGGTCGTCACTACTGAATTTCATGGTGGGGACAAATTTTGAAAGAGGGACCAGGGCTACGGAGTGACAGTGGCTGGGGGGACTTGGCCACACACCAGGACTACCCCAGTACTTCCAAGTACAGGTCTCTGGGTCCTATGCTTTCCCTTTGGAACTGGGGAGTTCGTACCTTCCACAGGCTCCTGGGGACTTCCCTGGTGGTGCGACAGTTAGGACTCCGAGCTTCCAGTGCAGGGGACGCAGGTTCAATCCCTGGTCGGGGAACTAGGTTCCCACATGCCACGCAGCGCAGCAAAAACAAAAAACAAAACACACATAAGCTCCTGGATTTCAGAGGTGCAGCCAGGCCCGAGGTCCACGGCCATCAGCCCTTTGAGAACAGCATGCGACACAGTTAAGGAGCTGGGTTCCGGGGTTGGATCACCTGGGCTGCCACCACGGCCGCACCACCCGTCACCACTTGTGGGACTGTGGTCACTGCCAACCTGTGCCCTGTTTAAACAGGAGAGTAGCAATTCCCGTCTCCTAGGGTTGTGAAGGCTCGGTGAGCAGGTTCAGGCGGAGAGCCTGGCACCTCCTACACGGGCAGGAGATGAATCGCTAAGAGGCCTCTGGAGTCTAGTGTAGAAGGGGGAGTTTGGGCGCTCCAGGCGTGTGATTTTGGGAAAAGTCTGTGAGTAAATAAGAATATGATTTTTTTTTTTTTTTCCACCGGCGAAGAAGTTATTTTTCCTTACCCCTCCTTAGTTACCTCCGCGCCGTGATGAAACTTTTCTTTAAAAATAAAG
Source organism: Kogia breviceps (assembly GCF_026419965.1). Taxonomy (NCBI): domain Eukaryota; kingdom Metazoa; phylum Chordata; class Mammalia; order Artiodactyla; family Physeteridae; genus Kogia; species Kogia breviceps. The sequence goes on from NC_081323.1 coordinate 38,445,367, forward strand.
GGTAGGCAGAGAGAGATGTCCTGAGTTACCGAGGGCTGATGCTCCGGGGATCCAGCTGGCTCTCCCGCCCGCTCAGGTTGCGGATTAAATGAACTGGGCCAGTGGGGGATTTAAAGCTAAAATCAGGCCTTATCGTCATCATAGCAGTCACTTGCAGCAGGTGTCTGGCTCTTAAGTGAAGGCCCCTCGTGTGAGGGGTGGTATTAAATTATCTAATTGTCAAATGGATTGAGATTAAATTGCCAACCCTCTCCTCTTTTTGTCGAACAGACATTGATGACTGTTCTCCAAATAACTGTTCCCACGGGGGCACCTGCCAGGACTTGGTTAACGGATTTAAGTGTGTGTGCCCGCCCCAGTGGACGGGCAAAACGTGCCAGTTAGGTAAGAGAATTCCTGCACCGGGGCTGGCTTGATCCGAGCGATTAAGGGAGATGTACATGTGGCCAGCGGTGCGAGTTTGCATGCCATCGTACCAAGAAGTCATTTATTATCTAGGGTCCAGCCAGCGGGCCTGGGAGAAATAACTCGCATGCAAATGGCCTGGCTCTTTGAGGCCCTGTGGGAAAGTCGTGGGATTCCTTGAACCATGTCAATCGTCTGTCTGAGGAGTGTTCAGCTGGGTTCCAAACGGGGATGATCTCATGAGGAATGAGCTGTCTGCATTCTTTTTTGCCACTATTAAATCCCAGCAACTAGGCTGCGCTGGGTTTTGCGCACAGAAGTGCCTAGTGGCTTTCTGCTGTCCTGGCGGGGGCTAGTTGTTAACAGCAGCTGGAACGTTATCAATTAGCATTCCTTATTGGAGCATGGCTAGGGGAGAGGGTTCAGATGTTCAAAGTAGTATCTCTTATTTAGCTAGCTTATTAAAATGTCTCGTTTCAGACAAACTATTGGTTTGGTGGGTTTTTTTTGAGGTGGGAGGTGGGGTAGGACCCCATTTCTCACTGTTCATCCTCTCTGTTTTTCAGATGCAAATGAATGCGAGGCCAAACCTTGTATAAATGCCAAATCCTGTAAGAATCTGATTGCTAGCTACTACTGTGATTGCCTCCCGGGCTGGATGGGTCAGAATTGTGACATAAGTGAGTGAGACTGTTTCCATTTTGATTTTCATGAGACTGGGGTGTTGAAGGCGTTTGCCAGCCGTACTCAGGCTCCAGGTCTAAGACTTGAGTAGTGGAAGGAGAACCTTATAGAGGGGATGTTTTTGGAGAGGGAGTGATGGGCGCAGAAATGAAAACATACACGTTATCGGGCTCATTAGCTGGTAAAAAACAAAACAAAACAAAAAAAAACACGGCCATTCCTCTGATAAGGTGGCTAAAACAATGATGTGAAGTTTCAGTACCTCAGTCTGGAAGAACTAGGGAGTGTTCCCACCAATAACCTTATTTCACGGGAAGCACACAAGAAATCTGGAGGTTTTTATCTGTCCTGAGCAGAGAAGGCTTTTCAATTAAGCCCAATTTCAATGTAAATTGCCCCTCCAATACGATGACTTGTTTATTTTTTAGATATTAATGACTGCCTCGGCCAATGTCAGAATGACGCCTCCTGTCGGGTATGTAAATCTTTGCTTATATCAAAACCTTAGTGATTGACAACAAGCCTTAAGATTTATGTGACCCTGGGAAAGCTCTGTCCCTGGGAGATTTTAAAATGCAGGTGAAAAGTGAGTCTCTGGAAGTTTCACTCAGGCTCATGTTACCCCAGCCTCGTGGGAGTCATCTTGAAGGCATGCACATAGAAATTCCTCTCTCACATTTGGAGAGCTTTGGCATCTCTTTCAGTGAATCAGCTGAACCGCAACAGTCACGCTGAACCACTGAAGCCCTGTGTTTGTGGAGCATCTAGAAAAAAAGCATGTGTTTCTCACCCTCCTTCTCCTCCCTCCAGGATTTGGTTAATGGTTATCGCTGTATCTGTCCACCTGGCTATGCAGGCGATCACTGTGAGACAGACATCGATGAGTGTGCCAGCAACCCCTGTCTCAACGGGGGTCACTGTCAGAACGAAATCAACAGATTCCAGTGTCTGTGTCCCACTGGTTTCTCTGGAAACCTCTGTCAGGTGAGCCGGGCTAGAGCGTGCGATGGCCAAGTTTTCACAGGCAGTCTCCTCCCCCTCCCTTCCCATTCCCTGACCCTGTCTGGAGCCTCCTATTGACTAGGGATCTCTGCTAGACACTCGCCGTGGAAGGAGGGTGATGAGTGATTTTCTTCCCATTGTCCGGTAGCCTGTCGATTTCTCTTTGTCCGTTTCATCCCAGACCCAGCACTCTCATTCTGCCCTGTTGTCTCAAATGCGTACCTGGACAGTCGCTAGGACACAACTGTAGATCATACTGGGTGTTCTCCTAACAGAAGCAGACGGAAGGGTCAAATTCCAGTGGCCGCTGCCCTAGAGGAGTCATAATCACGCCTTTGTTTTACTTTGTGTCCCCCCCCTCCCCTGCCCCTGGCCCTCGCAGCTGGACATCGATTATTGCGAGCCCAATCCCTGCCAGAACGGTGCCCAGTGCTACAACCGTGCCAGCGACTATTTCTGCAAGTGTCCCGAGGACTATGAAGGCAAGAACTGCTCCCACCTTAAAGACCACTGCCGCACCACCCCCTGTGAAGGTACCTCCCTCCCCGCCTGGGTTCTGGCTTGTCTTCAAGGCTGCTGTCCTCTGCCCATTCGTCACTGCCCCGTGACACTCGGAGGGAAGCCAGAACACGTGGAAACAACCTATTCAGGCCCACCAGTCGGGGGAACCATACCTGCAAGTAGCCCAGGGCAGAGAAGGGAATTCATTTAGCAACCCCGTTCTGGGGGACGCCGATGTGCAAGGCCGAGACGGATTCCGCAGGGCACCTCTGCCAGTAGAACTTTCTGCCACGGTGATATCTGCACCGTCAGGTACAGTAGCCTCGGGACACGTGTGGCCTGGAGCGTTTAGCATGTGACCAGGGCAACTAGAAGCCCTGATTTACTTACTTTTCATTCACCTAAATTTAAACGGCCGCCTGTGGCTGCTGTGTGAGATGGCTCAGGCTTCCAGGTTCTGTAAGTTAGTCCTGCAGCCGTAAGTGCCCTTACATCGAGGGAAAGGCTGTTCCTCCTCCTTAGTCAGCTTCCAGCAAATTCGGTAGATGTGTCAGTAGAGGGAGGATGAACAAGGCCCGCAGACACGTGGGCTCCTGGCTCCATAGGGAGAAAACGCCTAAAAAAAAAAAAAAAAAATCTCTCCGCCTGGGGTCTCGGCTTTGCCTTTCACAGCGTGACACAGCACGTTGCCAGTCTTGGCCCCCCGGGGTGCTGGCTTCTTACCCTCATTAGCCTGGCTAAGGTGCCTGGCTCCAGGAGAGCAGGCGTGGCGTGGGTCCTGGGCTCAGGAACACCGGGTCTTCGGGTCCCTGGCGGGGATCTGACCCCAAGTCTGTCTCGCAGTGATTGACAGCTGCACGGTGGCCATGGCCTCCAATGACACGCCTGAAGGGGTGCGCTATATTTCCTCCAATGTCTGCGGTCCCCACGGGAAGTGCAAGAGTCAGTCAGGAGGCAAATTCACCTGTGACTGTAACAAAGGCTTCACTGGAACGTACTGCCATGAAAGTAAGACCCCGCATCCTCGGGGAATGGGCCGAGGTCCCCCCCCAACCCTGCCCCGGCCCAGCTGGGGGGCATCTGGAATCATTTCAGGAGAGACCAGTCCAGGTTTACCATCTACAATCTAAGACTGAGGTCATGTTTAACTTACGAGATCACTGACACCTCTTTTAAGTCTTCAGCACGTTTATTTTAGAATGTTCTGGAACCTTACTAGATCGGGTGGTCTGCTTTCCCTAGGAGTTTCCTCCCCACTCTCACCAAGTAGCTTAGCGCGAGGACATTAAATAAAAGGGAGGGGGTGCTCTCTGGAGGCCCCTGCTTGATAAAACTGCCTGCCGGATTCAGAAACAGTCCTGAGGGAATTGAATGTTGAGGTACCCAGTGTATTTTCTCAGGAGGGGCAGGGAAACCCATAGAACAGTGCTTGGCTGTGGCATTACTTTTCCTTCGTTTACCTGGTGTTTGTTTTTCCTTTCACAGATATTAACGACTGTGAGAGCAACCCCTGTAAAAATGGTGGCACTTGCATCGATGGTGTCAACTCCTACAAGTGTATCTGCAGTGGCGGCTGGGAAGGCGCCTACTGTGAGACCAGTGAGTTCAGGGGTCCTTTGGGGACAGACAGCTCTGGGGGCTGTGGGCAGGACGGAATCCACATGGGAAGCCTTTCTTCTTCGTGGAAATATCTGGGAGTTAAGACCCCGACAATTCCTGCCCTGGGACAGCATGGCCTGTGTCCTATTTGCATGTGTCGAGGCTGATGCCAGCCAGCGGGAAGGAACTTCTGCGGAGGAGCTTATAGAATTAGACCCTGTAATTAGGATGATAGATATCCCCACTTGCAGGAAAAGTGATCATCTTTCTGTTTGGGTTGTCATTTCTGCCCATCTTGACTTTAACTTCCGTGGCCTGCCGGGGTGCTCCTTTATTCCTGGGAAAGGGTGACCGTGTTTAAGTCCCCAGGTGTCTCTGCTGGTTTTGAACTGGGCATGGAAAGCGGGGGCTGGGGGTGGAGAGATGCAGTCCTTAGGTGTCGCGGGGCGTGGATGGGCCTGGGCGCATCTTCAGCCGGCCGTCTCCTCTGATTGCAGATATTAACGACTGCAGCCAGAACCCCTGCCACAACGGGGGCTCGTGTCGCGACCTGGTCAACGACTTTTACTGCGACTGTAAAAACGGGTGGAAAGGCAAGACCTGCCACTCACGTAAGTGGTGGCCGGCCGGGATCCTGCCCTGTCTTCCGTGAGCAGGGCCGGCCAGGGGCTCACGCCGGGATCTTCTCCTCCAGGTGACAGCCAGTGTGACGAGGCTACGTGCAACAATGGTGGCACCTGCTATGACGAGGGGGACGCTTTCAAGTGCATGTGTCCCGGAGGCTGGGAAGGAACGACCTGTAACATAGGTACCTTTCCGCCCTCCCTGGGCTTCACAGGGGCCGTGGGCCTGTGAGCCTATGACTATTTCCTGGGACCTGGTTTCTGCCCCTCCACACTGTCGCTGCATCCTCAGGGAGGGTGGCCTTGTCTGCTCTTGTCTTGTAGCCCGAAACAGTAGCTGCCTGCCTAACCCCTGCCACAATGGGGGCACTTGTGTGGTCAACGGCGAGTCCTTCACGTGTGTCTGCAAAGAAGGCTGGGAGGGGCCCATCTGTACGCAGAGTGAGTGTTCCCCCCCACCCCGCTTTGCCACCTTGAACTCTCTGAGGGCTGCAGGAGTCCATCCTGACACCCCCAGGGACTGGCAATGGAAACCAGAAGCAGAGCTGTTTGATGTCTGCTTCTGCATCACCTGGGTCTGTTCTAATGACTTGATGGGATGCAGCCCTGACCTGGGCATGAGAAAGTCGCCGAGGAGATAAGTGGAGACAGATGGCGTCGTGGTTCCCAGCTCCGGTCTGACCAGCAGCCTGTCTCCGTCCATTCTCACCCCCCCCCCCGCCTACCCCCCACCCAGGGCCTCTTCCTGTGCACGTGTCCCACGGCGAATGGGACCAAGTGTGGTGCGGGCCTGGTTCCACCTGAGCCAGAGGTCTTAAGCTCCTTCTACTGGTGCTAACGACAGCTTTATCATCCGGGTATCGTGGAAATCACTGGTGTTTTTTACTTCGGGCTCAGAAGGTCTCGCCGTTAAGTTGTCTTTTTTTACTTTGCAGATACCAATGACTGCAGTCCTCATCCCTGGTAAGCATGGCCACCTTTTAAGCTGGCACTTGTTGGCTTAAGACACGTGTGGGCATCTCCTAGGGATCTTGTTTAAAGCACAGGTTCAGATGCAGGAGGTCTGGGGGCTGCTGCACATTCCTCCTCTCTGACAAGCTCCCAGGCAACGCCGATCCTGCTGGTCCGTGGACCACGCTTTAATTAGGTTGTGTCCTCATTTAGAGCAGTGATTCTCAACCTTGGCTGCACGTGAGAATTACCCGGGGAGCATTAATAAGTTCCAGTGCCGGGGCTGCATGCGAGACCTGTGATATTAGACTCTGAGGGTGGGACCCAGGCACCAGTGTTTTTAAAGCTCCCAGGCAGTGGTGCGTGTGAGCAGGGGTGAGAGCCGCTGATCGTAACTGGCATGGCACCTTTGAACTGGCCGGGGGAGTGGTGGACTGGTGGTGACCGAGGGGATCTTTGCTTTCATAGTTACAACAGTGGCACGTGCGTGGATGGAGAGAACTGGTACCGCTGTGAGTGCGCCCCCGGCTTCGCTGGGCCCGACTGCAGGATAAGTAAGGACCACCTCCGACTGGGTCTCCCCATTTCAAACCCTCAGCCTGAAAGTCTTCATCTTTAAAATAATTATGGCCATGGGGGCTTCCCTGGTGGCGCAGTGGTTGAGAGTCCGCCTGCCAATGCAGGGGATACGGGTTCGTGCCCCGGTCCGGGAGGAGCTCACATGCCGCGGAGCGGCTGGGTCCGTGAGCCATGGCCGCTGAGCCTGCGCGTCTGGAGCCTGTGCTCCGCAACGGGAGAGGCCACAGCAGTGAGAGGCCCGTGTACCGCAAAAAAAAAAAAAAATTACCGCCATGGTTCTAAGTAGCCTTGACAAGTAATCTCCTGCCTCCAGCTGAGATTAAGATGGCCCTGGCCGGCCCCTCCCTGAGGGACACAGCCCTCCTTGCTCTAGGGGAGAGAGCGTCAGCCACAGAATTTGGTGATTAATCTACTCTGAGGTCCTAAGGAAAGAGTGTGATGTCCCCGTGACTAACATGAAATTATGGGCAAGCGGACATTGCCACAGCCATGCTGGTGGGGGACAGAGCTAAGGCCACAGAAGGGACTGGGGCTGCAGTTTCCAGGCCAGGGCTTGATCAGGCCCCGGTGAAATGATTAAACAAAATGGAGGCAGGCAATGCAGTTTTTCAGGAAGTTCACAGTTTATTCTTTATTTTGAGCCTTTTCCCTACTTTTTTAAACATGCCCTTTCTTTTGCCAAAAAAGGGGATAGATTAGTTGTACTTCTTTGTGTTCTTGTCCCTAAAGTATTTAAAGTTTTACTGGTCCTTGAGGTCCCCAAGTCTGGGACTTCAAGAACTAGTAGATGGGGGAACTGTGTATCTGTTCCATGTTTCTGAATCTGGAGTCGGCAAATTATGGCGTGGGGGCCAAAATAAAGTTTTATTGACACACAGCCACACCCTTTTTGATGTATTGTCTAGGGCTGCTTTCATGCTGCAACAGAGTTGAGCAATCCTGACAGAGACTACATAGCCTGCAAAGCCTAAAATACTTACTAGCTGACCCTTTTCAAGATCTTTGCCGGCCCTTGTTCTAAATTGTACTATCAGAGAAAAAGGAACCTCAGTTAAAAATTGCTGCTTCCGGGCTTCCCTGGTGGCGCAGTGGTTGAGAGTCCGCCTGCCGATGCAGGGGACGCGGGTTCGTGCCCCGGTCCGGGAAGATCCCACATGCCGCGGAGTGGCTGGGCCCGTGAGCCATGGCCGCTGAGCCTGCGCGTCCGGAGCCTGTGCCCACAGCTAGCGATGATCCTTGCGGGGCAGTGACCGGAGACTTTGGGAGTACTGATGATCTGTTTCTTTATTTGGGTGCTGGCCATGTGATGAAAATGCGTTAAGCTTATACTTAGAAAGCTCATCTGTACGTTTTGTCAGTAAAAACTTAGAAAAACGTTGCTGCCTCCCACTGGGGCCTAAGCTCGAACTCCATTTTTCCTAGACATCAACGAATGCCAGTCTTCACCTTGTGCCTTCGGGGCAACCTGTGTGGATGAGATCAATGGGTACCGGTGTGTCTGCCCCCCAGGGCACAGTGGTGCTAAATGCCAGGAAGGTACGTGGGCCGGGCCCAAGCTGCCCGTGTGTCCTGCGGGCTGAGCGGGCACTGCAGTCACTGTTTTGACTGTTCGTGAGTAGACGCTGTGCTCAGGGAGAGAACAAGGAGGGGACATCCACTTGGGACCACGGGGAAGGGGAAACCTGAGGCGGGGGTCCCCGTGAAAACAGGGCAGCTGTTGGTTTTAGCCAGCGTCGCCACAACTATGCTATGTGCCACCCCATCCTCCTCGGACCAGCACTGTATCCAGGGTATGTCCTTTTCCTGGCAAACGGCAGGCTCTCAAGGGGCCAAGCTCACCCGGGAGAGACTCTGCTCGCGTCGCATTCCAACGCACTGCACTGACCAAAGCCGGTCACGTGGCCGGGTGCAAAGGCCACCGGGGAGGGAGGGACGCTTTCCCATCGTGGGAGCAACCGTGTTGTCACGGGGCGACAGGTGTAATCGCTTCCCGACGGGCAGGGAGTGAAGAATCGGGAGAACCGTCTCCAGAAAAGGCAACTCGTCCCACTCATGAGTCTCCACCTCAGTTTCAGGGAGATCTTGCATCACCGTGGGGAGCGTGATACCTGATGGGGCCAAGTGGGACGATGACTGCAACACCTGCCAGTGCCTGGATGGGAGGATCGCCTGCTCGAAGGTAGGCGTGGCCCCAGCCGCCAGGCATTCTGATTTCTGGAACTGCCGACGAGCGTCTCCGGAGCTCTACTCTGTCTGTCTCTGCAGGTGTGGTGTGGCCCCCGCCCTTGCTCGCTGCACAAAGGGCACAGCGAGTGCCCCAGCGGGCAGAGCTGCATCCCCATCCTGGACGCCCAGTGCTTTGTGCGCCCCTGCACTGGTGTGGGTGAGTGCCGGTCCTCCAGCCTCCAGCCCGTGAAGACCAAGTGTGCCTCCGACCCCTACTACCAGGACAACTGTGCCAACATCACGTTCACCTTCAACAAGGAGATGATGTCGCCGGTACGGAACACCTTGCTGGCTTTGGAGAGGTGGGGTGTGTCTGCTTGCCCTAAAGCAGGGGCGTCGCGAGCTCGGATCTCCTCCTCCTTAGCCTAGATTCTTGTCTTACACCAGAGCTCAGCTTCTGAATATAGCTTCACTTTCAAGCAAACAGCAGCCTTTTTTTCCTTCCGCTCTTCTACACGTGTGTGGATTTAAAAATCTCGTTCTAGGGTCTCACCACAGAGCATATTTGCAGTGAATTGCGGAATTTGAATATTTTGAAGAATGTCTCTGCTGAATATTCAATCTACATAGCTTGCGAGCCTTCCCCTTCTGCAAACAATGAAATACACGTGGCCATTGTGAGTATGAGACCCATGCACGCTTAGTTGTTTGATTTCCAAGTAGCTCAGAAACTTAGCCAGTGTCCAGATGAGCAGATACATTGAAGGAGAGCTTGACATACACGTGTGGTCAAATAATTTTGAATAAAGGTGACTGTGGAGTGTCCCTGACCCTCTGGTCTGATGAGTCTTCCTTTTCCAGTCTGCTGAAGACATCCGGGATGATGGAAACCCAATCAAGGAAATCACCGACAAAATTATAGATCTTGTTAGTAAACGTGAAGGGAACAGCTCACTGATCGCCGCTGTTGCGGAAGTGAGAGTTCAGAGGCGTCCTCTGAAGAACAGAACAGGTAGGTGGCGGAGGCAGTGGTCCCTTTCTGTGAGGACTGTCATGTCCATCTCATCAATAAGACCAGTACAACCGGTGTCCAGTAAAACCACCAGGGTGGGGAGTTACTTGACCGTTCCCTCCTCAAGGACCTCCCATTTTTAACTGAGAAAACAGGCCGGCTGACATGACCAAGGTCACATGGCAAAGGGCAGAGGCAGCCCTGACTTGTTCCCCTGCCTGCAAGCTGTGCTCCGGCAGGCGGGCGCCCTTCCAGGCATGCATTGTCTCTGGGTCCCGGGAAGAGGATGGCTGTGCCTTGAGCACGTGTCTGTGCGGAGCCTGTCCTGTGCTCCGGTATCGGGGGACAGCCCGTCCTAAGCACTGAGACACGGCTTTGATAGATGGCTCAATGGCCCTGCAGGATGTCCAGAGTCCCCCGTGGACGCCCCGAGCATCACTGTTCTAGTGAAGCGACTTGCTGGGGCGCAGGACCACTGGGGGCATTTGAGCCGTCCATGCCTGGACCCTCTTTTTGATGGTTCTGAAAACCGGCTCCTCTAATGAGCTGCCTAAGTAGCCAGACTCCCCGTGACCGGCCCAGATGCTGCTCCGCACCGAGGCGGGAGCCTCTACGGGCTGCTGCTCGGCCTGGTCTCTCCAGGGATGCCGGATCTCTGAGGATGCTGGGAGGTGATGATGTGCGGTTGGGAAAGGGACTCGTCCCCATGCGCCCTTCTTGGGGACCAAGGTCAGGGGAGCCGTGGGCGTGGGGCTCACGGGGGTGCCCCTGCCTTGCAGATTTCCTGGTGCCCCTGCTGAGCTCGGTCCTGACCGTGGCCTGGGTCTGCTGCCTGGTGACCGCCTTCTACTGGTGCGTGCGCAAGCGGCGGAAGCCCGGCAGCCACGCGCGCTCCGCCTCTGAGGAGAGCACCACCAACAACGTGCGGGAACAGCTGAACCAGATCAAGAACCCCATCGAGAAGCACGGGGCCAACACAGTCCCCATCAAGGACTACGAGAACAAGAACTCCAAAATGTCCAAAATAAGGACACACAACTCGGAGGTGGAAGAGGACGACATGGACAAGCACCAGCAGAAAGCCCGCTTCGCCAGGCAGGCCACGTACACGCTGGTCGACAGAGAGGAGAAGTCCCCCCACGGCACGCCGGCCAAACACCCGAACTGGACAAACAAACAGGACAACAGAGACCTGGAGAGCGCGCAGAGCCTGAACCGCATGGAGTACATCGTATAGCAGACGGCGGGCAGGGTCTGAGGGCGCCCGGGGTTCCTGAAGCTTCTCCAGCTGTCCTGTCGTGTTCCGGTCCCAGGCTGTCCTTGACGTAGAATCCCTGTGTTAATTTAAGTTCTGACAAGCTGGCTTACACTGGCAATGGTAGTTTCTGTGGTTGGCTGGGCAGCACTGCATCGCACAGCTATGCAAACACCAGGCCCCGGGGCCCCGCACCTGTCGGATCAGGCTCCCAGGAGAACACCCGGCCCCCCGAGGCCTCCAGCCTCCACTTCTGCCAGATGTCCCGATGGTGATGCAGTCTTAGGATCATAGTTTTTATTTATATTTATTGACTCTTGAGTTGTTTTTGTATATTGGTTTTATGATGACGTCCAAGTAGTTCTGTATTTGAAAAGTGCCTTTGCAGCTCAGAACCACAGCAACTATCACAAATGAGTTTATTATTTATTTTTTTTATTGTATTTTGTTGTTGTTGGGGGAGGGGGACTTTGATGTCAGCAGTTGCTGGTAAAATGAAGAATTTAAAGAGGAAAAATGTGTCAAAAGTAGAATTTTGTATAGTTCTGTAAATAATTCTTTTTTATTAATCACTGTGTATATTTGATTTATTAACTTAATAATCAAGAGCCTTAAGACATCATTCCTTTTTATTTATATGTACGTGTTTAGAATTGAAGGTTTTTGATAGCGTTGTAAGCGTATGGCTTTATTTTTTTGACCTTATTTTCTTATTACGTGTTGCCTATAAGCCAAAATTAAGGTGTTTGAAAATAGTTTATTTTAAGACAATAGGATGGCCTTCTGTGCCTGGAATACTGGTGGAGTTTGGTTTTTTTTTTTTTTTTTTTTTTTTTCGTACGACGTCAGATGTTTAAAACCCCGACTGAGGCAGTTTGAGAGTTAGTCTAGAACAAGTTTTTTTGTTGTTGTTTTTGTTTTGTTTTTTTTTTTTTTTGCTTTAGACTTGAAAGAGACAGGCAGGTGATCTGCTACCGAGCAGTTTAAGGGAACAAGCTGAGCTATGACTAAACGTAGCCAAAACGTGAGTGGTTGAAGATCATTAAAGATATCAAATTAATTGTGTGAAGTTGGAAGCACACCAATCTTATCTTGTAAATTCTGATTTCTTTTCACCATTCGTAATGTAAGACTGAACCACTTGTAGATTTGATTTTTTGTTGTTATCTACTGCATTTAGGGAGTATTCTCATAAGCTAGTTGAATACTTGAACCGTAAAATGTCCAGAAAGGTCACTGTTTAGATTTGCCAGAGTCCACTGCCTGCCTTAAAAGTGAGGAAATCAAAATGCTATGACAAAATTTAAAGTCAAAAAGACTTATTAAAAACTGATTTCGTTGGTTCACCGTTAAGACCGTGAAGATCCTTTGTATTGTCCTCTTAGTGTTATACAAACATAAACATACATCTTTGATGTGTTGTTCCTGGCAATAAATTTTGAAGTCATATTTATTAAATTTTTTTGTACGAAAACACGGACCAGTGTGGCCTCTTCTGAGCTTACGTAGTTCTGCCTGGCTCTGCCTTGTGCCTTTGCCACCGCCCTGGGTCTGTCCTGGTGACTGGGGTGTGAGAAGTAGGCTGTGCTTGACAGGGGGCCCCCATCAAGAACGGAAAGCCTTTTCAGCCATAACATTCTCGAAACCCCGAGGGGCTGCTGTGAAGCTGGAGCTGTGAGCCCCGTCTTGGGGGCCTAGATGCCCTTGTTATTCGACAGCAAGTGTGAATACTGCTTGAATAAACACCACTGGATTAATGGCCTGCAGTGTGGACTGAATTGTTTTGAGCACTTGCGGGGAACGCCCACCGCAGTAAAAGGGTTTTAAATAGTTTGGTTGGTGCTGGGGGAATAGGAGGGAGACTGGATGCTTCCTCTCCCCCCCCCCCCCCCCCCCCCCCCCCCCCCGGCTGTTTGGATGAATGTGGATGTCCTGCCGTCTCTGCAGACCACGCCTTGTGGCTTTTATGCACCTTGCGCCTCTGGGCTGGGCTCCGCAGGAGGTGGTGGTTACAAGCTTCTGGGGTGAGGGCCCTTCTTGCTCCTAGGGAGTGGATGAGTGGCTGGCCTCCCGGGCACCCTTGGGGTGCCAGAGCTGGGCTGCTCTGACCTGTAAAGGGCAGGTGAGCTGTGGTGGTTGCTCGTGGCTGCTGGGGCCAAGAGGCCAACAAGCCTGCCCCACATGGCGGGGTGGGGTGGAGTGGGGGAAGCTTTGCCTCTGAACCACCAGTGACAGGCACGTGGACCGCTTCCAGCAGCTCTGAGGAGTTGCCAGGAGTTCCCTCCTCTGGTTAGGAAGCTATAGCTTACCCTCCTCGAGCTGTGACCCCCCCTCCAGTCATCATAATATGAGTCCAGCTAGAGTGACAAACTGAGCGGAGGAAAAGCTACGGGATGTTTATCTTTCTTCATTCTTGGGAAGCTTCTCTTTCTACCAGGCTAGGAGGTGTGTCCCGATGGGCATCTTGGTTAAGAATGGATGGAGGGTTGAAGTGTCCCTGGTTCCCTGTGCACGAGCGGAGGCCATCAGGTGAATCAGTCCGGGACAGAGTTTTGGCTTGGGGAGGGAGCGCGAAGGACCTGGACTGTGATGGGTCTGGGTTTCCACGCTGTCTCCCTGTCCTGGTACGGACCCGGTATCACTGCTCTGCGGGGGTCGGGTCAGAGGGAGGGAGCAGTGCTTTCCCGGTACAGGCCCGATGAGCAGGACAGTCTGAGTTCAAACGCTACCTTGCCCTGGTGGTTTGTAAACTTGGATTCTGCAGGACCCAGAATTCCCTGGGTAGTTGCCAAAGGCTTGTGTGCCAAGCAAAAAGTTTAATGAGCCTCTGCAATTCTTTATTCCAGGAGGGAAGTGATCTTGTGATTGTTATTTTAAGGAGCCTTCTATGCAGGACACGCAGGGTAGTGGAAAGGATGAGATGGTCTCATCTGGACAGGGCTCAAAGCCACAACCTTGGTCGTTAAGGGCGGTGGTCCCCTTTCTCCAGGCCCCGGTTATCCTGGGGGCAGGAATGTGCAAAAGAAGGGACTTAGAACCTTCCCGATCCCCTGGGAATGTTCTGTGCCCTCTGTAAGCAGGCCCTGGAAAAGGAAGAATTTTCCGTCCAGAAACATGGCTAACTAGAACTCCAGCATTAGAACATATATATACCATGAAACTCCGGGAAAGCATCAGCTCAAAGTTGGTTGCTTTAGGATGGGACACTGTCCTGGGATTCTAGACTTAAGTAATGTGGAGTTACAACAGGGGGGTATATCTTGACTAAAAGCCCAGTGAGACTGGGTGATGAGCAGAAGTGGAAACTGTAAGCTGGGGTGGGGGGTTTCTCTGAAATGCAGAGTCCCAGGCCTGGCCCACGATTCATAAGCAGGGCCTGGGAACCTGTATTTTCAACAAGCTGTCCCCTCCTCCCCCAATCCTCCCTGGTTTAGGTACAGCAAACTTTGAGAACAGCTTCACTAGAGTACTAAAGTACAAGCTCTTCCATTAATTACAAGGTTTTTCCTCCTTGTTAAACTGAACTAAGTAGTCTGGAAGCTGGTTTGTTGCTCAATTGCCACCTGACATCATTTTTAAGTAAATTAACGACACTGCCCCTTGAACAAGTTGTGGTTGTAAGAGCTTCATTTTATTGGCTGATCTGAGGGGGTCAGTGAGTCAAAGTTAACTTATTTGGTAATATTTCTTAGGTAGCAAAGAGCCCAAGGAACCAGATTGTGGGTTTCCCACATTTCTGAACGGCATACACCTGTCGACCCCAAAGTGAGCAAGTGTGCGGCTAAAAACCCAGTTGCCTTTAAGAAAAAAAAAAAAAAAAGTCCCACCGGCCCGCAGAGGTTTGCAACTTGGGCTGAGCAAAGTTCCAGCAAAGTTTCCGCTTCAACAGCGGCTTTCTTTCTTGCCTCTACTGGGAATGAGAAACAGGAGTTCAGAGGTTCCCGGGTTGGGAAGACACACAAGTCCTGGGTTATGGGAAGTCTCCTCCTGCTAATGTGTATTTATACTTTGTAAACTCTGATTCATCTGAGCATTGAAACAGAAATCTGCTTCCTGAGGTTCTGTTTTTAAATAGATAGTTTGCAAAAACAACAATTATTTTTCTTAACATTTTTTTTCCATCCCACAAGCAGCTAAACATGCCGGCTCGGGCTATGTCAGGCTCCAACTATGCCAACAGACAGCTTGGTCATCAGAGGTAGAAGGGTACCCCAAGGCCATTCTGTGGGGTTCTGGCACCAGAAGTCTTAAAAACAAAGTTTAGAAACCATTAGGGCAATCATGTTGTGTCACTTTAAGTCCATGAGATATTCCTGGGTCTATTAAGAATAACGAATTTCCCTTTGTGAACAACTGCTTTCTGATGGCGGTTAAAAGTAGGGCAAAAACTACCACTGGCATTTTTTACAGAACTAGAACAAAAAATTTCACAATTTGTATGGAAACACAAAAGACGCCGAATAGCCCAAGCAATCTTGAGAACGAAAAATGGAGCTGGAGGAATCAGGCTCCCTGACTTCAGACTATACTACAAAGGTACAGTAATCAAGACAGTATGGTACTGGCACAAAAACAGAAATATACATCAGTGGAACAGGATAGAAAGCCCAGAGATAAACCCACACACATATGGTCACCTTATCTTTGATAAAGGAGGCAAGAATATACAGTGGAGAAAAGACAGCCTCTTCAATAAGTGGTGCTGGCAAAACTGGACAGGTACATGGAAAAGTATGAAATTAGAACACTCCCTAACACCTTATGCAAAAATAAACTCAAAATGGGTTAAAGACCTAAATGTAAGGCCAGACACTATCAAACGCTTAGAGGAAAACATAGGCAGAACACTCTATGACATAAATCACAGCAAGATCCTTTTTGACCCACCTCCTAGAGAAATGGAAATAAAAACAAAAATAAACAAATGGGACCTAATGAAACTTAAAACCTTTTGCACAGCAAAGGATACCATAAACAAGACCAAAAGACAACCCTCAGAATGGGAGAAAACAGTTGCAAATGAAGCAATCGACAAAGGATTAATCTCCAAAATTTACAAGCAACTCATGCAGCTCAATAACAAAAAAACAAACAACCCAATCCAAAAATGGGCAGAAGACCTAAATAGACATTTCTCCAAAGTAGATATACAGATTGCGAACACACACATGAAAGAATGCTCAACATCATTAATCATTAGAGAAATGCAAATCAAAACTCCAATGAGATATCATCTCACACCAGTCAGAATGGCCATCATCAAAAAATCCAGAAACAATGAATGCTGGAGAGGGTGTTGAGAAAAGGGAACACTCTTGCACTGTTGGTGAGAATGTAAATTGATACAGCCACTATGGAGAACAGTATGGAGGTTCCTTAAAAAACTACACATAGAACTACCATACGACCCAGCAATCCCACTACTTGGGCATATACCCTGAGAAAACCATAATTCACAAAGGGTCATGTACCAAAATGTTCGTTGCAGCTCTATTTACAATAGCCAGGACATGGAAGCAACCTAAGTGTCCATCGACAGGTGAATGGATAAAGAAGATGTGGCACATATATACAATGGAATATTACTCAGCCATAAAAAGAAACGAAATTGAGTTATTTGTAGCGAGGTGGATGGACCTGGAGTCTGTCATACAGAGTGAAGTAAGTCAGGAGAAAAACAGATACCATATGCTAACACATATATATGGAATCTAAGAGAAAAAAAATGTCATGAAGAGCCTAGGGATAGGACGGGAATAAAACACAGACCTACTAGAGCATGGACTTGCAGATATGGGGAAGGGGAAGGGTAAGCTGTGACAAAGTGAGAGAGTGGCATGGACATATATACACCACCAAACGTAGGGTGGATAGCTAGTGGGAAGCAGCCGCATGGCACAGGGAGATCAGCTAGGTGGTTTGTGACCACCTAGAGGGGTGGGATAGGGAGGGTGGGAGGGAGGGAGACCCAAGAGGGAGGAGATATGGGGACATATGTATATGTATAACTGATTCACCTTGTTGTAAAGCAGAAACTGACACACCATTGTAAAGCAATTATACTCCAATAAAGATGTTAAAAAAAAAAAAAGTAAGGGCAAGTGGGGGTGATGCTCGCAGGGCTGTGGGTACCGCTGCCTGGCACAGACGGGCCTGCACACCTGCATGGCACCCTCTGAGATCATGTCACGAGGGTGCGGCTCCCTGGCTTTGGACATGAATTCTACCTGTGTCACTTGCTCCCGCATGCCAGGCACAGCCTCCTGGCTTACGGTGTGTTTCTTTCAAGTCCCAGGCAGCTTTTACAAGTCTTAAATTCTGTATTATCATGCACGGGCCCAGTAGTAACCTGTGATATGAAAGGTGGGGAAATTAACTTGGAGAGTAAAGGCTTTTAAACCCAATGAGAACCTTGAATAGAGGCCTCCCCGCCGCCCCGCCCCGCCCCCAGCAACTGTCCACATCAGGGCACCCAAGGGTTGAATTACGCCGAGAGCAAAAGCAGATGCCAGCAACATGAAAGTAAGAGCTTTGTTTCGAAGAGAAGCTGTCCTGGCAGGGACAGTGGGGCTCCTCCAGGATCCCCAGGGGAACACCAGTTAGCAGCTGGCTTCCTAATGACTACTCAGCACCCATACAGGTTGGCCCCCGGCTCTGCTTTGCACCTGAAGAGTAAAAAGCTGCTTTACTTCATCCTTTCTGAGAAATGTGCAGTGGAAAAGCCTTCATTGGAGACTCGCCTGGGTATTAATGCAATCGGTGACCTTACCAGTGAAAGGATTCACCCCTCCTTACTTTCCCAGAAGGGGAAACTGAGGCCTAGAGAGGATCAGGGACCTGTCCCAGGCCACACAGAGTTAGCAACAGCCAGGACTAGAACCTGGGGCTCCTGCTAGCTGGGCTGCTGCGTTTTCTGTGTCTTCTGGGGATTTGCCAGGTTTATGTCCAGATCCTGCCCTTGATGTGATTTTCAAAGGTAAAGAATTGGGAGATCAGCAATTAACAAAAAGGGAGGCCGTGGGAAGCTGCTGTAAAGACAGTGGCGTTGATCTGAGCTGTGCCTCCTCTGGGCTTTGCCTGGAAAGTGACATCTTTATAAATCCGTGAGCAACAGATATTTTCCAAACCAAAGGCAGGTGAAGACGCATCCATTCGGAGGTGATTTCCTTGTTCTTGGGCAGCTTCACATGTCCTTTTTAGTTTCTGCTTCATAGAATTAGAAGATGAATCGCAGGAAAAGAGGCTCAGAAAGGAAAGCAAGTGACAGCCCCCTACATCCTACTCCTCCCTGTGTGTTGCACACGTGTGCACGCCCTTCCACGGGGGTTTTCAGGATGATCACGACACTCTCCGTGTCTGAGGCAGTTGGGAGGGTGCCAGCCAGTGTCAGGTGATTTGCATTTACAACAGGCCTCCTCTCACACCCCCTAACCACGCTTGCCTCCTGGGCAGGCTACATCCAGGTTATGGAGCAAAAAGCCCCCGAGCAGCTAAAGAGATGAAAAGACAAGGCAGCTGAATGTGATGCCACGTCACAACAGGGTGCAGCCACGGATGACGGGGTGCAGTGGGGCTGGCACAGACGCACCTGGGAGCTCCCAGAACCGCCCGTGGGTCACTCTGCCTCTTCCACCAACACCTGTGCTCTCCCCACCCGCTGAGGAGGGATGGGAGTGGGTCCCACATCTCTAACCTGTTTGTCACGTCGGGGAGGCCAGAATCAGGCATAGAATGCTAAAGTTTCCTAGGCGCTGAGGCACCAGTGCCGACCAGTTTGGGAAAACTACATCCTGGGGACAGAAATGTCAACCTCCAAGTTCAGGACACGGACAATCAGATACCCTCAGGGGGCTCTCTGGCTTGGCAGGGATGGTTTTTGGAAGTGTTTTTGAAAGAATCCAAGGTACAAAACAGAAAGGAAGAGCACAAATGTGAAACAGCTACTGTCTTGCACAAAACTAAGGACATGGTGGCTGAGATGTGAAGGAAAGGGAGTGGGAGGGGCCCGTCAGGCCTCCCCACCCCCTCTGCTCTCTCAGCACCCAAGGCCCGTATCTCTGCATTTGCTTTCTGTGCGTTCTCAGTCCAACACTCAACAAAAGAGGCCCTGAACAGAATGTAAATTGATGCAGCCACTATGCAAAACAGTCTGGAGGTTCCTTAAAAAACTAAAAATAGAGCTATAACCATATGATCCAGCAATCTTACTCCTGGGCATACACCTGGAAAAGGTGAAAACTCTAATTCGAAAAGATACATGCACCCAAATGTTCACAGCAGCACTCTGCACAACATCCAAGACATGGAGGCAACCTAAGTGTCCAACAACAGACGAATGGATAAAGCAGATGTGGTGTATATATAGGCAATGGAATATTACTCAGCCACAAAAAGAATGAAATATTGTCATTTGCAGCAACATGGATGGACCTAGAGATTATCATACTAAGTGAAGTCACACTGAGAAAGACAAATATCATATGATATCACTTATATGTGAAATCTAAAAAAAACTAATACAAATCAACTTATTTGCAAATCAGAAACAGACTCACAGACATAGCAAAGAAACTTATGGTTACTAAAGGGGAAGGGGGGGGAGGCATAAATTAGGAGTATATGATTAAAAGATACACACCACTATATATAAAATAGAGAAACAACAAGGATTTACCGTATAGCACAGGGAACTATATTCAATATCTTGTAATAACCTATAATGGAAAAGCATCTGAAGCTGTACACCTGAAACTAACACAATATTATAAGTCAACTATAGTTCAATTTAAATAGATAGAAGGGCCCAAACATCTCCTCCTGGGTGCTCTGCCTCCAACTGGGCCTGTCACTTTCACCTTCTTGGGCACAGGGCCAGGCTGAGCACTGAGCTGTCAGGGGCCTGCACTCTGAAGCCACACTTCCTTGATTCCCCTGCAGCTATTCCATCCCAACTCCTGGCGTTAGTATTTTCTGCCTAGGCGGCGTTAGGTGCACACTAGAGCGGCCCAACGGCAATTTCTGGGCTTTGGGTTTCAACAGGCCTGGATTCTAGGCTCTGCCACTTACCAACTCGGGGAAAGTTTCCAAAATTCTCTGTGCCTCAGTTTCCCCATCTGTGAACTCTGTGCCTCAGTTTCCCCATCTGTGAAATGGTGATAAGAAATGTGTGCCACTGTTACTATTCATGAAAAGGGGCCGCAGGAAGAAAGAACGCTGCTCTCAGCATTTCTCTTAGCATCCCGTGAGACCAGAGAGTCCATTAAAAGATGAAGGAATCCAGCTAGATTTCAGTGACAGCCTCCGCTCTCACCATTTAATTGGGCCCTTGTCAGAGAAGAGCCAAGGGCTGCTGGATCTGGTGGTAGATGGCTCCCAAAGACTCCTGGTTCCTGGTTCTTTGACCAAACCCTAATCTAAGTCCTACTGTGAAGGGATTTTTCAGACCTAATTAAAGTCCCAAGTTCAGTTAGCCTTAAAATATGGAGATTATCCCAGTGGGGCTGACCTAATCACAGGAGCTTTAAAAGCAGGGAGTTTTCTCAGGCTGGTCACAGAAGGAGAAGTCAGAGAGATTCAAAATATGAACGAGATTCAACACAAGGGGTTTCTCCACTACTGAGATGGAGGGGTAGGCATGTGGCAAGGTCCTGAGAACAGCCAGGAGATGCTGAGCAAACCCCTCGGCCAACGACCAGCAGGACCCCGGGGCTCTTAGTCTCATGGCTGCCAACAACCCAAAGGAGCCTGGAAGTGGGCCTTTCACTAGTCGAGCCTCCAGATGAGGACACAGCCCAGCTGACACCTTGATTCCAGCCTTCTGAGACACAAAGCGGAGGACCCAGCTAAAAGGTGTCAGGAACCGAGATAATAACTATGTGCTGTTTGAAGCTGCTAGTTTGTGGTAATTTGTTACACAGCAATAGCAAACCAGTGCAGGCCTCTTGTAAAGGGGGTGGCACCAGGCTGTGTCTGGTGTGGGTGCTATACCTTATTTGGTTCTGACTACATAAATTGTGGACTTTTTCCTGGATCAATTCAGTGCCTGCTACCACTGTTGCAGATAGAAAAGCTCATTTAAGACAAGAATGAACTACAGGATCACAAAAAATCTTGGTGCCCAATTAAATTCTACAATAGTGTGTGGTCTGAGAATGTAGATGACTCACTATAGCCTCTAAATAATACTAATAGAACATAGTTCTTCCATATCCATCCTCTTCACTGTTTGATAAAATTAAGGCCAAACAAGGTAAGCTCAGGTGCCTGGCCTTGGAGGACTCCAGGACACACAGTCTTGGGCCAGTTTTCTCTCCTCATGAAACGTGATAATCTTTGACTCTTGTTTTCTTGCTGATGTTTTCAGTGGACTGGATGTCTCAGAATCACTTTGTAATGCCTTTCCCTATAGGGATATTCCTTCCCTGGCTGTCCTCACTGAGCTGTGACCATCTCCTCTGCACTGAAAGGGGCTAAATGTCGAGCCCAACTTACTCTCCCACCATCTCCTCTCTCCTAAGTTTGTGCTCTTATGGTGGGTGCTGGCCTGGGTGGGCATGCAAAGCCAGTGGCAGAAAGTGAAGATTCTCTCAAGTATGGTGCGCTTTTCTAAAATATTACTAGAACCTAGAATTAGACGTTATGCACATGAGGAACAACAGCCACAGTTGTTTCTACAACCAGAACCCAGAACATGCGATTTGATAAACTGGTACTGAGAAACACTGTCTTCAAGAGAAAGGAAGGCCAATTTGATGTAGAAAATTCACAGACGGACCGAGAGTCTGCTTGTCTTTGAGCCTGTACAGAGACTTCAGGTGAGATCCAGAAGGTTCTTCCAGCTGGAGATTCTTATGAGCATCAAAACAAGAACTCCAACAGCACACCCCCTGCAGTTCTGACATAGAGAGCACTTCCTCCCACTGGAGAGCTACCTGAGGATGTTTTCCTAGCTGCCCTGGGTTCTGCCCAGGTAGGCTCCTCCCTGCTCTACAGGTTGCTGAGCCGAGCAGACGGTGCCAGGGAAAGGCTCACAGGCAGGCATGCTAAGGAGAATATATTACACAAAGCAAAGCAGGGTTGCTGTTTCACAAGCCCCCATTCGCGCTGACATCATTTTGCGAAGGTCTTCCAGGCCCCTCCCACCGGGACACATCCCAAACGCACAGCCCGTGTGTCACGTCAGGGCTGGAGGTCGTCCTAATTTACCATTCCCCCTCCTCCCACTGACAACAGGAACGGATGAGCTGGTCTTAGTCCTCCCAGGCACCCACAGTGGGTTTGGGAAAGAGCCCTCCACATTCTTCTCACCAGCTGAGCATCTGAAGGAGGAACTGAAAAGGCCTTAGGAGCCACTGGGCTCAGAAAACCCCCCAGCCAATCCATCACCTGCCTCCTCTGGAGAAGGGTCTGCCTGTCCATCCCGCAAATCCAGGGGCGGGTGGAGAGAGGGATGTGAGGCAGTGGGGGAAGTGAGAGCTGAGGCTGCGTCCACAAGTGTGTGCGCGTCCACCAGGGTGTGTGTCCATGAGTGTGTGCATCGACATGTGTCCGTGTGTATGTCTATGAGTGCGTGTGTCCACAAGTGTGTGTCTGTGTGTGTCCATGAGTGTGTGCGTCGATGTGTGTGTGTCTAAGCGCAGAGACAGGACTGGTAACAGAAGAACAGGCAAGAGGGCGTGGGAGACTGGGCCCTTATTTATAAAAGCTCTTCTGCCCTGAAGCAAGTCAAACTCCCTGCTGAGGAGCTGCTTTTTCTTCCTCCCTTTTGAGTCTTCTTGCTGAACTGACCTCTCCCCCACAGAGGTCAGGGCTCTGCTCACCCTGGGCACCTCGCCTTCTGGGGCTGGATCGCCTTGGAAGCCCACAGAGGAGAGAATTCTTCAGCTCTAATTTCTGAGAGAAAAAGCTATAGTAAATCTCGTGAAGAAGCTGTGGGTTTTTTTTTTTTTTTTTTTTTAAAGAAATATATGCACATTATGATCTTTGGGGAACTGTGGAAAAAACAGAAAGCAAACATGAAAACTGTATATCACCAGAGTCTCCTCCCACAGCCTGCTTCACCACCTGATATAAATCAGGGTAGGTAATGAATGAGGTTTTAAGAAATGGAACTGAACTTAAAATACAAGGTCAGCATCTCATCCTAGGTAATCCTTGAGAGGATGAGAAATTCTCCTGATTTTCCCACAGGGTTATTTCAGATGCGCTTCTTTGAGCCAAACTATTTTAAAAGCGTTCTTTCTTCCACTACCCTGCCAAATGTGAGCTTGAGATTCACACGCACTTTTCGAGAGCTTATTAACGATATTAATGACCATGGATCAAAGGCAAACCCCAGACAATTATTTAGGTGCTTTAAAAACTCATCTTCTGTACGAGAGTAACAATTTCTCAGTGCTGGCAAAGATGAAGGAAGCCTCATGTGTCAGGTCTAAAGCAGCAGAAGTAATGTAGGGGGCCTTCGGGAGAAAAGAGAACACGTCTCTTGTAGGATTAAAACTTACGCCTGTTGATACCTTGTCACCTAAGCCCTTCCCATTTGTTTGAAAGTAGGCCCATTTCTCATTTGCAGAAAGCCTCTCTTCTAAAGGATACTCAGCTCTTCGCAGACCCTGCCTCTTTTAACACCCAGTTAAACACAATCAAACCTCCACCCCCCACTTTTTTACTTATTTTTTGGCCACGACTCACGGCTTGCGGGATCTTAGTTCCCCAACCAGGGGTCTAACCCGTGACCCCTGCAGTGGAAGCACGGAGTCTTAACCACTGAATGGTCAGGGAAGTCCCTACCCCCGCTTTTAAACAATAGTTCTTAACTATGGCATCTCATGAGAACTTGAGGAGCTTTTAAAACTGCCAATGCCTAGGCCAATAGAAGCTACCCAGGTAATTCCAATTTCAGTGTCAAGAACCCATTTTTAAACGGATGGTGAAATTAATACACTGGGTGGTACGCTTACCTCGGGGCTCTATGGAGCCAAGTGTGGTACTTAAACTATCAGAGATTATTTGACAGATGGAGGTTAAGTGACTTGTCCCCCAATACATGAACCAATTGGTGGTAAAACAGCACGGCTGTCAGCAGCACCAGGCAGGGCAGGGCAGCTTTCCTGGGCCGGCCACATGGCACCCACGACCAAAACGGCAAGAAGAAATGGGCTTCGCTTTGTCGAGTGCAGCACTTCTCAGCATTTCACGTACAGCTATTCAGATGTATTATTCCAACATGATATTGAAATGCTTCTGAAAAATTATGTACCGGATCTGAAGGGAAATATATTTACAAGCAAACAGAGAGGCCTGGGATCCTGTCATAAAAGGCAGTGCAGAGAAAGAGTCAGCCCAGGGCTTCATTCGGTGCTGAACTAGGACTAAATTCATTTCGAAAATGGAAATGAATCCACTTGGGAAATGTCAAGATTCTCTGGAAAGGAGTCAAGGTCACATACTTTAACCCCTCACGAGAGGAGTCTATCTTGGCTCACAACTGGGAGCAGAAGTGGTAACATAGCTGCAGTGTAGAGACCACCCCAAGTCTTACAGGCCAATTTAATCACAACATCCCGCACAGGGTGTTCCAGACTTAAATCTTTAGGGCCAATGGTTCAAATGAAGAGCCCCTTTGATTATTTTAACACAGTCTTCAAAACCTCAGAACTGCTTCAAGGCAGAAAAAGTCTCTAACCAACAGAACATAATTTTATAAATACCATGTTCAGAAAAGAGCATTTTGAATGTATATTCCTTGGGGTTAATTCACTTGCTTTAAAGAAAAGTGACATACACTAATTTCCTTTTTTAAAACAATTTTACTTTTTATTCATAAAACAGGCCCATTTACACTACATGCTAGTTTCATCCCCTAGGCATGCACAACTATTTAAACTATTTTAACAGTTTAAACAGAACAAATGAGAGGATAAGGCTAATGGGAGAAGGGAGCTCTCCTGGCAGTGTTTGCCTTTCTACCTTGATTGAAGAAAGTTTATTCTGGGGATCTGTCAAATCCATACCTTTAGTTGCCTGGTCAGGTGCTTGGGGATCAAATGTATGGTTTTCACTGATTTTTGTTTAATTAACAAGATTTTTGATAAGTAACTGTAACAGCAATCATCAGGTAATATCATGCTGCATAATACAACTTATGTGATTAAATCCAACCCCGGTACTGAGCAGTTCTCGACAATTAAAGACAATAATTTCGGGCTTCCCTGGTGGTGCAGTGGTTGAGAGTCTACCTGCCGATGCAGGGGACACGGGTTCGTGCCCTGTGCCCTGGTCCGGGAAGATCCCACATGCCGCAGAGCGGCTGGGCCCGTGAGCCATGGCCACTGAGCCTGCGCGTCCAGAGCCTGTGCTCCGCAACGGGAGAGGCCACAACAGTGAGAGGCCCGCGTACCGCCAAAAAATAAAAATTTTTAAAAAAAGGCAATAATTTCATCCACTCAAGTTCCCTCTGTTTAGCTACATGTTGACATGTATTTGTTCCTTGTCTTGTTAAGTAAACACAGAAACCAAATTAGAGGGAGTTCTGCAGATTTCTGAGCATTTAATTACATCATAAATTGTAATACCAATGATATATACATGGTTAGACTTCCACCCTGAGTGATTTTCTGAATTAACTTCATTTTACAATGCTTAATTTATTTTGTACCAAGGAAGACTTTAAACTGTTTAACAGAAATCAGCTTAACTTTGATTTCTTACTTGTTGCAACGCGTTTCAATTCACTTGTGTTTCAATAACAACGTTTGAACCCTCTTGTCTTGACAAACCAAGCATGGAAATTTCCTCATAAAAGAAGAAATTAAAAGGATTTCCATACTCAAGCCACAGCACAGCACGCTGAATAGAGAGGTTTTGGCTCTTAGGAAAGCCAAAGGAAGGCCACTCACCAGAATTTTGTGGAGCTATTACAGTGGGTCCTGCCAAGAAGGAATTCAAGGAAACTGGGAACGGCGACACCGTGATCCCAGGCCACTCTCTTGGGTACAGAGGTTTCCTTCCCTTACGTGCTCTGCTCTCTCTGAGCTCTTTCTGAAATCAAAAGCCACTGATAGGCACAACAATTCATGGTAAAGTCCAAACATGACACTGAGAGCAAACAAATTAACTGTGATCCCATCATTGTCTCCAAGATATACCCTGAGATAGCTCATTCAGAAAGAAGCTATATTCTCCAAAAATCAAAATACAGAGAGTTTTTGTGACTCTTGCTTTTTATAAAATGAAATACAGTTTTCCTATTTTTTTCATTTAAAATAAGTGAGCACAAAAGCTGCAGCATTTACTCCTCTCTCCCCAAACGTTTGCTCCTTTGCATTTAGCAATTTATATGCATATCTGGATGACAGTTAGCCTCCAGAGGCAAAGAAAAGAAAAATGTGTAAGAAAAGTCACACTGACTGTTCTCAGACATTTGTGAACATTAAAAAGAAAAAAAAAATACACCACCAATCTATTAAAAAGTCATTTGAAAGCACTTGGAGGTGACGTAGAAGCCATGACATCGAGAAAGTTAGGGAGTTCAAAGTTATAACATTAATCAAATTGGATCCATAGCATCAGACTTGGATTCCAAGCATTAGACTTATGGGAACTTGACTATACATTTAATTTGCTTTATTAAGTAAGTGGTTGAAGAACTTACTCTTTTTAACTAAGAATGCTGACAGGGTATCAGATTTTCAGATGCTGGAAATTATTAAGATTATTAAGAATATCAAAACACACCCACTTCTGGCAGTAGAGAACCAACTCTTCATTTCCCACCTAATAAGCAACAAATAAAACCTGGCAGCCCTTTTCCACTCCGTACTTCCAAATATCCAAAGAATAAAAGAACCACTCAAGTAACAAGAGATCCAGGGGTGTTTCAGACATGTGGAAGGAAAATGCTTAAAGGCTAAATTCCTCAAACACATGCTCTATTGCGGAAGCAGAGAGCTGTTCCCTGTTAATCCTGATAAAAATCCCACGTACATGATGGCTGTGAGAAAGACCCTATCTACCTACAGCCAAAGGTGCTATTTTCCCTCTAGATCACAGTCACTGTTATTTCCACAAATATACCAAACTCTAAAACAAGACTTTACTTGAAGGATGATCACTAAGCGTGTAAGTATTGGCTTTAGCCACCAGGCCTAGGTTAACTAATGAAATAAAAACTCGAGGGCTTCCCGGGCTTCCCTGGTGGTGCAGTGGTTGAGAGTCCGCCTGCCGATGCAGGGGATATGGGTTCGTGCCCCTGTCCGGGAGCATCCCGCGTGCCGCGGAGTGGCTGGGCCCGTGAGCCATGGCCGCTGAGCCTGCGCGTCCGGAGCCTGTGCTCCCCAACGGGAGAGGCCACAACAGTGAGAGGCCCGCATACAGGAAAAAAAAAAAAAAAACAAAAAAAACCCTCAATAAAAACTTTCTCTGGTGCCTCCAGCTCAAATATCTCCTAGTTCCTCCTAGTTCTGGGGTAGGCAGCAGCTATTGGAATGGCTCTTTTTAATTCCAGACTCTTCCAGGGAGCTCACTGTTTCTTGGCCTATTCCCTGGATTATTTATTATTTGTGCCCTCTCTGCTTAAACCGTTCCAATAATTGTTCAAGAAGATTCAGTGTCACACCGTGGTCCTGTCTTTAGTGAAGAGCACACCGAGAATACGCATCGCTCTGAGAGAGGGGCCCAGGATGGGCAGTGTTCTGCCACCTTCTCAGGAGGTTTCCACCCTGTGTAGTCTGCCCCCTACTGGAGGAGCCGAATCTGCTCCACTGTGGTCGGTGTTCTGTTGGGCTCCCCCTCCTATAGAATCCTGTGACTGGAATCACCTGGGGCAGGAAAACAGCTAAGTGGGAAGAGGAAGGGGTCTCAGTGGGCAGGGCCATGTTCCCGGAGGGGGTGGTGAGGCTGGGACCATGGGAAGGGAACAGGCTACCAGAAGAGTCTGGAACATCAAAGGGCTGGCACCTGTATCCCCAGCCAGGTATGGCAAGCAAGACTTAGCTTCATGACACAAAATGATGCCATGAAATATGGCTGCCTCTTAATGAGCCTTGCCCTGCAATCCGAGAGGGGGGAAGGACACAATGAGATGGGAGAAACCACTAATTAATCTTAAGTGTGAACTTACACTGTGTCTACTTCCATATTCTTTTATATTGTTGGGCTTTTTCTGGGTTATTTTTTGCTAACTCCTACACTTTGGGGAATATACTTGATTCTCCTTGTTACTAGGGAGGTACTACTTCAAAGGACCACCCAGTGTTGAGTAGGAAAAAAGATACATTTGATGGGTGGCCTTTGCATATGGTTTCTTCCTTATTTTAGAATGAAACTGGGTTAAGAAAACCTACTGTAGGTGTCCATTCAAAATAAGTCATTGCTATGATTCACTATGTGACATTTCAGCAAGCCCACTGGAGACAACAGTGGGTGATACTGCAAATGGAAGGCTCCTGGTTTGAAATTTAAACTGCCTGTGAAGCCTTCCAAGTGGAAAACGGCAAACTCTGGCCGCTGAGTTCCACTTGGGTTCTGGTCTGTCCTGAACTTAAACCAGAATCTTAGAGGTGGCGGCAAGGGCAGGGACATGCCTGAGCTACAAGCAAGAACAAGCTTCTCCCACATCTTCCCCTAATGTTGGGCTGAATTATATGTAAATGTCCTGCAACTCTTAGGATAAAGTCACAGCTCCCTGGGCTCTGTGGCCGCCCTGCTTAAGAACCTGGGAACAGAGTGACTCATACACTGAACCCAGGTGCTTTGCAGGTGTGAGGGAGCATGATGGGTGCATGTCCACACGTGGGCCCCTGCTGATGCGCTGGAGGCCAGAATTGCCAGGCTGGAGGAAATCAACACTAGGGAGTCTCCAATTAGCCCGGTGGTTCTCGAACGTGGGCAGGTTTCAGAATCCCCCAGAGTTTCTCATTCTGTAGGTCTGGGTGGGACCCAGGCTCTACATTTCTTCCACAGATTCAGACCATCATTCAAACCATGATGCTGGTGCCACGGGCAGACAGTGTGAACCGCTAGCCTGTTCCTCCAGTGCTGCCCTCCTCAGGCTGAAGGGCAGGAGAACTGGTCGGCAGCACCGTGGCCCATCGTGTGGTCCGTACAGCGATGTGACAAGGACGCACAAGATTTGTTTCTTCATGCGGTTCCTTCATGGACACTGTCACTGCCAACAAAGCGAGTGGTTATTATTTATCATTAAATTTCTGAAGACAGTTATAAAGTGTGAATGAGAAAGTAGCAATGCTGTCAGAACAAGCGCGCAGGCTCCTGGAGGCCGCTGCTTTGAAAGCTGACCCCAACGCAGGTATATATCTTCTATTTGAAACAATCATTCGAATTCCTTTAAAATCACGGCATCTAGGCACACTGCTCGTTTGTCACAGGCTTGGATACTACATCCTCAACTACAAGCTTGCAATCTTCTTCCGTAAGTTTAGTGGCCTCTTTCGTACTTCTTTCTTTTCTTGCTTGGGCTGCCCTGAGTCGTAGCTAATCTTATAGTGTTTGTGGCTCAGCTAGTTTGCCATGCCTGCCCTGGCTTATTTTTCATAAGATGTCTGGAGGAGAGATTTTTCAAAGCACGCAACTCTTCATTAGACGTGGTTTCTGCCAAATCTCGTTTCAAAAGTAACCCCGGATCTGACAGCTCTGAAGTTGGCAAAACCTTGACAGCTTTGCTTTTTTTCCACGATTATTTCCCTCGGGACTAATCGATCACTTCCAAGAGAAGCTCTCTTGCGGTGGTCGGCGTCTTCCACAGAGCCGCGGTTCCTGCGTTTCCGTTGTGCTCTGGCCCCTCGTGGACTTTCTTTTGGACCCAGGGATGCTGACTCACAGCTACAGACAGGGCTCCTGCGTAGAAGCCCCGTCTCTAACCGCGCCCCAGGATGAGGTTTCTGCTGGCTGCTGGTGCCTTCTGGCGGAGGCTGGTGAACTTTCTCCAGCTTTGGAACAGGAAGCCCCCGGTGGCTCTCAGCTGCCTTTACGTAAGCCTTCGCCTGTCCCGTGGACGGGGGACTGGATGAGGCCTGGCTGTCGCCCCTCTTCCGTGCTACCTCCTCAATCACTGAGTCACTGGATGTTCCCACACTGTCCCTGCTGCTCCGTGATTTGCTCACGACGCTCCTTTTTGTTTCAGTTCTGTTCACACTAAAACAAAGAAAGATTTTTTGTGTTTTGTAAAGCTGTAATGGCCAGGTTTCCTCCAGATCCCCCTTGGCACACTTCTTACACTTGAAGCAGGACGCATGTGCTACTCTCCCTTCTCCTCACCCCTCGGCCAATCTAGGAAAATCCCCAAGTGTGTATTTACATGCAGACCAGATCAAGCAAGAGCCATCACATTTTCCAGTACACGAGGACACACTTTACTTATCGATCACTCGGTTATCAATGGAGTTATGATGGAGTTCATATTTTAACTAAGGCTCAGAGGCATTCATTTCAGATGTTAAAGATCACTATTACCTACATTTAATACACTGATTTTTTTCCCAGAAGTGCTCAAATACATCCAAAGCACAGGGTGTGTGTGTGTGTGTGTGTGTGTGTGTGTGTGTGTGTGTGTGTATAAGAACATGCTTGTACATACACAAACCCCTTTTCTACAACACACATACAAATGATAATGCAAACTGCACTCTAAGTAAATGTGAAATTTACTTGGAGGAGCAGGATAGAAGCTTCCTGGGGAGAATTCAGAGACTAGAGCCTTGTGAATGGCAAGAAGTTTCTTAAACCACCAAACCCGAAATATTGAGACTAAACTATTTCTTTAGGCTAAGCTTTAGTCTGGGAACCAATATGTACGTCTGTGTTCTTACTGTTGCTTTGAGGGGACCGAGGATTATCACAATGACACGAGGGTCAGAACAGGCACCTTAGGAAAGGAGTGTATTTTTTCAGATCTGTCTGGGGTTGCTCGGAAAGTTGTACGAGATACCCTCAACAGGTGCTTTTCATCTTCAAAGCGCTTGTCATTAATTACTCTCTGCAACACACCTGTGAGGCAAGGCCTTGCTCCCCACTGTCCAGAAAGTGAGAGAAAAAGAGTTTGGAAGAAGGAAAAGCCAGTCAGTGACTTAGAGTAGGGTCAGCGCTCAGAGGGGCTTCTGTGATTAGGGTCCGAGCACTCCTGCTGAATTCTAGACTTCGTGTTATATGCCAGTCCATACAGACAGTCCAGAGGGAGGAAAAGGAAACTCGTGGGACCTACAGGTCTTGCAGAGCGTTTCTCCTGAGCTCTGTGCCAGGAAGAAGCGGCCTCTCCACGCACGCAGCATGATCCTCCGACGCTCCTTGGAGAGCTCTTCCCGGCTATTCCAAAAGATAACAAAAGTTCAACCAGAAATCTATTAGCTGAACGGGAGGAAAAACAGTTCCACTCCAAATGCCCTGGTGAACAGATTTCATTATTTGGTGAGGACTGGATGCAACTACGACGTGTTAAGCTATTCTAATGTTTTTTAGTTTAGAAGTTTTTGGTAAATTGTCACTTCCCTTGGATTCCTAGCACACGTTTCATACACGAACGTGCACCACAAACGTGCAAGACGGCGGTTCCAAGCCGTCTGGGAACTCTCGGCCGCTATCTGATATCTCTGTGGCCCTGTGACGATGCCGAGTCAGGAGCCAGGCAGCCATGTGACTGTGGGCCTGACCTTCCAGAGAGACCTGGTTGGCACAGTGGTCTGTACCCTGATTAGCCTCAGAATTGTTACATTTTCTCTACTGACAAAAATGCAAAATATGGCTTTTGCAATACTCAAGACTGTGTCAAGAGTTAAGCCTTTCAATACAGGTACTTTGAAAACTGCAGTTTGTAATCTTGGTTACTAAAAAATGGGGAGTTTTTTTTTTTTTTCCTTAAATTGGCAGCACTAACATGGTTTTAGATAATTCTTAGGTAATCTATCTATCTATCCTTATATATTCCCACGGAAGCTTCATAAGGAAGCACTTATAAAACGTAAAAACCTCCCAACCATCACCAACATTGACCCATTTCTTATTTTTGGAAAGCTGTTTCCTTTTTGTTAGCACGTAGATCATTCAGAAAAGGTGTTAACTTCTGTTACTTTCTGGTACATTTCTGAGTACCCTTCTCCAGCCAATTCCACAGTAAAATGTTGCTGCCACAAGGAATGGTGCTGGTAAGGTACCAGTAGGTCCTTGCTTTAGACCTACCCTGGAATTAAGAATGACAGCCCCAGAGAGCCTGGTGGGCGGCAGCCATCAGTGTGATGCCCGGGTGTCCCACAGAGCGATGCCATGAGCTTCGTACAATCACCGCCCTGTGCCAGTGAGCACCAGCCTTAGCTCTCCACTGACTCTGCCTATGGTTCAGACCTGTACCAATGTCACTCAGAGTCAAGTCCAGTTATGACCCAAGTCAGTTTTAAGAGTCAGTGAATAGAATATAATAGGTTTTATTGGATTATACTGCATTTTGATGCTTGTCCCTTTTCTTTCCCCTAAGACTTACTAGATGACCAAAAAGGGCTAGTTTAAAAGTTAAATGACAGAGAGAGAGAGAGAGATTGAGATTTATGTGTGAAACACTTCTAAACATGCCCTATAAGTACAGTAGATCTCCCCCTTACAACCACACCCTGTAAGTGCTGTATTTTCAGAGCTGAACAATTAACCTAAGGAGCATGAGTCAGGCTTTGAACAAACTCTGTGGGAACCAGAAAGCCTTTTGCTATTAGGAATGATGTAAATTCCCCAAGGCTGGAAGAAGTCCACAATGGAGGCAGACAGGGTCATAAATAACAGCAATGGATACTGCACAGAGCACATAACATATGATGCTGTGATAGTGACACTCTTTGCATCTCATATTCGCTGCCTTTATTTATTTATTTATTTATTTATTTAGAGCACTCTGCATTTCCTATGGGAACTTCAAAAACCTCTCTAAAAACACAGGACAATCGACTCTCCTCCCCAATTCCTCTGACAACAAACAATGGGGGAAATGTCCTTGGAAGAAAACAACAGAAACAGAAAGAGTGACAGAGTGACAGAAGGAAATGTCCAGCTCAAAAAGTGCAAAACCTGTGACTTCGTGTTAAAAAAAAAAAAAAAAAGAAAGAAGGAAGGAAAGAAAAGAAAAAGAACAAAGAAAAAGGTGAGGCAGGGTCTCCCGCTTCCAAATTAAAACCACATTTGGCAATTTGTTGAAGGAGGCATATGTACATTTGTATGAAGACTGGGTGGGCAGGGGAGAAAAGAGATTAGACTCCTTCAGCCCTTGAACTGTCAGATCTCATTAGAAAACTCTCATTCTTACATTTTAGAGTTAATTCACTCCCCTTTGTCACTAAATCTCAGCCTCCGGTGCACCTCAAACAAGTATTCCAGAGGAAGCAGCTATCACCAGGGAGCAGGATTTCCCAAGGGACTTGTCCTGATTACTAATGGCTTCTCACATCTGGCATCAAAATGCAGCCGTGGCTTATCCAGAAGCAAAAGTCTTTAGGCTGAGGTGGCAAGGGTCTCCAGGGCTTACCCGGATGACACTGCTGCTTTTCAGATTCTGTGTGACTAAGGACCCTGACATCTTCTGCAAAGAATACAGACAAACCCAACATATTCAAGAAGGCTACGGGCAGGCCATCCAAAGTCCAGAGTGAACACTCCACGGGGACTCAAGATTTAAGAAACAGGTTAACCAAGAGGATTGTTATGGATCATCATCAATCATCAATGATTCTTCACAACCTGGACGCTAGCTCTGAGTCTGGCTAAGGAAGAAAATGCTGCAACTATCTTTCCTTGGTCACCTCTCCCCCCCATTTATTTATTTACCTTTGGTAATACTTGGAGGATTCTGGTTTTTAAAATATCCACCTGTAGGGACTTTACTGGTGGCACAGTGGTTAAGAATCCACCTGCCAATGTAGGGGACACAGGTTTGATCCCTGGTCCGGGAAGATCCCACATGCCGCGGAGCAACTAAGCCCGGGCACCACAACTACTGAGCCTGCGCTCTGGAGCCCGCGAGCCACAAATACTGAAGCCCGCGTGCCTAGAGCCCGTGCTCCACAACAAAAGAAGCCACTGCAATGAGAAGCCCGCGCACCACAACGAAGAGTAGCCCCCACTTGCTGCAACTAGAGAAAGACCGCGCGCAACAACGATGACCCAACACAGCCAAAAATAAATAAATGAAATAAATTAATTAAAAATAAAATAAAATAAAAACGTCCATCTGTAAAGGTGTGTCTATATACAGTTCCAGGAAGCAACCAAACCGAAGTGGAGCAAGGCTACCGGTCCCAGAAGTCTAATTAGGGAGATACCCTCCTCAGCAGCTTGAGCAGCCCAGGCAGGCACCCAGAGCAAGGGGTCAGGCCCGCCTCCACTCCTGGGGATGCTCTGGAGACCAGTGGATGCACCGTAGGTCAAGGACGGCCAAAGCCCATGCACCCCAGCACAGGTCCAATGGGGAGGCAGAGCAGGTGAGTGTCTAAGTATGATGGGGGTGGGTATTACCCCCAATGCTGTCTGGTCTGACCTGGGAAACATATTTTAAATTCCTGGACAGAAAAGACTACAAAGAGAATACCCACCAGAATGAGCTGGACTGAAATGTAGTTAGAAATACTAGTAGATGTTCAAGTTACAAAGCGAGTTGCAACTGTGGATAAATCAAGGATTTATTCACTCCACAGTGATTTACTGAGTACTACTTTTGAACAGAACACTGTTGGATTAATGAGGGATGGGGAGTGAAGGTGGCCAAAAAAAGACATTAAAAATACCCGCTCTTAAGTTTATATCCTCCTCAAGGAGTCTATAAAACATACCCAGGCCTCCCAAAGGCTAGTGGGAAGATTAGCTGTTATCAGAGACACAGAGGGAGTTTTTCAAAAATATTGATTCTTGGGACCCATCCCTGGAAGTTCTGAGTCACAAGATCTGGAGTGGGGCTAGGAGATCTATATTTACGCTCCCAGGTGATTCAAGGACTGCTGATGTGCATGAAACAAAGCTCAACAGAGCAGAGCAGCAGGTACACAAATATAAACTGGCACACCAAGGCAGCATCTGGCAGAGAGCGGCCCAGGTATGCAGTATCAAAATCACCTGGGGAGCTTGCTCAAAAACGTCCAGGATTCTACCCCAGAATCTACTGCATTGGGGTGTCGGTGGTGAGGGGGTGGCGGCATCAGGGCACGCACATTTTAGCAAGTTCCCCAGTGATTCTGATACCTGGCAGAGTTAATAAACTTCTGTTCTTAGGGGCATGGAATTGAAAACCAAGCAGAGTCATCCAATCAGGCACCACTGAACTCTGCACCAAGCACTGTCTGAGGTCCTTGCAGAGACAGACATGGACCCACAGAAAATGTTCTTCCTCTCATGGAGTCTCCATCCCAGCGGGGAAGACAACAAACAAAAAACCATACAATGTCAGGTGGTGATGATGTTATGAGGAGAAATGAACGTCTAAAGGGTTGCTGGGGTGCAGTTTTACATACGGTGGTCAGGGAAGCTTGTGGGAGGTAACAAGGTAAGCTCTACCCACAGACCTGAGTGGAGGATGGGCCACACAAGCACCTGAGAAGAGCATTTCAAACCCGGGGAGGGGTCAGGGAGCAGGTAAGAAGTGTGTGTGTGTGTGTGTGTGTGTGTGTGTGTGTGTGTGTATTGATGATGGTAAGGCCATTGGAAGATTCCAAGAAGAAAAGTAACTTGGTATTTTATTTTTTTTTTTGCGGTACGCGGGCCTCTCAGTGTTGCGGCCTCTCCCGTTGCGGAGCACAGGCTCCAGACGCGCAGGCTCAGCGGCCATGGCTCACGGGCCCAGCCGCTCCGCGGCATGTGGGATCCTCCCGGACCGGGGCACGAACCCGTGTCCCCTGCATCGGCAGGCAGACTCTCAACCACTGCGCCACCAGGGAAGCCCTCCACGTAACTTGGTATTTTAAATGGATCACCTTGGGTATAACAGAGGGACAAGGGTGGAAGCAGTGATGAGGATACTGCAATGGTCCATTCAAGGATGGTGGGTCTTGGAGGAGGCAGGTGGTGGTGAGAAGTAGTTTGACTGGAAATACAATTTGAAGGGACCCCAGCAGAATAAGCTCATGGCTTGGATATAGAGAGTGAGCGGAAGGAAAAAGTCGAGGATAACTCCATGATCCGTGCTTTAAACAACTGGACGAAGGAAGTTACCCTTTACCAATACAGGAAGTACTGGGGGAGGGGCGGGTTTGGGGAAGTGAAACCAAGAAATCCGTTTTAGGTATGTAAGCTTTAAGAGCTGTCCTGGATGAAGAATGGAGATGCTGAGCAGGTGGCTAAGCTACAGCTTCTAGGAAGAGAGAGAGTTCTGTCTGCAGACACAAAGCTGGGAAGTCCACAGAGACGGTATTTAAAGGCATCTGTCTGGACGAGCTCTGGGGGGAGTGCGTTTGGATGAGAAAAAAGAAGTTGAGAAGACGAGGAGGATTCAGGAAGGAAGACGAAGAGGGAATCGTCAGTGAGGAAAGAGAAGAGTCAACATAACATGGTGTCCCTGGAGGCAAGAGGAGAAATGGCTTCGTTAAAAGTGACAACCGTGTCAAAAGCTGCTGAGCCTTCAGGAGTGAAAACTGACCAGTGGAAGGTGACTTGACGAAAGCTATTTTTGGTGAAGCGCTGGGACCCAAGCATACCTGGAATGTGTCCAAGAGTGAAGTGGAGGCAGAGTGGAGACCAGCACTCTCCAGTGGAGATATGACCTGTGCTGTACAGGTGACTTTAAATCTTCCAGGGACCCATGAAAAAGTAATAGGAAACTGGTGACATTAGACTTCAAGAATGCATTCTTTAACTCCAAATGTTACCTTTACAACGTGTGATCCATATACAATTATTGAGAGAGTTTATATTTTTGTACTGCCTTTGAAATCTGGGGTGGATTCTACACTTCTAGTATATCATTTCTGACCCACCACACTTCAAATGCTTAATAGCCAGATGTGGCCAGTGGCCACAGTACTGGCCAGCATGGGTGCGGACAACACTTTTGAAGAGTTCTGCAGTAAAGGGGGAGCAGAGAAACTGGGTGGTAGCTGGACTGGGCGCGGTGGGTACTGGAGGGTGAGTCTGGGATGACCCTGCAACAGGCATTGGTGGGATGCGATCAGTCACCATGTGTCAACCTGCAACTGAGTTCCAGGCACTGTTTCAGAAGCTTTGCATGTATTCACCAACGTCACCCTAAAACAACTTGGGGAGGCAGGGAGCTTTCTTATTACCGCGCCGCATTCGTGGACAAGCAGCACGAATGCAATCTCACTGCTCATCGGACAGCATGGCTTCTTGGGAACACGTTGCTGCCAGTCCCCTGGCACCTGGCTGCAGGCCCCCGAGATATCTGTATCAGTCCAGGGTGGATAGATCCTGGGGGGCATGATGTCGGCTGACCCTGTGTGGGCACCAGTGTCACAGCTCAGGCCAGCTACTGCCTGCCGCAGCCTGGTGCACTGCCCCCCCCCCCCCCCTTAGAGCCCTGGGTGGAAGGTATGGCAGAAGTTATCCCGCCAAACTCTTGTTTCCAGGATTGTATAACATTCTGCCAGATATGAAGGCAGTAACGGGAGAACGGGGAAAAAAAGATCCTCAAAGCTGTTAAGATTTTTCTCACAGAAGCACTTAATGCAGTAATATGGTACTCTCAGTCTTTATCTTTTGAGAGTTGGATCTATTTTCTCATGCTTATATACATGAGTTTCTTCTGATTCTGTTTTGTTTATTCCAAATGAAAACAGCTAATAACCCAACCAGGATATTTTAAAAGTAATCCATAGAATATTAGAATACATAGCTGTTAAATCACATTCATAATGTGACTGTATCTGAATTCCTTGTGATCACATCTGCTCAGAACGACACACTCAGGATTGATCAGATCAGGTTAACGCTCCTGGAATGCAAGGTGGAGCACAGAGGTGAGGGGGACAGAGGCCAAGGAATGGCACCCCTTGGTGGCTTGTCCCAGAGCCAGTTCCTTAAGCCCCTCATAGTTGGTTCATGATTGCTTGGGGAATTGAAATGCAGCAAGAGGTATGAAACACCCTTTGGAAACTGGAAAGCATTGAGCACGTTTTCTTGACATTGTTGTGAAAGAAAATCTGGCACCTGTGCAGACCACATGGGTTTATAAGAAAGCGAAGGATGCTTTGCATCTGTAGGAAACGTACATTATTAAATTCTCTCCCCACATCTCACTGGGGCCTCACTGAGTATTTCGCAGACAGGTAGTGTCCCTATTTGACAGAACAAGACCCAGGAGACTAAGTGTCTAAGGCCACACATTTAGCTGGGGGCAGGATTGAGTCGAGAAGGCCTGGCCCTGGTGCAGTACTCTCCCCACTGTGCCCAGGGGGTCAATTTGCCATCTTGGTTAGAGATGGAGACGGAGGAAGAGTACAGAACACTGAGCCCAA
The DNA here is from genome assembly GCF_026419965.1 of Kogia breviceps. Lineage (NCBI taxonomy): Eukaryota > Metazoa > Chordata > Mammalia > Artiodactyla > Physeteridae > Kogia > Kogia breviceps. The sequence continues at coordinate 38,483,590 of NC_081323.1, forward strand.
AGTCTGTGCGTCCAGCTCCCCTAGGTCACTATCTCACTGTGGTATCTGGACAAGCCCCTATCTTCTCTGAACATCAGTTTCCTTATCTATTTTTAAAAACGGGGGGGGGGGGTGATAATAGCTTATAGGGTGGGCCCTCACCCATCTCCCGGAAACAATACACAGATTTTCTTTTAGGGAGTCATGTCCCCACTGTCCATCCAAAGTCCATGCCTTTCAGGAGGACTCATCTCCAAGCCTGACTCCAGGAGTGGGCCTGTGACCCAGGCCAGGCGAATCGGAGTTCAGAATTCATGAGCCTCATAGAGATGCATGGGCTACAGTGGCCCAGGAAGGGGCCTGCTCTCTTTTCCCGTGAACCTGCAGCCACCAGGACCAACCACCACATGGAGGCTGACCATGAAGCCAAACAGTGAAAGGCAATGCCAACAGATGGTGAGAAACAGTCCTGATGAAAGTCTTTGTCCTCTGATCAACATACCTGAAGTTTGGGCTTTTGAGGCACATGAGCCAAAAACTTCCCTTTTTTTCCTAAGCCATTTAGAGTTGGCCTTCCTGTCCCTTAAAAACTAAAAGGTTCAAGACTGATACCATCTCTTCTCAGGTTTGTTGCACTTAACAAGTTATTGTATGTGACAACACTCGTCAAAAATAAAAACCTTTGCAAACAATAAAAGCAGCACAAAGGTAATATATTACCAGCTTATTTTGGGGGAGGGGCAAATACAAATATTAAAGTAAAAAACTGGAACTACTTTCAGTTCTTCATGACTTTATAATAATAAGGCAAAAAGAAAAGTTTTCCTCCTAGTTTAGTGTGATGCGTGATGAGTTCCAGGAGCATCAGCATATGGTGAAATGTGACCTGACACAAAAGGAGCTACTCACAGAAAAGCAGCCCAAGTAGAGCATGAAATACGACAGTGACCACAGTCTTAGACGGTGACGCAACCTGGTCATGCAGAAACCATGCGTCTCAAAATGAAGAGGTCTCTCTTTCCCAAATTTGACTTCTAAGATTTTCTTAAATTATTTGATATTCAATAAGTGAAGGAAGTGAAAAGGACAAAACAGATAGGACAGAGTAGTAATGAACAATTAAAAGAAAGTATAGAAACATACATGTGTGTATTGGCTCAAAGGAACCAAAGCAAAAAGAGGTACATGAAAAGGAAAGTGGTATCTCAAGAATCCCACCGTGGCCTGAAGGCATTTTCTCTGCAGGTGATAACGATGGAGGACATCTATACCGAGATATACTGAGACGCCGCAGACAAAGCACTCGGTATAGGGACCAGTCCTCATGAGACACCCACCAGGCAGACATGACCTCCCCCATCACAGAGATGAGGAAAGTGACACCCAAGAGGCCATGTCATCTGCCCAATTCCCAAGGAACAAGCCTTTCCACTTCACTAGGGTCCTCTGGCCCCCAGGCCCTCCATCTCTCTGCCCTCCCACGAAAGGAGAAGTCTCTAAGGGGAAGAAGGGCACAGCCTTACTGATGATGCTGCCACTTGGGTTAGCAGCAGATACCTTAAGATACCCTAGTGTGTTTTTTTAAAATAATTTTTTTTAAGTTTTCATTATTTCTTCTGAATTGATGATTGTGAAACTATCTTGTGCAGATCTAGGGAAGTACCAATAAAACAGTTGAAAAGAATGTTAACCTGAAAATGAAATCAGTGAAAAAAAAAAAATCAAGGAAGTGATGATCTTGCAGGAAGTACACAATTTCATAGGGATTTTCCAGTGTACATTTACCTAACCCTCGAGAACCTAAAAATAAATCCTAAACAGCCGTGGGCCCCACAGTTGAGTCTCTGGTACCACACAACTGTGAGAAAACTTGGGTGCTTGAAAGAATTTGTAGGTTTGGGACCAGTGCTTCTTAAGAAGGGAGAGCACTCACTGACCACTCTGAGAATTGAAGACAGCTATTTCACTTTGGCCAGAAAAACATAAAAATACCACTCTCTAAAAAAGTTTCAGATAAACCATGAATCATAGGTTAATAATGCCCAGTTTAAAAGTCGAAGGGAAATAGCTGTGAAAAATAGAGAGAAACTTAATGGCAATGACCCCAGGCAGAAGTACCCTACCCCTTGGAGGTCTCCTTATTCAAAAACACCTCCCCTCAGAGGCCTGTGGTTGAAAAATGCCAACACCCACAGGAAGGTCGCCAGCCCTTCGGTCTTGGTGGTGATCTTTTCCCTGACATCTCCCATGGCCGAGCATGTGGGTCTGGACAGGATGGGGGAGGAGAGAGGTGGGTAAATATGCAGGGCAGCCAGGCAGGTGGCAGGACTGGCCAGGGAGGGCCCACTGTGGCCCTGGTTGCCGGTGGGAAGAGGCGTGAGAGTCAGAGCAAAGACACCACAGATGACTGTCTGATTTCACAATTCTCCTCAGAACTGGCCCTCTGCCCAGGGATGCAGAAGGAACAGCGCTTCCCATCTCCCTCAAACACAGACAGTGAGACCCCCTTTCCAAGTCTCCAATCTCATGATAGTGACAGACTTCTGTGGACTCGTCTGGGAACCTTGCCCCATTTATGGCATTGCTTCCTTGGGAAAATGAGCACCGAATTCTAAGTCATCTGTGTACTAGTGAACTTTCCCAACATAATCCCCTTGCACGTCAACTCCGTCTGTGCTATCGCCGTGGGTGTTTTGATGGCCGTGTGGCTTTTAGGAAGTCGGCCTGAGAGATCTGCCGGTTCCCAACTCCTCTGTACCTCAGAGCAGTGACTGGGTCCTTCCTCCAAAGCAATGTCTCACTGGGAGTATACTGGCAGCTACTGGAAATGAAAGTAGGGACCGGTGGTCCCTACTCTACCTCCTCCCCCCCTGGATGGTGGTTAACAGAGCTCCCGCAGGAGGTCTTGAGTTTATGCTCTTGTTGTATCCCTTTGTCCGTCACTGACTTGCTGCCGAAATGGGGCTTTGTCACTTAACTCTTTGGTACTTCAGGTTTTGGTTTTTTTTTTTTTAAAGTATCTATCTAAATAGTTCCTTCTCTTTATCCTTCACAGTGTGTAATGTCTTCTATGTTATTCTTCCATGTTTCTTCGTTGTATCCTCCTTTCTTTGCTTACATAGTACATAATTGGATTCCTTTTTTTTTGGTACATGGGCCTCTCACCGTCGTGGCCTCTCCCATTGCGGAGCACAGGCTCCGGACACGCAGATTCAGCAGCCATGGCTCACGGGCCCAGCCGCTCCGCGGCACGTGGGATCTTCCCGGACCGGGGCACGAACCCGCATCCCCTGCATCGGCAGGCAGACTCTCAACCACTGCGCCACCAGGGAAGCCCGGTACTTCAGTTTTTATAGTTGCAAAATGAAGCTGGGTTGGCAAATGGAGATGAAAAATGAGAGTGCTGAGCTTCTTGAGAAAATCACATGTGCAAGCATTTTTCTCATTTCTGGTACAGGAGGTAAGATGTTTAGCTGTCTGCTACTCTGGTGTTAGTGGCATTTAAATTAACTCCTCTTGGGCTTCCCTGGTGGCGCAGTGGTTGAGAGTCCGCCTGCCGATGCAGGGGACGCGGGTTCGTGCCCCTGTCCGGGAAGATCCCACGTGCCGCGGAGCGGCTGGGCCCGTGAGCCATGGGCGCTGAGCCTGCGCGTCCGGAGCCTGTGCTCCGCAAGGGGAGAGGCCACAACGGTGAGAGGCCCGCGTACCGCAAAAAAAAACCAAAACAAAACAAAAATAAATTAACTCCTCTTTGGGGAAGAATGGGAATGATGGTGATAATAAAAATTAATATTGCATTGGCCCTTTAGAATTTACATTTTTGTATTCATCATCTCACTTGATCCTTGGACAGGCATCACTTTTACTTCCGCTTAATAAGGCTGGGGATGGATGCTCCAAGAAGCCAAATGACTTGTGCAAGGTCATCAAGTTAGTGAGGGGAGAGGCAGTGGTCAAAGTCAAGTCTTATAATTTCACGTTTGATTCCTTTTTCACTTGTTCTATTCCCTGCCACGTTTTGCTTAATCCAATCAATCATCTAAGTAGTCATCAAAGGGAGATTATTATAGGCCTCTCACAGCAAAGGTACACTATGGGGAAAAGGCACAAAGGATTAGAGGCCCCAGACACATCCTATTCTAACTTACCCTATCTAACTATTCTAACCGAGATACACCCTACCCTAACTTATCTATTCTACCTGTTCTAACTCAGCAAAGGGCAGGTTCCTTTGGAGGGCTGGAGATGGGGGCCAGGAGACATCTCATTCACAAGTACTGCTCCCTAATCATTTGGGAGAATTTTATTAGGAAGGGAGAACAAAACCTCAGTTTACTGTAACATACAAGCAAAGGATAGTTGATCTTAAAAGAAAATGATTGCCCCTGAGAAAAAATTTTCTTATGATCTCTGTCATTGCCTAGAAAAACTATTCTAGACAGACCAGACCAGCCAAGAGCATCTTCATGGCCCGCGGCCCCCGCCCTGCAGCATTTTTGATAGCATCATCCACCTGCCAGTCCACACAAGGGAAGGGCAGGCAGGTGATGGATGCCTCTGTAGTTCCCATCTTTATTCAGCCCATCCACAGGCCCGGCCGAGGACACAGACACCTACCACACAGCAAAAACGTCATGTAATTGAAAAGTAAATGATAAACTCACTGAAAGTTGTTTTCCTTACTATGTAAGAAGTTTTTATATAGTAAGGGGTTTGTGAAATACAAAAATGCCAATAGAAAAATGGACATAAACAGATAGTTCACAAATGAGTGGGTCCTAGTTAAAATAAATACAGACCAAACTTAGTTATCAAGTATGAACTACAGAGGAGTACAGACTAGATCATTAACAGAGGTTATCTTTGGGTTGGGAGTTGTGGGTAATTTTTAGTTTCTAAAATCTTTTGTACAATGAACATGTACAATTTTGGTAAGCAGTTATTAAGTAAAAAACTAAGTTCAGAACACTGTGGGAAATGCAAAATATGGAAATGACCTCTTCCCACTCAAGGAAATTTTCCTAGTGCTACAGGAATCTCTTGTTAATGGCTTCCATGTAATTCACCACTAGCATTGTTTAGGAAATTCAATAAGATAAGAAGAATAGATTCTTAAGGTCTACGATACAGTAAGAAAAACCTAGAAAAACCATCCACTACTTATTTAATTTTTTTGGTACAAAAAAAAAAGTTTCTCTCTTGAATGATCTGTTTTAAACTTATGCAGAAGTTTCCTCAAGGAAGCTAAATAATTCTGTCATCAGGGTACAGAAGTTAGTGCACAGTCAAATTGTTGTTTATTTCTTCTAGTCTAAAAACTTAAGGACTGAAATGTTTCCTTATAATTTCTATTTATCTTTCCTAAGATTAAACTATAACTCTCCCCTGAATTTTTTTTTTCAATCACAATTTTTAAAGCTATGAGTAAAATGCTCTTTTGTGCAAAATCATTTTGTGGTTTTTATTTAGCTACGTTTTCATCTGCTTTCTCTGACAGAAATTCAGTGTGAGAAAGTATTTTTGAGATAATCTGATACCCTCCCCCTTGACTAAGAGGAGGGCTAATAAGGCCCACAGAGGTTCAGTTACGCACAGCTGAGAAATATGACAGCCGAGTTAAAAATAACCCAAGCTAGGGCAGTTTATTGCTTCTTTAGACTAATTTGCATTTCAGTTTTATACTCATAAACTAGAAGGAGGATTCTCTAACATTAAACAGTAGTTTGACTTAAGAGAAGTGTTCAGTTTAGTGCTGAAATATTGTCTCTTGTCAGGGCGTGCCAGCAATCCTTCCACTCTGGGTGAGGGCCTAGCGCTTTCTGAAGAATCTTAACAGCTGTTTCCATAGCCTGGCCACAAATCAAATGAAGGTGAGGCAGAGCATCTAAATATCTTAACGTACACAACCACTTTTCTGCAGCTCTAGTGCTAAATGCCATTTTTAAATTTCCCGAACAATCACAGACTTTTATAGCTTAGGTTTAAAAGAAAGTAACTTAGAATTTTGAACTTCCCTTCCTGAATTGTAGAGAGGAGCTGAATGAACCATAAAAGTACAGAACGGGTAAGTCTTTAAGAAAAAAGGAGGCTCTATCAGAGTTACAACTTTTAGGTCACCTGGGTCACCTCCAGTCCCCTCGATCTGCCAGACTGTAAGCTCCTTGAGGGCAAGAGCACAGTTTTTCTTTTTCTTTGTTCCCCCCCCCCCACCGTGCCTACCAGAGCTCCTGGCACAGAGCCAGTACTCAGGAAACTATGTTAAAATGTGACGGTGAGAGCAGATGGGAAGGGTCTCCAGAGACTAGGAGTGGCTGTAACCAATGTTCTATGAGACAGCAGCTTTGTGCTGACTCTGAAATGTCCCAGATATATACAGAGTTCTGTGATTATTTACACAGTAAAGTTATTACTTTGGAAAGTAAAGCTATGACTTTGGTTATGATTCGTTATTTCCTTTAATAAAGGAATGATAAAATGATAAACAATTTTAAATTTCCCAAAGGCCCCCTGGGCTTTACATCTGAGGAAGAAAGCAGTCTTTACACAGGGACCTGGGTTTGTAAACACGAAAGAAAACATTTGCTGGAATGGGATACACTGAGCACGATACAAATTTACTTTCTGCTCTTGGTATTTCTAAGGAAAAGAAGGTGAAGGGAAAACAAAACTATGAAACTAAAGGTAAAAACTTGCGAAAAGGTTTCCCAGCTCCATTTCTAGCAATAGGTCCAAAACTTAGGCTATAAGGGCTTCAAGATTTCTTATGAGAAACTGTAGCAAGAAAAATACAATGACTCATCTCGTAATAATGCCCTTTCTTCCCAAAGTACACATCATGATTCCCACATCCCTGGCACGTGGGCACTCAGGGCAGAGCTATTGCAACAACACAGAGCACCTCCCCGAATGGAGTCCCTCGCGCACGGGGGTGTGCGTGTGACAGACCTCCCTGGTGCCGGGGGGTGGGGGGCAGCACTGACTGCACTCGTTCTGCCCCCAAAGGAGGGGGATTACTCCCTCTGGGCCGCCTGATCAGGAACAGTGGTTCTTTTGTGCGGCCACCTTTAGGAACCTGGGAGCTGAGTGCATCTGGCTTCCCTGTGCCCAGGTGGAGCAGCTCTGAACAGGCACTCGCAGATTTCCTAGCTGACTATCATTTAGATGCTGAGGAAAGGAAAGGAAAGGGAAGGAAAGGGAAAGGGAAAGGGAAAGGGAAAGGAAAAGGGAAAGGGAAAGGGAAAGGGAAAGGGAAAGGGAAGGGGAAGGGAAAGGGAAAAAGGCAGGAGAAAGGGCATCTCTACTCAAGGCAACAGCACAAGTAAAAGGCGCCCTGGCTGCTGCCCAGGTACTGACTCACCGCCATCACTTCCGTGGCTGGGGAAGAGGGAGTTCAGTAAACAGTTATAGGAAAAATAATTGACATTTATTCCAAAGAAGTACCTCTGATACAGCTGCTCAGGAAGCCCATTCCCCAGGCCTCGCCCAGTCAGACATTCCTGGAGAGTAACTACCAAGAGAAAATGAGATGGATCTGGCCCTTTGGTGAGTATCAGTGTAAACTGATAAAATAATTCGAAGCTTTAAGGAATGCAAGGAAGTTCAAGGGATACTCAGAGGAGAGCCAGACCTCACTGGCTTTGGGCATCTGAGAGAGAGTAAGAATAATGGGAGTAACTTTGCCTTCTCTCTGGCAGAAGGCAATTCTGGGAGGGAAGGATTGTTTATTGATCCTTAAGTATCTGAGACTGGAGGGATCTGCAGAAATCAAATATCAATGAGGACAGAGTCCAAGGCACTTGTAATGGAAGGACTGTGGCCTGGGCTGGACGGGCCAGTTGAGGGAGAGAGGGCCCTCTGCTTGACCTGGGTATGTTATTGGTTCTGGGAGAAGGAGCCTGAGGAAGCGGTGGACAGACCTGTGAGGAGGGGCGCTGTACAAGCAGGCTGGCCACGCAGAGGGGCGCACGGAGCCTGTGCCTGGGGTGGAGCCATCTGGCGGTGCCAGGCGTTAGCTGACTTGTATACGTGTGGCTGGGAAAGCGTGTATGTGAAGGATGGTCAGAGGTGGGGAAAAGAGAAGCTCAAGAGACAGAGACTCACCACACCTAAAAAGAAGCACTCCAAACAGTGAAAGATCCTCATGATGTAAACGGCACTTTTCTCATAAGCTAACATGGTTAAGTCTGACAGTGTTATCCCTGGATATCAGAACATTGTAAATATGAGAACACGGAACTGGCTCACGCAAAAGGCTCAGACCAGTCAACTTTTCAGAATGACAATTCTTAACACTTAAGATGTCCTCCAGATTATAAAATTTATATGACAGCAGCTATAGGAAACTTACATTCGTATAAATACCAATGCCCCTAAGGAGGATAATATTTCATTTGTATGGAGATGTTTCAACTCACCCTTAATAATTTAAAATATTACATATTAATATAACATATCATACAAGATCTAATTTCTTCTGTATTCCATCTGAAAACAATAGTACTTTGTGTACAATTAACTGTTGTTTTCTCAAACCAAAAATCAATTTCTTCATTGGTCTGAGAATCAGTTAAGCTATATTACATTATAGTTGTTTGCCAACAGCATTACGACTTTAGTATTTATTAATTTACTAAGATAACATTCTACAAATACTTCACAAATAAACTTTCAATACTTTTCACCAGATTTGCCCCATTTATTTCACTTAATGTGTCTACTCAGTGTTTAATTGACAGATGAAATAAGGGTCTCACTGGCTTTTCTGAAGGGCTCATCTGCTACAGACGAAGGTATCTAAATTTAAATCTGCATTCTCTGCTCTTTACTTGCTGGGTCTCTGTTCACCCTTCTAGTCTCTAAAACACTTTTCCTAGTATTTATTTAAGATAAGATAAGAAGATGGTTTTATACCATGTGGGCCAAATTTCAAATGGATTAAAAATAATAAACATAAGGGATAATCTAATATCCCTATAAATTATTTTAGAAGCATAATAATCATGTCATACTTCATGTCCACGTTTAATGTCTGCTAGATTTTTTTCCCTCTTTGTTAAAATTTCAAGTCACAAGTCCAAGTCCAAAAATATGAAAAAAAAATTGGTACAGAGGTAAGTTCTGATAGATTGAGCTGTGACTGCAGCGATACACACACACACACACACACACACACACACACACACACACACACACACACACACACCAAGGAGACTCTCGAACGTATATGCTAAGCTTAAAAGACAAAGCTGTAACATTAGGAGTGAATTTTCAGTATCCATTTGTCTGCATAGAGAACTCCAGCGAAACAGAAATAGGACTGATGGAGCTCAAAACTTAGCACGAGAGAAGAGAGAGAAAACAAACCCTATCAGCTAAGAAATAACACACTGGGGAAAAGTACTGGTTCTCATGAAAATGTCAGTGATTCACCATGGAATAAAATTCAAAAGCCACTGACCCCAATGAAAGCTTCTAGTGGAAACATGTGAATTTTGCTTCATTTCATTTAAAGAATGCTTTATATTTCATTTAAATACTATCATAAGTATTTTCACAGTTTTTTGTGATATGTTTTCTCATTTTTATATTGCTACGGAAGAGATACAACTGATCATGCTAAATTTTCAAGGGGTCTTCAAGAAAAGAAGCAGCACATCAATTAATCAATATTATCATGCAAAATAGGTAAGACTTTTTGGTCCCTTAAAACATGCACTGAGGGCTCAACAGCTGAATAAGACTAGACGACAATACTCTTTTCTATTTTTCATAACAACTCATCATTTACGCAGATTTATTTGCTTACAGAATTTTTTTCATACGTACCAACTCTTCACTCTGACTTGCCAAAAGATCATGACTGAATGCAAGCTGACTTACGCAGACCACAAATCTGTCGGGAAATACCCGGAGTTCTGTACAAAATGAAGGAAATCACATTACTAAAGGTATCAAAAGACTAAACACTGAAATGCTTGGTCCCAGACTTTTGAGTTACAGCCATAAGCGTGTATGTATCAGACACATGTCTTCCCCCCTCCTCTCATTTCAGTGTTTGCCATCAATACTGCGGGGCAAGCACAAAGCTCTAGGGATGGCCAAGGAGGCTGCAGATTGGTCCACCTGAGCCCCTGGACCATTATATCACATGAAACCCCCAGGCAGGGCCTTTACAGCTTTCCCTCTGTGTCAGTTTGCTGTTTTCTGTTCAGAAGTCACATTTAGGAAATAGGGTCAACATTAACTAGTGAGAGTTCAGACGTACACAGGAAGAAGACGAAAATCTGAAAACGTGACTCGACAATGTTCTTACTAGTTTACTTATCCTCTCCTCCGTCACCTGGTCTTGGAGAGGTTCCCCTACAACTGATCTGAACGAGGCTATGAAAACAGCAGTGTCACTGATTAGGAATTAATGATCAAACTTAAGGAAATGGTTAAATGTGCAATAGTAAAGCTGATACAACAATACCACAGTTGCAGTGATCTATTATTACAACTTCTTAAAGCAAAACCACTGACTTCTGGGTGGGGAAGACTGAATGAATCACAGAACCAGACTTCTCAACACTCAATGAAAGGACTATAAAATGGTAAATGCTACCTGTGTGCCTCCTTCTCCATCTGTCTATCCATCTCTCCATTCATTCATGCAGCCTCCACCTATCTTTGGAGGGATGCTTAGCTGATGTTAACGGTGTACATTCTGGGGGTTGGGGGTGGGAGGGTCTTCTCTCCCCTTCTTTTACTTGGTTGTATTGCCTGAATATTTTTTTATAATATGTATCATATTTATAATAGAAATAAAGCCGTCTTTTTCTAAAAGAGAAAACCTTCTTCTTAGATGGGACCAATTTTTATTACGAGTCATGAAAGTGAGGCCTATTACATACATTGCACATTTCCAACAACGGATGACAACGGCAGAGCACTGAGGTAGTGACGGAAGCCAAGCGTGAAGGTGTCAGTTACACAGACACACAACTTCCGCACAGTTAACGCCTCACACCACTCAGGGAGGTTAAATGATACCAAAAGGCCTAGTGAGCTGATGTTCCGGATCTGCTCTCTCCTCACAGGGACCACTGTTGTCTCCTTGGGGGGTCACTCTTCTCTATTCCAATTCATTCTACTCAGGGCAAGCAGGGTAGCAGTTCCAACAAGAGCTCCGCTTACCCTGCTCAGAACCCCACCCTAGCTGCTCACCATGCGACGTGCAAACATTCAGTCTCCACGACTGGGGCCTAACCTGCTATTCTGACCTGACTCCCTCTAGTCCTTCTCATGCAGAAACCCCCATTCCAGGGGGTCCAGTGTGTTTAAACTTTGACCCACGTGTGTGCTATATCTGGCTAGGTGGCTAGGGTGGACATTGAAAAGGCAGAAAAACAAAGTTAACAAAGCAGTTGGTATTTATTCGCTAATTCTTCCAATATCTTATTGAGATAAAAGGTAAACAGTCTACTTCCTGCTTTATGGAAGGGGAAACTGAGCCTCAGAATTATTTGCAGCCCTGCTCCCCAATATCACAATCTTGAAACATAGTTTATTAGTGGATCAGAACTAGAATTCAAAATGATCAGTTCTATTAAATGATTCTTCTCGAAAATAAGAACGCTAGGGCTTCCCTGGTGGCACAGTGGTTGAGAATCCGCCTGCCAATGCAGGGAACACGGGTTCGAGCCCTGGTCCGGGAAGATCCCACATGCCGCGGAGCAACTAAGCCCGTGCGCCATGACTGCTGAGCCTGCACTCTAGAGCCCACGAGCCACAGCCACTGAAGCCCACACGCCTAGAGCCCGTGCTCTGCAACAAGAGAGACCACTGCAATGAGGAGCCGGCGCACTGCAATGAAGAGTAGACCCCGCTTGCCACAACTAGAGAAAGCCCGCGCACAGCAACAAAGACCCAATGCAGCCAAAAACAAACAAATTTTTTTAAAAAAGAAAAGAAAATAAGAATGCTAGAATGGCATATTTTAAACAATTTGGTGCCAGGTATTATATAAACAGAAAACCACTTATGTGCCCTTACACTTTGCTTAGGTTATAACTGAGATTTATATTATGTTAATATTTAAATAAAGTAAAGATTTAGGCAATGGCAGTCCCTACCAGGAAGGGCAGCTAGGATGTATTTTAACAGATACAAAGTTAACTGGTTTATTTTACTAAGAGAAATGAACAAAGTGGAAGGCCCCACTGTGAGAGTAACATAGTCAACTGACACTTAAAGTTAAGCAAGTGCAGGAGGGTTCCCTTTTCACCACACCCTTTCCAGAATTTATTGATTCTAGATTTTTCGATAATGGCCATTCTGACCGGTGTGAGGTGATACCTTATTGTAGTTTTGATTTGCATTTCTCTAATAATTAGTGATGTTTAGCATCTTTTCATGTGCCTCTTGGCCACCTGTATGTCTTCTTTGGTGAAATGTCTACTTAGGTCTTCCACCCATTTTTTAATTGGATTGTTTTTTGATATTGAGCTCCATGAGCTGTTTGCATATTTTTGGAGATTAATCCATTGTCTGTTGTTTTGTTTGCAAATATTTTCTCCCATTCTGAGGGTTGTCTTTTCGTCTTGTTTATGGTTTCCTTTGCTGTGTGAAAGCTTTTAAGTTTAATTAGGTCCCATTTGTTTATTTTGTTTTTATGTTCATTACTCTAGGAGGTGGGTCAAAAAAGATCTTGCTGTGGTTTATGTCAAAGAGTGTTTTTCCTATGTTTTCCCCTAAGAGTTTTATAGTGTCTGGTCTTACATTTAGGTCTTTGATCCACTTGGAGTTTATTTTTGTGTATGGTGTTAGGCAGTGTCCTAATTTCATTCTTTTACATGTACCTGTCCAGTTTTCCCAGCACCACTTATTGAAGAGGCTGACTTTTCTCCATTGTATATTCTTGCTTCCTTTGTCGTAAATTAGGTGACCATATGTGCGTGGGTGTGTGGGTTTATCTCTGGGCATTCTATACTGTACCATTGATCTATATTTCTATTTTTGTGCCAGTACATACTGTCTTGATTACTGTAGCTTTGTAGTATAGTTTGAGGTGAAAAGGGAACCCTCCTGCACTGTTGGTGGAAATGTAAATTGATACAACCACTATGGAGAACAGTATGGAGGTTCCTTAAAAAACTAAAAATATAACTATCATATGACCCAGGAATCCCACTACTGGGCATATACCCTGAGAAAACCATAATTCAAAAAGAGTCATGTTCCAAAATGTTCATTGCAACTCTATTTACAGTAGCCAGGACATGGAAGCAACCTAAATGTCCATCGACAGATGAATGGATAAAGAAGATGTGGCACATATATACAATGGAATATTACCATTACCATTAAAAAGAAATGAAATTGAGTTATTTGTAGTGAGGTGGATGGACCTAGGTCTGTCATACGGAGTGAAGTTAAGTCAGAAAGAGAAAAACAAATACCGTACGTTAACGCATATATATGGAATCTAAAAAAAAAATGGCACTGATGAACCTAGTGGCAGGGCAGGAATAAAGACGCAGACATAGAGAATGGACTTGAAGACACGGAGGGGGGCGGACGGAGGGGGAAGCTGGGGCAAAGTGAGAGTAACGTCGACATATATACACTACCAAATGTAAAACAGTCAGCTAGTGGGAAGCAGCAGCATAGCACAGGGAGACCAGTTTGGTGCTTTGTGATGACCTAGAGGGGTGGGATAGGGAGGGTGGAAGGGAGGCTCAAGAGCAAGGGAATATGGGGATATATGTATGCACATGGCTGATTCACTTTGTTGTACAACAGAAACTAACACAGTATTGTGAAGCAATTATACTCCAATAAAGATGCATTTAAAAAATGCAGGTAGCTACAGATTCCAAGAGCAAACCTCTGCACAGTTACTTCTTAAAGTCCCTGTTTCATGTCTTATGTACTAAAAGCATCCAAGGAAGCTGAGCTAGATTTTCTTTCCGGTCGTTAGCATCTGACTCTGTTGTTGTTGGCTGGACACATCTGAAATCATTTCCTCAGTGGACGTCTTGACTTGGGGAAACGGGGGCCAGGGCAGGGGGAAAGCAGGCCTCATCACACACCTAGGAAAGCATTTTCTTGTGCACGTGCTTGCTCTGTACTCCTGGGCCTTGGTGTGCACGGACAATGGTGAAGTGAGTCACGGTTTAACTGCCTGTCCAGTCACTCTGGAAACTCAAGGAAAGTGCTGGTATGCAGCAGGAAAGGAAAGTGGAGCGTGGCACCACTCACTGCGCTCAGGCAGGCAGTAAACAGTGCAAAATGAAACACAAATAATCACAAGTGCTTGCAAATACTAAGTTTCATGAAGTCTATGAGGCCACTAGGAATCTTCATTCCTTAGTTTTCACCCCTTCTCTAAGGACATGTTAATTGTGCAGAATGCCTGATGACCCAAGAAATCGGCTTCTCACCTGCATTCTGTGAGCCCCCGAGGCAGCGGAGACGTATCCCTCTCTTGAGGAAATAGGCTGTGATTTGAAAGCCATAACCTGTAAAGTGAATATCATATGATATCACTCATACGTGGAATCTAATTTTAAAAATGATACAAATGAACGTATTTACAAAACAAAAACAGACTCACAGATTTCTAAAACAAACCCCTGGTTACCAAAGGGGAAACGTGGAGGGGGAGGGATAAATTAGGAGCTTGGGATTAACATACACACACTACTATACATAAAATAGATAACCAACAAGGACCTACTGTACAGCACAGGGAACTCTACTCAATACTCTTTAATGACCTATATGGGGAAAGAATCTGAAAAAGAATGGATATGTGTATATGTGTAACTGAATCACTTTGCTGTACACCTGAAACTAACACAATGTTGTAAATCAAGTATACCCCAATAAAAATTAAAAAACAAAAACAAAAACAAAAACAAACCTGTAAAGTGAAAGAAGACAGCATTAGATAATAAGCTTGTTCGTGACTGAATCCCACAGGCCCAGCCCCGTGCCTGCCATCCAGTAAGCATTCAATGAACACCTAGTGAGCAAAAGATGAAGAGAATCCATAGGGGGCCTCCCTTAGAGGAAGGGGAGAACAGTGTACGCTTAGCTCTTCCAGGAGGCCCGGCCACGGCACCTGGAATAGCCTCCAGTCCCTGAAGCAGCTCAGTTACTTTATCTGTAAATTGGAATAAATGAGGTCTGAGCAAACAGGCCTAACAACCAGTCCCTCGGGGTTGGAGGATTAATTCAGGCTGAGCTGGAGCACCGATCCTGGCCACCTTCTGATGCGCATTACTTATCAGCTCACAGAAAGAAGACTTTAATACCTATTTGAAGATGGGCGTATTTCGCCTGTAAATAAGTTATTCTAATTCAAGTACAGTAAAGCCTTTATAGAGGATGAGATGAAAAGAAATATGATATGAACCTCTTCCCCAACCCAAGAAAAGAGAAGAGGCAGAAAGAAAACTCTCCAATCCACCAGAATGGCCAAACTGAAAAAGGCCCAGATCACCAAGTGTTGGCAATAATGTGGGCAGATGGGAATTCTCATGCACTGCTGGTGGAAGTATGAAATGGTACAGCTTCTTTCAGCCTCTAAAGCTGAACTTAAGCATAAACACACAGAACATTAATAGCACTTTTCACAATAGGCCCAAACTGGAACCAATGCAAATACCCATCAGAAGTAGAATTTTTAATAGAAAAAAAGGGAGGAGGTAATAGACACACAGTGCAATCCTACCCTGCTCCTATAAGTGAATAAGCTACAACTAGAGGCAGTATCAGAACTGAATCTCAGAAACATGATGTTAAGTGAAAGAAGCCTGGTCCAAAGGAGTGCATTCCATCTGTGTTGATGGAGACATTACCATTCACCTTACAGGGTGGCAATGGAATTTCAGGTGGCTCACAGGAAGTACCAGCATAGTTCCTTCCTTCCTTCCAGCCCCCCTCCATGTATAAACTACTCTCTTGATGACTCTCCTGAAATAATCAAGTAAAAACATCTGGTTAACACATCCAGTACTTGGTGGAAGAATCAGAAGTGAAAGGCCCACCAAAGATTGGTGAGGGTTCCCAGGTTCTAAAACAACCTCAGAAAATTGCTAACTCTTAAAGACAGTATTTTATTCATGAAATTGAAAGGTCCAGGAGTTAAAAGAGGTGGTCTCCAGGCCCACTGGATTCTCCAAAGACTATCATTATAATTGTTTTGAAATAACTTGTACATAAAGAATACAATTAAAGTTTCCAGTTTTACATTCAAGTATCCTTCTGTCACCCTCGTAGAAAGATCCAGAACATCAGTGACCACAGACTTGATGTTCTGTCTACACAAGCTATGGCTCTGACAGCACAACTGCTTCAGTCACGGGGATTTCAAAATAACAGTGACATCTATGATGGGATAATCTCCAGATTTACTGAGATGAAATATATTTTTTCCTAACATACTTGAAGTGGATTGCACTTTGGTCATGTGGCTTTCTTCTGCTTAAAGTGTCAAACAAAATATGCACACCACTGGCATTATTCTGAGTGCTTTAAAACAAATACTTCAGCCCTTAGGTCACCGAGAGAGTGGAAGTGACATCACATCTGTTTATTTGTCCTACTGCTGGGGGAGAGGGATGGTAAGAGAGGAGTCCTTAACAATTTTGGATTTACAAACACACAAAGAAAGGTGATTTTCAAAGTAATGATTTATCATGTGAGTCTTCCAAAGGACTGACAACAATAAAAATGCAATATCGAAGTCATTCTGCCTTTGCTGGTGGATCACACTTAATGCTTATAGTTCCAGGTGATCAAGAGTCAGATGGCATGCTCAAATTTTCAAAACTCTTTTCCCTGTACAAAATCTCCAGCGATAAAGTGTTATTAGTAGGAAGGCGCTAAATCTGAAGTCGACTAGGAAAGCTCGAGCTCGAGCTCAGGAAGCCTGGTATCTGGAGATACCAGTTGAATAATAACGAAATCCTGCTTGGTCAGCTGTCTCAGGAGAACACCGTCCCCTATAGAAAAATAAAGCAGTATAAGTCAAATTCTGACTGTTTTACTACTGACATTACTAGGAGAAATGAGTTTATTGAAATCCTTCCTCTTCTGTCCCCCACCCTCCCGGACAGGATTATGTTAAAGGCAATCATTCCTCAGCTGGTGTCTTGTTATGGTTTTAGTGGAAGACCCTGTCGAATGGCACCTATAAGAGAAATGGTAAGTTTACCACGTAAAAGAGATTTGCACCTGCTTAGTTCAAATCCTACTGGCTGTTGGAAACCTTATTGTTTAAAGAGAAACTTGAAGAGAGAGAAAACACAAGAAGTATTTGGCAAACTAATTTTGATATGTAAATGAAGAAACTCACCGCTGTTGAAATATACTGAAATGCTTAGGGAGTTGTACTTCATTTATCCATAGATAATAGGAAGTGATAAAGACTACATTATTTTTGCTTTTTAATGAAACTGGCTTCACAGACTTGAGCAGGCTACTGAGATTCTGTATTATCCAGGGTTAATGTAAAGCTCCACTACTCTCGAAAGTTAAATAGCAGCTTGGCAAAGAATCCAGGAGGCCCTCTGCTTCCCCTTCTTGGGTACCAGCTTTCAACGCTGATGTTCTAAATGCCCAGAACCAGGGTCAGGGCCAGTAGGGGGTGGGGGGGAGAAGCAAAATGGAAATCGTAAAGTGATATTCATCTGAAAACTACATGGCAATGGTATTCCAAGATCCAGAGGCACTTATAAATCACACTTAAGGATGCCTGTTTTCTTTGAGCTACTGTGGGCCTCCTTAATTTGAAAAAACTGTCTGTAGCCACAGAAAGAGATTGGGGTTAGAGACAGAACTGCTCTGTAGTGGAAGTACCTTTCCACCAGGAGTCTTCAGGTATGTCTACTTCTAGAAATAATTTATATTCCTGCGTTGCTTAATGTCATGAGACATCCAGTACCAGCAGGAGGCCATCGTCTCCCATGGCCCCCAAGCAGCCCCAAAAGTCTCCCATACCTTTCTACAGACAACCTTGCAACCCCCAACGAAGCCCCAGATGATGACTTGTTACCACATGTACTTCCTTCTGTTCTTCACCAAAGAACATTAAGCATCCAAGAAAAAAAGGAGGCAGGGGTCAGTAATATTTGTGAGAGAAAGAAAGGGTGGTCCATGTTTTAAGGACAGAGTTCTGCTACTATTTCATTTCACATTCTGTCTAAAATATACTGTTCCAAATGGCTTTATTAGAAATTCAGAAATTTCATGAATAGAAAGGGAAAAACAAACAAAAAAAATCAAGTATGAGTTGAACAAATTCCATCCTGGCTTCGCAAGGCAATAGATTAGTTTTAAGTAGTACTGTGCTCCAGTGAGTAATACTTTTGAAGGGAGTGGTCGTTTATTTTGGTTGTTACATTTCATAGTCCCAAGACACTAAGAGCAAATATCCAACATGGAGTTTTTACTGTAAAACTATCCAGCTTCTCTTGTTTTCCAGGGGATTCCTGGCCAACATGACTTGAGCTTCCCCAAGACTGCCAAGGGGAAGCTGTGGTCCAGTGCATCATGGTGGGAAGCCCTCTCCCATGGTGACTAGGAGACCAATTCATGGGGAGCCTGGGAAACTGCCTTGGGTCAGCCTGATGAGCCCCTGGATAGCCGGGCAGGTAAGCACCCTTCACAGTGGGCTCCGCCCACCACTTCATGGCTCCCCCCCAGCAAAGCCTTCTCCCAAACCACAGGGCAGCCTCAGCAAGACATACTGTGTCCCACAACACTTCTCTCCCAGAGGTGACTGCTTCCTTAGTATCATCACGCACAAGCATGAAAAATTTCAAACACCCAGAAAAGAGGAAAAACAGTACCACGAACACCCAAAAGCCCACCATCTATACTCAGTAATGGTTAATATTGTATCATATTTCATACACCCACTTCCTACACCATTTCAGAGCAGACATCATGACGTTTTACTCCTAAATATGCAAGCACAGACTCCCAGACAATGACATTCTCCTATATCACAAAATACTATGATCATAACTGACATGACATTAGTACTCAAATAGACAGTCCATGTTCAAATTCTCAAAATGCCCCCAAAGTGTATATCACTGACTTTCCTCCTGAACTAGAATCCAACCAAAGGTCATGCATTGCATCTGGTTATGTCTCTTACACCTAGAATAATAAAATAATCTCTCCCTTTTTTCCATAACTCTGACCTTTTAAAGAGATCAGGCTAGTTTTTCTGGAGAATGACCCCCATTCAGGATTTGAACTTTAAAGAAAAAATCTCAGTTGCCTAAATATAAATTTTCAACCTGCATGCTATTTTAGAATGCCAGTCATTTATTAATTTTGATGGCTTCCTTAGCTGCTGCAGGAAATTGCAGGTTCAAACTAAAGCTATAATTACACTTCGAAGTCTGAAACACACATGACTTGAAGATTCAGTCCTAAAGTTGACTTTGAAGAAACCAAATCTTAAATTTATAGATACTTCAATTTTCAGCAAAGGTAAGCTTACCTAAGCAGGTGTGATAGTGGTCTCATACTGGTCTACATTTGTTTTAAGAAAGGGGACTTGGTGGCAATCAGATGACTATGGGCTGACCTAGAAGCAGCTCCATACTGTGCACCAGTTCAGACTTGTGACTCTTTCCAGTCTGAGGTAATGAGTCAGTGCTCATTCACTAGCTGAAGACTTGGGTGAGATTTAATAAGACAGTAGGAAGGAAGGGTCTGATACCTATCAAGTATTGACAATGTCTTGGTGCTAGACTAGGCCAGGAACACATAATATATTTAAAAGATGGGTAATATGTGTGTTTTAAAGCTATTTAGTTCAGGAGAAATGAAGTTATAACTCATGACTTCTGAAACTGTGCCTATTCGGAAAGTCACACCAGTCCTTACCAGACAGTCAAGGGTAGAAAAATCATAAGCTTGATGCCATCTCTTGAAAGGAAAAACTAAGTATGAGACACCCTCTTTGAAAAGTCTTTATGGAGCCCTTTGAAACGTTTTGTAGGCCTAAGTGCGACCTTCACCATTGCTGATGTCGGTGGGGTTGTAGAAAGAAACTGTTCTGTGGGAACCAAAAAACAAGTGTCCTGTCCTAAGTTTAAGAAGACACACACAGGATCCTAGTCTAAGACCACAACTGGGAAACAATTTGGGTGGGTAAGTGGAATATTTGATCCTGGGCTAAAAGTTTCACTTATTACCCAAGACATTTAGAGACTCCAAAAAAGTTCCCTTGAGATAACATTTCATGTCTTTAAATAAGGACAGAACTGGACTCTGAGTCACAATAAAGCTATGTCTATTTGATGCCAAAACAAATGGGCAAACTGGTTAGTTCCATTAAAAAAAAAAAAAAAACAACCTGTGAACAAAATAATTACTTGAGGCCAAATTTACTTAGAGAAAACCAAAATTTCTACCTGTAACCTCACTGACTTTGTATGTAATACCACGGGCCACATGTGCTATTAATTTTATTATCTACAGGATCTATCAGAGATTGTTAACACTGAATGAGAAAGCTTCTCAGGGCAGACAAAAATTAGAATAAAACATACGGAGAAACTATCACTTTAGATTTCTTTCGCATACCCCTTTCCCACTATTTTGTTTATAAAAATATGCCCTTAACATTAAATATGAAAACCGTGATTAGATAACATTCAAGCACAGATGAAATGATATTCAAAACGAGGGCCCCATGGTAATGATGGGAATGATGTGATACTGAGTACTTATAAAACTCAAAGTTACCTATAAAATCCTTCACTCACATTTATGTAACTGCATAAAAGCAACATAGACTTTTAACAAACCTTCTAAATGAGGTAGCTAGTTGTTTGAACTGCTGGTTGTTGAAGCAGGTCCCTCTGCAATAGCTGTCAAACTTCCTGTGCCCAAGACGAGGAGGCCAGATGAAGCATGACCTCTGTGGGCTCCTTGTCTTGCACGGGGCCCACTGCAGCTTCAATGACCATGTACATTGAGAAAAAGAGTTCTTGAACGATGGGATTTATTCCAACAGGATCGCAGACTCACAGGACAAGAAAGATCTTTGAGAAGTCACCTACTCTACTTCCCGCTTATTAGGACCATGTTTATTTATTTATTTATTTAACATCTTTATTGGAGTATAATTGCTTTACAATGTTGTGTTAGTTTCTGCTGTATAACAAAGTGAATCAGGTATACATATACATATATCCCCGTATCTCCTCCCTCTTGCGTCTCCCTCCCACCCTCCCTATCCCACCCCTCTAGGTAGTCTCAAAGCACTGAGCTAACCTCCCTGTGCTATGCATAGCGGCTGCTTCCCACTAGCTATCTATTTTACATTTGGTAGTGTATATATGTACATGCCACTCTCTCACTTCATCCCAGCTTACCCTTCTCCCTCCCTGTGTCCTGAAGTCCATTCTCTACATCTGTGTCTTTATTCCTGTCCTGCCCCTAGGTTCATCAGAACCTTTTTTTTTTTAGATTCCATATATATGTGTTAGCATCTGGTGTTTGTTTTTCTCTTCCTGACTTACTTCACTCTGTATGACAGACTCTAGGTCCATCCACCTCACTACAAATAACTCAATTTCATTTAAACCATATTTCAAAAACAATACTGAAAGGCTGAATGAAAAATTCCATGTCTATACGTGTACAACTCAGTTCTTCCTTTACCACTTGAATTGAGATTGCACACTTAAATACTTAAGGGGCAAGACAGGTAACAGAAAAGGGCTGGGTTCTGACAGAGGTGAACTGGAGAAAGCACACACCTGGTTTAAAGGGGGCAGCTGCTACTGAAACTCGGGTGCAGGGCACCAGATTTTAAGCCTTCCCAGAAAAGCTGGAAATCTAAATTTTTATGTGAGCTGTCCCAAATTTTAAATTAGCAATGAATTCAAATTTTTAAACTATGCCATGCAGTCCAAAATAATGTTTCTGAGGGCCGCTTTGGCTTCGCACTGCCAGTTTGCAATCTCTGATCTGCATTGCTCACACTTTAGCTGAAGTTCATTTTCTTGTGTCCTGTCTTTGGCAGAGCTGAAGGAAAGCTGGCCATTACCATGAGCTTGGAGATAGGTATTCAGTTGCAATACAGTCATTTATTCTAAGCTAAATAAACCCTGGTCCTTAATCTCACTACACAGGATGTATTTATCTATGTTTAAATCATCTTTCTGACACTTCTAAGTCCTGACGATAAAGATATACAGTTAAGGGTTTGACTCAAGGTGGGGGAAAAATGGAAAGATTATACTATTTTAGAAAATGATAATGGTATGAATGTGTGAGATCTGTATTTCAAAAAAAATCACAAAGCTTATATTAATTTTAAAAAAAAAGGACTTGAAAAGATTTGAGTAACATACCATGTTCTTGGTTGGAAGGGCTAACCGGTATAAAGATGTGAATTGTTTTTCCTCCCCTCCCCTCCCCTTTTCTTTTCTTTCCTTCCTTCCTTTTCTTTCTCTCTCTCTCTCTCTTTCCTCCCTCCCTCCCTTCTCTCTCTCTTTATTTATTTATTTAGATGTTGGGGGTAGGAGTTCATTAATTAACTTATTTATTTTTGCTGTGTTGGGTCTTCCGTTTCTGTGCGAGGGTTTTCTCTAGTTGTGGCAAGCGGGGGCCACTCTTCATCGCGGTGTGCGGGCCTCTCACTACTGCGGCCTCTCTTGCTGCGGAGCACAGGCTCCAGACGCGCAGGCTCAGTAGTTGTGGCTCACGGGCCTAGCTGCTCCGTGGCATGTGAGATCCTCCCAGACCAGGGCTCGAACCCGTGTCCCCTGCATTAGCAGGCAGATTCTCAACCACTGCACCACCAGGGAAGCCCGGGTATTTATTTATTTAACAAACATATTGAGTGCCTATTATGCACCAGACAATTCCAACCAAACTCACAATGAAAATGTTATTTTTGTGTGTGAAGCGAAGAGGCGGTTTGGAAGTTGCCAAAAAGAATTCTAAAAAATAATCTAAAAGAAGACTAAACTAGTAAAAATAGGGGAAAAAATTTAAAATGAAAATTTTTTTTTCAAATTAAAGGTAATGTATACTTAATGTATTAAAAAAAAACTAGACAAAAACAAAAAGGAGGCATAAAGAGAAGGTTAAGTCATCAACAATCCAACCACCCAGAGACAGTCACTTTGTCACCTTGACTTTGATACCCTCAAGATTTTTCTCAAGATATATAATCACACATCTTTTTACAAAGATGGAGACATGACTTTTTTTTTTTTTTTTTTTTTGCGGTACGCGGGCCTCTCACTGCCGCGGCCTCTCCGGTCGCGGAACACAGGCTCCGGACGCGCAGGCTCAGCGGCCATGGCTCACGGGCCCAGCCGCTCCGCGGCATGTGGGATCTTCCCGGACCAGGGCACAAACCCGTGTCCCTTGCATTGGCAGGCGGACTCTCAACCACTGCGCCACCAGGGAAGCCCAGAGACATGGCTTTTTAATGCTGCTTTATAATCTGATTTTTTAAAAAATCTCAGTGTTGTGTACATTGACTTTGTGTACGGTATCTGTGAGGAATCCACTTTCATTCTTACCCCAATGAATAACCAATAGAATAGTCAATAGAAAGTCCCCACTGATCTGAAAAGCCAGCCCTGTCATACTTAGACCTGGGCTGAGTTATTTTACTCCATTGACTTATCAGTCAATGCACACTGTGTTAATTACCTGAGTTATATTTATAATAAATCTTAATATCCAGGAGTGCACGTTCCTCTCCTGATCCCCAACACTGTTTCTAGTCTTCCTCAGGATTACTTGGAGTTATTCTTGGCCCTCCATGCTGTCATAGAACTTTTAGTATTATTGGCTTGTCAAGCTGCATAAAAAAACCCTGTTGGGAGTCTGATTAGAAAGGCCTTGAATCTACAGATCAAGGTGAAGAAAACTAACATCTTGATGATAATGAGACTTCCTATGCATTTAAAATGTCTTTCAATAAATTTTAACATTTTTCTATATAAATTTACTGCATACTTTATTAGGTTTCTTATGAGGTACTTCCTATTTTTTTTTATGTTGCTATTGTACATGTTAGCTCCTAAAAATTACATTTTCCAACTGTCTGCTATTGTAATTGATTTCTGTGTATGGACCTGCAGCTGAAAAATCTATGAAATTCTCTTATTAATTCTAATAATTAGTCTGCATATATCCTTTCGACTTTTCTATGTATTCATTTACCCCCAAAATGACCCTGTTGTTCTTTATTTCCAATATTTCATCTTTATTATCTTCCAAATTTGGTTTGCTGACATTTAGTTTAGGATTTCTGCTTTTATGTTTGAATTAAATTGACTTGTAATTTTCCTCTCTTTTATTGTCCTTATCTGGTTTTAGTGTCAAATCATACTAACCTCATAAAATGAGCTGGAAATGTTAACTCTTATTCAATTATATAAAACTGGAATTACCTATTTCTTAAATTTTGAGGGAATTCCTTGGTAAAATATCTGGACCTGGTACTTTCTGAAGTAGTGGTCTAAACTGTTTAATTGAATCTATTCAGGTTTTCTCTTTATTCTTAGCTCAACTTTGCAGTTTATCTTTTCCTATGATTTTTTTTCCTTTCATCTAACTTTTCAAATTTATTAGCAGGAAGTTGTTCTTAATAGTCTTTAATTAGTCTTGTAATTTCCACTGACACCTAAATACATCTTTTTTTCATTATTAGTATTTCTACTTCTAGTAATTCTCTTTGCCTTTTTCACCCTTGATTTTGACCACTTTTATTCTTGAAAATTTATTTTAAAATACTTAATTTGAGCTATTTAAAAAATCCTTTCTCCTATACATCTCCTGTATAATTTCTTTATATTCTTTTATTTCTCTGCTCTATTTTCCTTGAGTTTATTAATTTGTTCTTTAACTAACTTCTTAAGCTAGATGCTTAACTTATTCATTTTCAGCCTTTCTCCTTTTCTAATATAAGCTACAAATTGCCCTATGTAGGTGTGCCCTACAACTTCTGGAAAGTAGTCTTTTAATTATCATTCGCTTTAAATATTTTCTCATTTCAATTCAGATTTCCTTTCTGTCCCACATATTATGTACAAATATGGTTTTTAATTTCCCAAAGTATCTCTTTGTTACTAATTTCTAAATTAGAGAATGTGATTTATCTTTTTCTAAAATTTTTATTTATTTATTTTTGGCTGCATTGAGTCTTTGTTGCTGCATGTGGGCTATCTCTAGTTGTGGTGAGCGGGGGCTACTCTTCGTTGCGGTGCACGGGCTTCTCATCGTGGTGGCTTCTCTTGTTGTGGAGCACAGGCTCTAGGTGCATGGGTTTCAGTAGTTGTGGCATGCGGGCTCAGTAGTTGTGGCTTGCAGGCTCTAGAGCACAGGCTCAGTAGTTGTGGTGCACAGGCTTAGCTGCTCTACGGCACGTGGGATCTTCCCAGACCAGGGCACGAACCCGTGTCCCCCTGCATTGGCAGGCAGATTCTTAAGTCACTGTGCCAGCAGGGAAGTCCCCAGAATGTGATTTATCTTGCACGATCATATTCTGTGAAATTTTTTGAGGCTTGCTTAACAATCTGATGTGATCTAGTTTCGTAAATGTTCTCTGTATGTTTTGATAAATATGAGCATTCTCTGGCTACAAAATATGTCCGCTGGTTCAAGCTTGTTATTTGTTTTGGTCAAATCTTTCATATCCTTCTTATCTTTTCATCCTTTTGATCAATTTATTAATGAGAATGGTGGGTTAAGATCTCTCTTTATGATGGTGGATTTATTAATTTCTTTTCAGTTCTGTCCATTTTGCATGAGATTTTGGGGAACTGTCTTATGTACACAGAGGTTTAGAATTTTTATATGTTCAACATAAACTGAACCTTTACTCAATAATCAGTGGTCTTCTTTAACTTTAGTAATGTTCTCTGCCTTAAATATTTTTGATTTGATACTAATACACCTGGCTCCAGCTTGCTTTTCAGTGGTATTTGTCTAGTATACCCTTTTCCTTCCTCTTACTTTTGACTTTTCTAAAGTTTTATGTTTTAGGAATATCTCTTATAAATAGCACATGAATAAAATCTTTAACAATCTAGTCTTTAAAATATTTGACCACAATTATCAATAGATATGGATTAATAGCTATTGTTTTTTTATTTGCTTCACTTTTTCTGTTTGCTTTTTAAAGCTCTTTCATTGCCATCTTGGATTGATTGATTTGTTTTTCCTCCCTTCTTTCCATTTCCCTTCTTCCTTCTTGCAGTGTCACACTGCAATTCCCGCCTCCAATGCCTTTTTCACTGTTCTCCTGGAACTTTGATTTTTCTTATGATGAATCCATTTTCTCTTTTCCTAATTTGCCGGGATCCTGCTGAAACTCTGACTGATGTGATATGGCCACATTCCATCCCAGAAAAAAAAATTCTAATTCACATTCCCACCAAGAGTATAACACCATGTCCATTTCCCCATATTCATTCCAACATTGAGCAATCAGCCTTTACCCGCCTTTTACCGTTAATGCTCACGGCTCATCGCTTTTAAATTTCCAGTTCTTTAACTGCAAGTAAGGACACACTTTATTTCAGATACATTTGTATTTCTACATGTCCTTTGTTCATTTCTATTAGGGTGCAGAGCTTTTTTTAGTTTATATTTTCACTGATTTGTAAGCATAATTTTACAATAATTACATTAACCTTTTATCTGAAAATGCTTTCTTCCCATATTATCATTTATATTTTAACTTTGTTTATAGTGTTTTTTATTTTGCCAAAGTATTTTCCACTTTTATTTAGTAAAACACATATATTGTTTTGAAATTCTGACAAAAAGCTTTTGCCCATGCCAAAAGACAAGAAAATCACTTACATTATCATTTTCTTATAATATTTTAATCTTATATTTAAATCAAAAATCACAAACTAGTGGCCTACGAAGGTGCACGTGTTATAAAAGTTTTTTAATTAGTTACAAACATTTTAAGGATTGGCCAAGTTTACATGAAAATATGTATTTTCAGCTTCACTTGAAAAATCAGAATATGTAGCACATGGGTCTTACATTTCCACAATGGCACAGAGTGGCTAAAATTGGTAGAAGTTACAGCAAGCCAAGTGGGGGAAGGTGAGGATTATCGGTCGTGATAGAACTAATGAGAAAGGGACACATGCAAGGAACACTTCAGAGACAGAAGCAGAGACAGGTTTGGTGGTCAACAAACAACATGCGCAGACAGGGTGAATTCCAACGACAGTGTTTCCAGCTTTGTTGACTTGGTGCGTGGGAGCTTGCTAAGGAACAGGGAGGGTGGGGAGAATTGGTAAGACAATGAACCAAGTTTTAGACAGAAGGACCTATGAGATATCTGGGAACGGCTGTCTGCGAAGCAAATGGAAATGAGGTGTGGACTTCAGAGGAGAAGTGATGTCTGGAGATATATACTGAGGCAACTCTGACCAAAGGGAAAAGAGGTCTGTGGTGAAGCATGCCAAGCGAGAAATGAAGAGGACGAGGGTCCGCAGAGAAAGAGGCGCCCACAGGAGTGGTCAGATGGGAAAATGGATAACCATGGGAGTGAGGTCTCGGAAGTTAAGGGTAAAGAGAGTTTCAAGGTCAAATGCATTAGTAAAGGTGGAAGTAGAAAACACTAGGAGTTGACAACTAAGAGGTGGTTGACAGCACTTCTGAGCTGGCTTCATGGTAGAAGAGTGAATGAGGGTGAGAAAGAGGGCACAAAAAGACAAACATCTGTTCCAGGAACTCTGCAAACAGGAGGAGCAGAAGGCAGCACAGGAGCGTCGGGGAAACTACTGAAGTAAAGGCAAACCGCTGTTTCTCCCTCTGGTGCCCGTTCTCCAGGCTCATGCTGGCTTCCTCCACGGGCACTGTCTGAGCTCTGTTAGGACCTTACCGTGGCTCTGTCCTTCATGACACGCGGTCACTGCTTTCTCCTCTGTGTTGGCGTAGTCTGTTTTCTGTTCTATGTTTGCTAGTCAGCATTTGTCTGTAACAAACATTCCTCTCAGGACTGTCACCGTCATTTGGGATTTGTATCCCATTTCACAAGGTGCTAGGTCCTTTTGCCATTTTTGATGCATTCACTCAAGCCATGGATTGAAAACACCAAATATGTCCAAAGTTTATCATCAATCCTACTGTTTCTTCCAGTTATTAAATAAACCACTGTGAAGTTCAAGTGACCACCTACCAGTCTAGAGTCTTTCCAACTCCCAAGCATGAGCTCCCTGCCCATATCTAAATCACTCGAGGAATTTGAATCTCCAACGCTAGGGTCTTTTACAAATGCATAGGATTCCTGTATCCCCGATGTAGATCTGAGGTGGGTGCCAGAGAACTGTATTCTTTTTAAAAAGCTCCAGGGGATTCTGATGCACAGCTGAGGTTTGGAAGTCACTGCTCTAAATCTTATTTTGTTGATTTACTGGTCTGTTATAATGAAATTAGTAGCAAGAGTCTCGCTAGAGTAATGGTGGTACTTTACAGAGTTGTTGGAAGACAAAAACAAAATTCGAGTTCTGTAAGTGAATGTAAGAGAGAAATTACACGAGTTCCTCAAACACAAACAGATAGGCCTTTGGCAAGAATACTACAGCAACAGTGAAGCGGCATGGGGAGAAAGCTAATTTCTAAGGCACTCAAGGCTCAAACTACCAAGGCAATTGATAAGAAGCCAATGCGTATTAGCTCTATTATTACCGCACCTCTGGAGGATTTCAAAGAACAGTTCTTATGCCTTCTTTGTTTTCTTCTCTCTCTCTCTTTTTTAACTGCATGCTGATAAACTTTTTCACAGGAAAAAAAAAAAAACACCACATGCTTTTCCTTTTCTTATCTTCCAAAAGTCCTTAGAGTTCACATAAAATGTAACTCATTTTGATGTGTAAAAAATTAAAGTGATAGGTATGCAATGACTCATGATCTTAATTAAGACATTAAATCAGATCTCATATAGGCTCAGGTTATAAAAGGAACCAGCTATGGATACTATCAGCAAAGTTCAGAAGAATATGTAAAGGGGTCTTTTAAATTTTGTTTTGCTGACACAATATTTACTGATAATATAAATATCAAATGAACCAATCAAAAATACTGATTGATAAAAATATCATAAGAAACTCCATTTTCACCATATATACATTGTTAACATGAGATTATGAGATAAAACCAGGCATCACGTGCTGCCCAGTGAGATGCAGTGGGAAGTACACCCCCTCCACCACAAAGGATTCTTGCACAAGAAACAACAACAGGGGACCAGACCTCATCAAGCCCTCACTACCAGGTTACAGGAAATACAGGGCTGGAAGAGCATGTTAACATCACCATGCAGATATAGCCAAACCCAAACTGTGGGAAATTCCAGAGGACACTTGACCCAGTTCCTTCAACAAGAAAACAGCAAGAAAAACAAAAACAAAAACAAAAAAAACTGGGAGAGGTGTTCCCATAGGTTCAAAGAGATATTTATCTAAGGTAAAGAGAATCAGCCAAATGCAATCCGGGTGTGGACCAGCCTTGTTTGGACCCTGATTTGAATAATCCAACTATAAAAGAATTGAAGAGATATTCAGAGAACTCTGAAGACAGACTATATATCTGATGACATCAAGAATTTTTTTTTTCCTTAACGACACTTTGATCATTTAAAAAAACAAACAGGGGCTTCCCTGGTGGCGCAGTGGTTAGGAATCCGCCTGCCAATGCAGGGGACACAGGTTCGAGCCCTGGTTCAGGAGGAGCCCACATGCTGCAGAGCAGCTGGGCCCATGCGCCACAACTACTGAGCCTGCGCTCTAGAGCCTGTGCACCTAGAGCCGGTGCTCCAAGACAAGAGAGGCCACCGCAATGAGAGGCCCACGCATGGCAATGAAGAGTAGACCCCGCTCACCCCAACTAAAAAGAAAGCCCACACACAGCAACAAAGACCCAACGCAGCCAAAAATTAATTAATTAACAAACAAATAAACAACCTCATCTTTTAGAGCTGTGCATATTGAATCATTTGTGTGTAAAATAAAATGATATTCAGCATTTACTTTAAAAAAATCGGGGGGAGGGGGCAGGAAAAAGCATAAATGAAATAACATTGGCTATATGTTAAAAATGTGATACTGGCTGATGGATAAGTGGGGGTTCGTTGTATGATTCTATTGTTGTGCTTATTTGAAATTTCTAAGTTACAAAATGAAAGTGAAGATTCTTTTAAAGAAGGCTTAATTTTTAAAAAGAAACACCATCATTTGATGAAAATGTTCAAGAATCTTAAAAAAGGATGCACTTTTCTTCTTTTAGATATTTGTGTTTAAAAGAAAGTCCTTCTTCCAAAGTCTCCAGAACATAAATCTTGATTAAAGCTTGATATTCTAGGTAATTTGCTAACTTTGGAAATAAGACTTTATAAAGAATGCAAAAGTATTCTTTATTATGTTGTGAAATTTAGTCATAATCTTTAGAATCCTCTTTTCTGAGGAGATAACGATTACAAGGCAACCTAAGCAAAAATGGTCCAACAGGCAATTGTAAAGCTCATATCTTCCTGATGCCTCAATAAGCACACTACTATACTTACAATAGGAATCGTAACTTCACCTCGAGATTCTTTAACACTTAGCAGTCCAAGTTGAAAATATAACTGGTAACAGATATAGTTATAGGGATAGGGATAGACACAGATACATACCTTTTGCAGACTCAAGCCACATTACCAACCTGTTAAGTATGGAGTAAAAAGTGCACCAGTATTAAAAAATAGAGCTTTGCAGTAAAAAGAGCACATTGCTAAAAAGTGAATCTCTGAGGAATCTGGCAGCCTGAGATAAAGGAGACCTTCTCACTAAAAACATAGAATCCAGGTAAAAGAAAAAAACGTGTTTAAATATTGATACATAGCTGAGCTCCAGACAGATGGAAATACGAAGGAAATACCAGGAATGGAGAAGGCAAGAGTAGAAAACCAATGGGCAGACACCCTAAGGGCCTCTGGAGAAGGTCAGACAAACCCAGGAGAGGACTAAAGCTGTACCCTGACCATATCCCGGTCGCCACTCAGCCCTGGGAGGAGACACTGCTCCATCATTCCATGAAAACCCCACTCTCGCCCGACTTGTATATTTTTCTTTTGTTGAATGCTGAGAACTGACCATCCCCTGAGGCTCCACAAAGCCTCCCATAACGTTTCATTATCCCAAACCTCCCAGCT
Source organism: Kogia breviceps (assembly GCF_026419965.1). NCBI lineage: Eukaryota > Metazoa > Chordata > Mammalia > Artiodactyla > Physeteridae > Kogia > Kogia breviceps. The sequence goes on from NC_081323.1 coordinate 38,514,770, forward strand.
TCCTGCCTAACCCTCCCACAGAACCACTTTCCTGCCCTGCCCTTTCTCTATCGCCACCTTCCAAATGCACACGTTTTCAAGGTCACGCTTGAACTCACTTGACTGAGATCTGAGATGTTTCCAGACACAGTTCTCCGCTCTTTTCATAGCAACTTTCTCTCTACCTTTAATTGGTTTTATTAGGAGGTCCACATGATAAGAGGCCTTTCCCCCTGGTATCTGAAGGTACTAGACACTCTGCAGGGCTTTGGAGTCTCAGACAGGGAGTGCTGGGGATCCCAGCGGTGTCCTGGGGTAGGTGTGAGTCTCAAAGCAATGGCCACCCAAGCAAGGGCATGAATACATGTGTTTCCTTCTGCCTCAAGCCATGCACTGTCCCTCCCATGGCCCTCCCTGGTCTTGCACTTCTCGCTGGTTTACTACATTGTCTTCGTCCTTTCTCAGTGGCACACCTCTCCCACCAGCTCTACAGCGCTCAGGTTCTTCAAGAAGCTCTAGCCTTGCTTAGGGTTTTCCTCGACATGCCAGTCCCACCCATGCCTGCTGTCATCACCCCTCATCCCTGGTCTTGCCCTATGGTCCCAAGCTTATGCTCTGAAGGCCAGCTCTTCCCTATCCACCTGTGTCTGCACCCTCCACTCTGCTCATTTCCATCATTAAAACCCCTTCCCAGGGCATCTGAGCAAGACAATTTTTTTCTCTGCTCTCTTCTCAAAACACAGCTTTTCTTTAAAAAAAAGAAAAAGAAAAAAATTCCTTAGAAATGGCAGTAACGCCAACAGGGTTAAATAAGCTTGGGAATTCTATGTTAGTTATATAACAGAAGTTAAACATGACAGTACATGTCACACTGATGATCAGCTGTCACAGAGTGGGCAGGCTGGCAGCACACTGGAGCTTTCCCATATTAGTGAGGCATTCTACTGAGAGGGATCTTACTCTTTCTGACCCTGAAAATGATCTCAGGAGAGGAGTTATAGGGACCAGTGTGAACAGGAAATATACATTCTTTTATTCTGTCAAAAGCTGGATGTTCCTCTAATAGTAATAATCAAGCCAGAGGCATCCAACTCATGCTGCTCGTGCACCTACTACAGAGAAGAGACAGAAGAGTTGAAGGAGGACAGGTACAATGCAAGTGCTACAACAAAGACATGTGTGGGAACTGGGGATGCCAAGAAAGGGTGTGTCTAATTTAAACAAGGGAGAGTAACAAACTCAACTGGGAGGAGAGAGACCCCCAAGGAAGGGAAATATCCAAGCAGAGTCTGGAAGCGTCAGAGGATTCTGCTAAGAGGACTGAGAGTGGGAGGGCATCACACCCATGTTCGTGTAAAACCACAGGTGACTCCTGTTGGCTCCTGGGAACCCTGGTAGAATAGACTGAGACTTAGGGTTCAGAATGCACAGAAGGAAAGGGAGAGATGAAGGATGAGGTTGGACGGATAAGCAAAGCAGGTCAGACTTTAACCCACAGTCAACTTTACAACCTAAAGTAAAGGATTTTAATGCGTTATTGAGATCCATGAGTGTCCCCAGTCATACCTTACAAATACTGTGAACTCACTAAGGCTTTTCCATTAATATGAAGACTTGACTATAACAAGAATCATTTTTCTCTACATCGATTTAGTTAAAATGGAATAATTAGAGTTGATACATCTGTAAAAGATTTAGTCTAAAACCCTAGAAATCCTTTGGCAGAGTCAATAGTATTTAATTAATTCATTAAAAGTCAGGTGTTTATAACAGTTTAAAGTGAAGTTTATACCAACTAAGTTGGTATAAAGTTGGTATAAAACAGACTCTTGATCCTGGCTAGTAAATGCCAGCATTAACCCTGCTGGGAAGATGAGAAAATAGTTCTGTTAAAAGAATGGGATGATGATTTAAAATTTACTACAAAGCTACAGTAATTAAAATAGTGTGACACTGGCATAAGGACACACGTGTAGAAATAGAATTGAGAGTCCAGAAATGAACCCTCTTGTTTATTGTCAATTGATTTCTGACAAGGATGCCAAGACAATTAAATGGGGATAGAATAGTCTTTTCGACAAATGGTACTGGGATAACTGGATATTCACATGTAAAAGCATGAAGTTGAACCCTTACCTCACATCATATACAAAATTAATTCAAAATGGATCAATGACCTAAATGTAAAAGCTAAAACTATAAAAGTCTTAGAAAAAAATATAGATATTTGTAAATCTTTGTGGATTTTGATTATGTAATTGTTTCTTAGATGTGACACCAAAGGCACAAGCAACGAAAAGAAAAAAAAATAAATTGGACATCATCAAAATTTAAAACTTTAGTGTTTCAAAGGATACCATTAAGAAAGTGAAAAGACAATTCTTATAAGAGAAGAAAAAGTTTGCAAACCATGTATCTGAAATATGTAAGGAACTCCTACAACAACTCACTAATAAAAAGGCAACTCAACTTTAAAAATGGGCAAAGGATTTGAAGACATTTCTCCAGAGAAGATACACAAATGGCTAATAAGTATTTGAATAGATGGAAAACATCATTAGCCATCAGGGAAATGGAAAATCAAAACCACAATGAGATACCACTTCACACCCAGCAGGATGGCTATAATCAAAATGACAGATAATAACAAGCATTGACAGGATGTGGAGAAAAAGGAACCCTCATACACTTCTGGTGGGAATATAAAATGGTGCAGCCACTTTGGAAAACAGGCTAGAAGTTCCTCAATATAATAAACATAGAGGTATAAAATTATCCAGAAACTCCTTTCTTAAGTATATACTCCTAAGAAATTAAAATAAATATCCACTCAAAAACCTGTACAAATGTTCACAGCAGCATTATTCATAATAGCCAAATAGGGGAAACAGTCCAAATGTCTATCAACTGAGGAATGGATAAATGAAATGTGACATATCCATACAACAGAGTATTATTTGACAGTAAAAAAGAAACAAAACACTACTGATAAATGCTACAACATGGATGAACCTTGAAAACATTATGCGAAATTTAAAAAGTCAGTTACAAAAACAACGTATTGTGTGACTCAGTTTATATGAAATGTCCAGAACAGGAAAATTGATAGAAACAACACATAAATTGGTGGTTCCCTAGGCTGAGGGTAAGACAGGTACTGGGGGAAAGCGGTTCCCCCAATACCTTGTGGGTATTGTAAAGGCTAGTGGGTACAGGGCTTCTTTATAGAGTGACAAAAATGTTCTCAAATTTATTCTGGTGACGGTTGCACAGCTTTGTGAATACAACCCAATGAATCGTATGTGTTTAAAAAAAAACAAAACAAAACGGGATGAAACGTTCTTCAGCTAAATGGATGGGAACTGTCAGTGTTTCTCATTCTTAAATCCCTAAATCAAGTAGGAAGAATGATGCTTTCCTCTGGCTGAAAATGTCTGAGACTTTCCAAATGGGAAATAATGACTGGCTGACATGCTGGCCAATTCTAAAAGGCTACACAGAAACAACAGTCCATCATTTTGTTAGATTCAGCAAATGCATCGATGAGCATCGGATGTGTGAATTCTCTAGTTTTTCAACAGTAGGCCTCCCAGACCTACAGTTATCCAAATTAAATGTCATTGGTATATTCTGGCCCATCAGAGTACCATATATTACTACAGGCCCCCAGAGTTTATTCAGCCTAATTTTCACTTTTCTAAAAGGCTAGAGAAAAAAGATTTATTAAGTTAGAACTGGAAAAAGAAAAAAAAAGTATGAAAAATCCTCTTCACAAGAGGACTACTTCTAAAGTGTACACTTTTGTTATTAACTAGTATTTTACTAAAATAAGGATAAACTTACACAATGCAACGACCTTACAGTCTTCCAAAACTTCACATTACCTTGAAAGGAAATCTAGAAGCTGTTTTATTTTCAAATATATCTTATACAGAAAGATTTGTTAAGCGTTTCAAAAATGTTTTCTATTTAAAAGAAACCTTTACCAGTCATTCTTGTAAATAATGAGCATTTCTTTTCCCCCAGGGGAATAATTCCTACTTCAGTGTTTCTAAGAATACACAGGGTTAAAACCGTGTAAAATAGATTTTCTCACAGTTGGGGGAGAGCAAAACACCGCAAATAGGAAACCAGACAGCTAGGAGGTCAAAACACTACACTTCCAGGTCAGACTTCTGGTTGCAATTAAGTAAAATTCCTGCAAATATTTGGAAGGAAATCATATTTTTGGTGTCTCCTTTCTGGCCTTGTAACTTTTTGTTTTCCTTAGCAACAACTTATGTATCTATACTATTCATTAAAGACACTCAGAAACACACAAACATACACAATTACGGGCACATATGCACCAACCTATGACCCCAGAATTGCGATTCGATCTTGGCCTCAAAGTTAAAACTAGCATCTCTTCCCAGGCCTTCATTTTTTAGGTTTGAGATTGTGTGGACCTAGTCTGGGTTTTGCTTAATGTAGACATGGATGATTTTCTCAAGACATTCCACACGATAGGTTAAGCCAAGTTTCCCATTAGTGAAATAGTTCATGATCAAATATCTGAGATCCATTTGAAGCTGACTGGAGTTCAGGCTCTAAGTAGTAACAGCACTGTGCTACAACAACAAATATAAACCCGCTCCACAATTAAGTGCAGCCGAGCAGGTATTAAACACGCCTCTACTCAACTCCCTGGGAATAGCCCAGGGGTTTGCAATGCTTCACAAATGCACACCTACTTCAGACAACGGTGGTGGATTCATTTAGAGGTGATATAAATGGCCACTGTACCAAAAGGAGCAGGTAGTCCCTGCCCAGTTTATAGACGTTATTACAGTGAATATAAAATTGTTTTCATTATAGACAATTGCAGTGGTAAGCTGAAAATAGTAACTACAACAACCGTAATTTTAGATTCTCCACTTTTATTCTAAATAAAAGGGTGTCATGTTAGAGAATTTGAAAACGAAAGCGCTCCAGTTTTTAATCATCACTTGGGATACTGGCCCCCAAATTCCCAAGATAACTAATTAGCAAATCCCAGTCCCAAAGCATTAAACCTCAGCATGTTACCCTCCACTAGACAGAGCCTCTTCACACGTCCTCCGTACCCTTCAAAGTCAAAGAATTCTTACACATTTAATCAGTTAGATAACTACTATCTATTTTCTCTCTAGAGCTTCCCAATGGCTATTAATATTAGTGATGTGAAACTCAATTACTACGAATCTTAAAATCTTGGCATTGTGATCAGAGGGCCTGGCCAAAGGAAAAGAATTTAAAGGGGACAGACAGGCTGGTAAAAGCCATAAGCGCTTCCCATACATAGGAAAGGCTATTACTACAGGGCAACGGACATAAAACTCCCAAGAAATGTACAGTACACACCAAGGTAAATAGTTTCCACTATACCCTGTCATCTCACACATTAAAAAATTATATGCAACTCCTCTGAGAAAAGGCCACTGCTTTCTGAGAAACGGGGGTAGGGGGAGGTAGGGGATATGTGTGTGTTAGCTTTCCTCGTTAGTATCTGTCAAACACAGGAGAGGTGCCACTCTTTAAGACTTCATCTGGGATTTGCCAAAGGAAAGTACAGCTTTGTCGGGGGGTAGGGTCTCACTATCTCCTTCTGCCCCCACCCCTCCCAACACACACACACACACACACACACACACTATGGGGCAGCCAAACCATTTGAACGATATAAGGCCAGTGTCCCAAGGGCCATATTCCCTACGTGGTAGAATAAGCCACAGTTTTCAATGGGTAAACCGTGAGAACTATAGGTTCCTCATCCAGTTGTCACCATTAGAAACACTGTGACAAAACACACAGATCGCTAATAGAATGGTGTTATTTCACACCGATTATCAATGTTAGGCAGTGACTTTCTCTGCCAGCAGGGCAGGAGAGCCAGCCAGTCCCACCTGCCACCAAGCAGGACTCGTCTTTGGAAGATCTAGTAATAAACAGTCAGTCTTCATAGAGCTGGTAAATGGGCAGGGCTCTCAGCCAATTGGGACAACTCCTTTTAAAAAAGTCTTGCAACCACCCATCTGATGACAAAGACCTTTCAAGAATCCAAGAGTCCCAGGGGATTTGGTAAAGTTGTTTTGAACTTCCCAGTTCCCGAATATGCAGAAATTTGGGAGCAGAAAGTCTAGATGTAAATGTGAACCAGCCCAAGCAGACTCTGAAGTATAAATGGAGTTGCATCACCATAAAAGCCCCAGGAGACTTGGCATTGTAATTTGAACCTCAGCAATGGCAACGCAGACTTCGTTTTACGAGGAAAAATCATTGTTTGTTATGTGCCCGGCAGGGGCTTTCAGGAGAAGGCCAGGGTGGGAGAGGAAGCAGCTGACTCACCAGCCAGCAGGGTCGATTTAATAAGGTTTATACTAACAACGAAAAGGCCTTCTAGGTGGTTCAAACTGGCGCTCGACAACCTCTTGGTGTGGTGAAAAGAACCCTAACCTTTTTTTGAAGCTTTGCACATCGGGTTTTTTTGTGTGTGTTTTAATTTCTTATGAAATTTAAAAAATAAACAAAAGATCAGTTATTGCCACTTCAGCAATGCCCATAACAGGTGACTATAACAAGTGGAAACATGATGCATAAAAGTTTACAGATTTTGCTTTTCTTTCCATTTATTGCAATAAATGATTAGACAAGTCTCCCCAGTTTTTGAGGACGCAAAGTCTCTTGTGTTGTCATTGCTGCTTTAGCACAGTTACGGTACAAAGTATAAAACTTAAAGTTTTACAAATTTCCAATTCCTGGAAAAATCATCTTTGCTGAAATTGTGGCACGTTCACCAGAGGCCTTGTGGGCACTTGCTTCCATTATTGCCCTTGTAAGCTTCTCGTGTGGATGAAAGCCGAGCAAATGTTTTGATGGAGTACATTATGGGAAGAAATGTAAATAATAACCAAAGCTATTTAAACACATGTGTAAAGAGAAAACACATGTTTCCATGGTGCCCTAGGACACATCTAGGGAAATCCATTTCTCTTCGTAAAGGGCTGTGAATAGAAAAAAACAATGTCTCCATATTAAGAATATTTAGCAGCATGGCAGATTGTTTTAAATGTTGTGTGCTTTTTACTGTGTATCAAAGCTCAGGAGCTCCCAGCTCCTCCCGTTTCAGGCCGAGAAGCCCTTCCATGGCAGTGTCGGCGGCCGCCCACGGCTCCACCTCAACGGCCGGGTAGGGCAGGGGCGGGTGCTGACACACAGCCAAGGTGACTCCGGAGCTGGGACTCTCTGCCAAGGGCCTATGTTTCATCAGGGCTGACAGCTGTTGGAGAGACGGTAACTTTCATTGTCCCTAATGTCTAAGGAAAGGGTGGTCACGTGACTGCGTAAGGACGGTGTTTCGGAGCAAGCTTTCACTGTTCTCTCTGCAAACGCCCGATGGTTTACATGGAGGAAGGGCTGGGCTCAAACGGAAAAGGGTTTCACTTCCAAAATTTCTTTTAAATAGGAAAATGCCCTTTTTTCAATGGGCTGGGAAAATAAATACAAAGCAAAACAAACAGCACAATATGCGAATGTGCGCTCCTGGGGCCCCTGGGGAGGAGGGCTCACAATCGGGCCTGTGTCTGGAGAAAAGAGAGAAAGCTTTCTTTGGCAGGTACGGCGGCGCATCGGGCGATGGGGAAAGGAGAGGAACGTTTCTCAGACGGAGGGAAGAATAGGAAGAACTTGCTTGTTTTGGCAATTCTCGTCTTTTTCTTGTGCTTCTTCTGTTGTGTGCACACCCGCTGATTTCCTAACATGGTGGTAAAGTGCCCCCCCCCCCGCCTGTCCCCAGGATGCTGAGTGGGTGTCGATGGACGGATAGGAGGTCTGTTCATCTGGCCCCGAACATTCACAGAAGATGCCTCAGATGCCACAAGAGAACAAGCTGCACGCTGGCTGGAGATTTAAGCTAAGATTTTATAGGAGCGTTCGGCTTAGAAGAAAAGCCAAATAGAAAGCCAAGGCAGACAGAAACCACAGTGCCCAGGAAAATTTAATCTATTTTACAGCATTTTCCAAAGGACTGGGTTTCTTACATGTTAACTGCAAGAAAAAGGTTACACAGAATGGAATAATAGGCAGTAAAAAAAAAAAAAAGAAAGAAAAGAAAAAGAAAAAGAAAGATTACTGCTCTACAAACACAAAGATGTAAAGCCCTAATATTTAGACAGTGTATTGTGGGAAGTGCTTGGAGCTGGAAGATGAGCTCTGTTTTGGGGTCTGCTTCTCCGCTTCTATCTTGTGAGCAGAGAGGAGGGGGTACAAAATCTAAAACAAAGACACCCACATGGCAGCTCAAGCAGAATGCCATTCCTGGCTTCCACATGGTTAAACACAGCTTTGTTTTCATGATTAGAGGAAAATTTTATTAAAAAAGAAAACACACACACACACACACACACACTCTCTCTCTCCCTCCCTCTCTCTCTCGAGACTCTCTCTCTCCCCGCTTAATAGGGATGCTGAAGCAGTGAGGAGAAGCCAGGCATCTTGACAGCCATGTTTTCATGATGCCTCTGACACTTCCTAGTTATGTGACCTCGGGCAAGTTGCCTGAACTCTGAGCTTGGCTCTCATCCGTAAAGCCAGGGTTAAGGATGCTGCTAGAAAGGGCTGCCCCCAAGGATCCACCGTGGGTCTGCGGAAGCCCCAGCACAGTGCTGGCACCCATCAGGCTGAATCTTGGTAACAGTAACTAGTAGGACAGGTAACGTTGGCGGACACTTGTGATGGGCGGGGCTGGAGGGCAGGCATCCGCAGAAGAGGCAGAAAATACTGCAGCTCACCTTACACTGGGGTAGGAAGTGGTTTTGACGTTCTCAAAACCAAATGAGGAAAACTATCTAATAATTTGTAACTCGCAGACCACTTTTACCTCTGCCTTTCGTTGAAGGGGCAAGAGATGCTACAATGGAAGCAGAGCACAAAGCCTCGGCAAATGAAATGTGACCGGTGAGCACAACTACAGTTCGTGCCTTTACTTCCTCCAACGCGTGTGCTCCTCCTGAGTGACAGGCTCTGCACTGGGTGCTGCCCAGCACAGGACCCTTGCCCTCCAGGAGGAGGAAACAATGACTGTGCCACTGTCCAGGCCGCTGGAAAAGGGAGGAGCAGCTCCCTGAGAGGGAAGACGCACCAAGTCAGATAAGGTTCCTTAAGGGAAATGACGCAGGAACACAGGCCTGCAGGGTGATGCAGAGCTGGCCCATCGGTGAACAAGGAGAAGAGGGAGTTGTGGGGAGAGGAAGCAGCATGTGCAAAGGCCCAGAGGCGAGAAAACATGACGTTCTGGGGGCCTGTCAGTTAGGCTATGGTGCCAAGCTGATAAATGAGGGTTTATCATTTATCCCCCCTGGCCAAAGCCATCTGGGACCAATGACTCCCCTGCCCCTAGAGGAGAGAGGCTCCTCTGGAACCCAGCTTCCCACAGGTCTGGATGGAGGGCCACCCAAGTCTCCAGGTACCGGGCGGTTGGCTTTCCCAGTGTTCTCCCGAACAGCCCGACTGCTCAGTGCCTGAAACTGGGACTAAAATGTCCCGCCACCCCTCCCCGCCATCCCCACAAGCTCATTTTCATGCTTGCTTAATAAAAAGGTTGATCATGGGAGAACTGGGGTCCCTCTGCTGGAATGCAGCTACAAGGTACATAAAGCTGTACCCTGGCTAAGCACACACAGCTACAGGATGGCAAGAGAGCAGAGGATCCTGTGTGAGACTGTCAGCTTGTGCCAAGTGATGCCCTGCATTCCCTAGAACCCTCCGCACAGGTGGGGGCCCAACATGGGGAGGACACTGCCACCACGGCTCTTTCTGAGTGGACCCTGGGGTTGAGGGACACCCTTCAGGGACTGAGAGCTAGATGCTGGGAGGACTAATGACCAGGACAGACATGGCATCTGTAGACCACCACAGCCGAAGAGTGAATGGGTCACCTGGTGATGGGGTGGCCAGAAATCTGTCGTCCACTAAAGCCTGTGGCTGGGTGAGTCACTTGGTCCACTAGAGGGCCATGAGCCAGTGGTAGCCTTGGTAGGAACGCTGTCAGTGGCTTGACCGACAGACATCTTTGGCTTATTGGTTAACTGATACGTCCATGGCTCCAAATAAAATGGAGAACATACTTGGGCCCTACTTAAACTGTATGTTATGGGCTGAATCGTGTCTCTCCAAAATTCTTATGTTGAAGTCCCCACCCTAGAGGTACTCAAAATGTGACTATATTTGGAAATAACATCTTTAAAGAGATAATTAAAATGAGGTCATTAGGGTGGGCCCTAATCCAATATGACTGTATAAGAGGTGGACTTTATACGAGGAGGAATTTAGGACACAGACATGTAGAGGGAAAACCGCGTGAAGACACGGAGAAAAAGGCCATCCGCGAGCCGAGAGAGGCCTCAGAAGAACCAACCCTGCTGACACCTTCATCTCGAACTTCCAACCCCCAGAAGTGTGAGAATATAAATTTCTGTTGTTTAGCAGTCTGTGTTATTTTGTTATGACAGCCCAAGCAAGCTAGTACACTGTAAAATAGAAAAGAATCTAGGTCTGGTAAATAGGGGTCTGACTTGGGCTACCTTGAAAGACAGCCACAGCTTCTCATCAGACCCAGAACTGAGTCAGTTCTCTGACCCAACCTCTTTGAACAGAGAGCCAGGCACTCAAGTAAGGTCCCCTCAAAAATATTACAAGTACATTCTATAAATTTTCCCCTTGGGATATGCAATTGTTTACTAGGGTACCTTCTCAGTGAGAAAAGGGAAATACCCAGAACTTTTGAGGATGACTGGACGCTAGCTCTGAGACTGTGCTAAGCCTTGAGGTTTCTGGTTGTCACTGTGACCCACCAGAGGGGGATAAATAGAAACCTGGCTTCAATTCATCCGACAAAGGGCCCAGCAGGTCTGTGAAAATCTGTAGTTGTCTTCTCAGCTGTTGAGTAAATGACTGAAATAGATTTACTGGGCAAATGACAGAAGCACTGGGACAAGGACATTTGGGGAAAAGTTATACAGAGTGTGAGAATATTTGCATCCGATGTGAATGTTCTCTGAAAGGCCCCATTAAGAGGTTCTCACAATAAGCTGGACCAGATGACCTGCCCCCATGCGTGCTGGCCAGCCTCTTTCCCCAGCTGCGCAAGTACCTGCTCAAGGACTCAGGAGTGACGTGGCCACGGGGGCAAGGATGAACATTATGCTTGGGCTCAACAACACAGACTTAACTGCATCAAGTCTGAGCCTTGCCAAATGCCCAATTAACCTGAGCCTCCCCACCAGCTCTCATATGGCAGGGAGATGGGCTAGCCATGGAGGGTGGATTATATTAGACCTTTTTCATCACAGGGGCGGCAACAGCTTACCTTCTGGAATAGACCCTTATTCAGGGTTTGGATGTATCCTCTATGTCTGCCATGTTTCTGCCAGCCACATCACCCACGCACTTCCTGAAGGCCTCATTCACCATCACCAGTGCAGTGACTCTGACCAAGAAACTCATTTTGCAAAATAAGGCAGTGGGTTCATAAAATTCAGTTGTCCTACCAAGCAATCAAGCCAGACTCAAACGCAGCTGGCCTTATACGATGGTGTAAAGGTTCTACTGAAAATTCAGTTATGATACAAACTGCAAGGCAGGAGAACTTGTGGAGCTGGGGTGAAGCCCTAAAAGATGTATTATGTGCTCTGACCAGCAGAACAACACATTCCCTTGGCCAGAATACGTGGTTCCTGGAACCAGGGAGTGGGAGTGGGAAGTGACCACCTCAGCAAAAAGTTTGCCTTCCATCCCCAGGACTCTGTTTCTTTAGTACTCGAGAAAAGACCAGAGCAGAGAGGAAAACATGAGTCAGGCTGAAAGTTCAAAGCGCCGTGGAACTGTTTCAGGCTCTTCATGCCACTAGACAAACAGACCAAAGGGCGGTTGAAATGTTGGCTCATGATGGTACAAGAAGAGCAACAAGGTATACGGGTAACACAGAAGGAATATAACGCGTTCGACCTAGCAGAGCACATCCAGTGCTAAAACTTAACGCAAACTATGGCAACCTCAGAAAGGCAGGACCACTGAGGGCTCAAATCCCTTAGGAAGGAAAGTTTCGGTCACCTCGCCAGGTCAAGAAACCTGATCAGCTGAGTTACTGGCTAAAGACAAAGGGAATATGAAATAAATATTAGAGGAGGGAATATACAAACACCAACCATTTATTTCATGTAACCGACTACAGAAGTTAGAATGAAGCATCTTTCTAAATGTCTTCCTTGCTGTACCACATATATATTTATATATTAACTAAGTTTTTTGGTTTTTTATTCAAGGTATGTTGGCAATAGTTAGCTTTGTTATTTAGTCAACAAGTAAAACAATATGGGCTGTGAATAAACCAAAGGAGGAATAAACATCACTCAGAAATCTCGGGCTTAGAGCTAGGATGTGAGACTTGGGGTTCTCTCTCTTGGAGGAGGTGCTGAGCATATTTTGTCTGTAGTTGGGAGAGTTGTAATGTCAGGCAAAAGCTTGTTGTTATTGTTTGGAAGTGTATGGAATAAGGAAGCCAACAGGAAGATTTCAGTGGATATTTGTAACTCGTATCCACCCACCCAAAACTGCCCATCCTCCCTGCATTTTGGTAACTTCCCACATTTTTTAAGTCCTGCTTTCCCAAGGTAAAAGCCAAACCTTTTGCACTCCCTAGCCACCTGCAACCAGGATACAGCCATGGAATCCTCTCCATGGGAGGAGCATGGTGCCATGGCCACAGGCCAGGCCATCAGGCTCCTGCAGGCTCAGTGCTGGGCTTTGCAGACGGCAGCTGAAAGGGCTCATGAAACAAAGCCATCCCCCCCATCTTGAGGCTGAGGCTGTGCTGGCTATGTAGACTCAGAATCAGGCTGCCTGGCCCTCCTACAGGTAGATTCTGTTGAACTACCTATTATCTTTAATCAACTTCTTCTCTGCTCAAGATAAATGAAATTAAACAAAGGATATTAGGGAACTAAGGTTCCTGACCACAAAAGGTTTAAAGCTGGAGACGATCACATTTTTGTTTTCAAAAGACCACTCTGGCAGCAGATGTATTGATGAATTGGAAGGGAAATCACACAGCCTCCTGGCTGTGGCAGTGATTCAAGAGCTGATTAATAAGAAGGGCCCTGACCAAGCGAGTGACACAGGGAAAAACAAAAATTCAAGACGAAAAAGGCAAACAACCCAATACAAAGGTATGCAATAGTTGTAAATATGCAGTTCAGTCAATAAACACATAAAAACAGAAAGATAAAAATCAAAGGGCATGACATCTCTTTTTTAAATTTTTGGCCTGTCAGACTGGCAAAAATTAAAAATACCAGTAACACTCAATATTGGCAAGGCTAAGGGGAAAAATATTAATGAGGTAGAGTTGACAGAATCTGAAGCTAAGTCTTTAAAACAGAAACTTTCTTACAACATTAATTTTTACTAAATCCATTGAAATAACAATTCCAGGTGACATAAGAAGGCTGAGGCTACTGGCAAATGTCTGTGCTATGCTGTTCGCTGACTGAGTTTTTGCCAGTACTCTTTGTATTCCTCAATATTACATAATTAAGGAAATGGCTTAAAAGTCATTTATGTTATTTTTTTAATAAAGATAACTCAGAGGATGAAATATATTAATTTTATTAAAGCAATCAGCAAAGTTACCAGCCTGGTAACTTCAGCTCACCCAGCATCATGTGTTAAGTGTATATATCCCATGATGAAGTACGTCATCGTTACTCAGATCTGGAAACGGTAAAGGTAAGAAACTCATGCAAATAGGAAGATACCCAATTTACACAAAAGCGAAAACCACACACATTCACCCTAGTCACCAAGACAGTAAGAGCAACTCTATTTTCAGGGAACGTGAGACACAGAACTAAACAGCGAGAAGGAAATAGGCAAGGACTTCGTTACAGTTCGTGGCTCTGAAATTCCTTTTGAAGAAAAAGGCATTTAAAGTAAGACTATGGGAGCAGCCGAGAAGAGGCAGTTTCCATTTTTAGTGATTCTGATAATAAACAGTCTGGGATGGGCGGCATCACTATGTATGTCTGCTTCATCCCTGCGGGTGTGCATGTCCTAGAAGATGATGCACCTCGGCCCTCTATGGAAGGCAGCCCTGGGGTAGAGATGGGCGAACAGCGCTCTGACCCTTAGGAAATTAACAGTTTAGGATGAGGTGAGGCAGAGTTACCGGTTTCTGCTCTTGAATTAAGCAGCACGGTCATTTGGAGGGAAAAAAAAAAAAAAAGAGGCTCAGGGGTGGCAACCCCTCAATCTTTACCAACAACGAAAGAGAGAAAGGCAGGTAAACTGATTATAAAACAATTATAATACAATGTGACCAATGTTATAAAAGTGCTACGAGCAAGGAAGACAGGAAATTGAGGAAGACTTTGTAGAAGTAATATTTGAGTTAGGTCTTAAAAGCTGAATACTAGGAGATTTCCAGACAAAAGAGAAACCTGAAAACGTAAAAGCACAGAGGTATAAAGAATGCAGGTTTGCAGGAAATAGAAAAGTGAGTAGCAGGAAGGGACAAGGCAGGAGAGGTAAGTTACAGCAGGCCTTGACCTTACTAGGAAGAGGAAAGATGTATCCATGTGTGTAATTAATCACTTGTACAAACATTTATTAAGAACCTATTGCAAGGGCTTCCCTGGTGGCGCAGTGGTTGAGAATCCGCCTGCCGATGCGGGGGTCACGGGTTCGTGCCCTGGTCCGGGAGGATCCCGCGTGCCGCGGAGCGGCTGGGCCCGTGAGCCGTGGCCGCTGGGCCTGCGCGTCCGGAGCCTGTGCTCCGCGGCGGGAGGGGCCGCAGCAGTGAGGGGCCCGCATACCGCAAAAAAAAAAAAAAAAAAAAAAAAGAACCTATTGCAAACCGGAAAATATGCTCCATGCTGGGGATACCACGGATCATAAAAGAGGCAGAACCTGTCTTCAGGCGACTGGCACATTTGTGGAGAGATCAACATTAATCAAATGGTATGAACCAAAGTGCAGGATGCTCCTGGGCCTGGAAACGGGACGTGTGGACAGGATATGCTTCCCTGGGGTGTGGACTTTGAGCGGAGAGCTGAAGGTGGCATAGGGGCAGGGGAGGACCAGCACTCCAACACAGGCAGAGAGGCCCCAGGATGAGTGGAAGAATGGCGCTTTGAAAGAGAGGAACTGAAGCTGCTGCGGCTGAAGCATGAAAGAAGGAACAAGGGGCACAAGATGAGGCTTGAGAGGCAGCCACCCCAGAGATCCTGGCCTTCACCCAGGAGCCCTGGGGAAATCCTGAAGGACTTTCTGCACAAAGATCAGACCTGTGACATGAAGGGATTACACTAACTCAAGTGTTGACAGCAGGTGGGGCATCGGCCAGAGCGAGCGCAAGGGCGCCAGTGAGCATGCTGCTGTAGGTGTTCGAGTGTCCAGCTGAGGCGGGACCATGGACTTCTTGGTGGCAGCAGAGAAGAGGACTAGCTCAGGTGGGGACATAGAAAGACAGGCTCAGTCAAAGGTTAACTGTTCTCAGAAGCAGAAAGAAGGAAGATGCTGCTTTCACACCGAGTTGGCTTTCGAAGATAGGGAGAGGAGTGAGCAGCACACTGTTGCATCAGTACCCTCCTGCTTTCTTGGGCAATCAACCATGCTGCTTACCTCTGACAGAGAAGCCCGCCATTCACCCCCACTAGCAGGCATCGGAGGCTCCAGGGGCAAAAAAGGCTTCTTGTTTGTGGTTGTACGTTAAATAAACCAAGTCAGAGGCAAATGACAAACTGAGAAAAATCTCTTGCAACGTACATAACACACAGAGCTTGAATATCCTTCAGGAGCTTTTACAATGCATGAACATTAGAGAGAAATATTATAAAGAAATCGAAGTGTGCAAATATCTAGATCATCAAGGTGTCCACCGTACCACTATTTACAACAGTGAAAATATTAGATGCGACCTAAATGTCCCACTGATAAATCAAACTATGGACACAATGGAATTCTATGCAGTCATTAAAAACAGTGATGTGGACCCGGAATGGCCAAAACAATCTGGAAAAACAAGAACAAAGTTGGAAGAGTCATACTTCCTAATTTCAAAACCTACTACAAAGCTATGGTAATCAATACAGTGTGGTACTGGCATAAAGACAGACATATAGACCAACGGAATAGAAGAGAGAGACCAGAAATAAACTCTCATATTTATGGTCAAATGATTTTTAAAAATGGTGCCAAGGCCACTCAATGAGGCAAAGGACAGGCTTTTCAACAAATGGCACTGGGAAAACTGGATATCCACATGTGAAAGAACAAAGTTGGACCCTTAACTTAAACCATATAAAAGATTAACTCAAAATGAATCAAAGACCTAAATGTAAGAGCTAAGTCTATAAAAACTCTTCGAAGAAAAAAATAGGGAAAAGCTTCATGACACTGAATCCAGCAATGATTTGTTGGATATGACATCAACTGGCTACATCAAAATTAAAAACGTTTGTGTCAAAGGACATTGTCAAAGGCTTTGTTTTCTCCATTTCTCTCAGGAGGGAGAAAATATCTGCAAATCATATCTGATAAAAGATTAATATCCAGAATATATAAAGAATTCCTACAACTCAAACAAATAAACAAACCTAATTAAAAAATGGGCCAAGGACATAAACAGACATTTCTCCCAAGATACACAAACAGTTAATAAGTACATGAAAAAATGGTTAACATCGCTAATCATTAAAGAAATGCAAACCCAAACCACAATGTGATACCACTTCACATCTATTAAATTTAAAAAATGGTGATGTGTTTCAAAGGACTTTTATATTATGTTAGGTGGGGAAAAAATAGATTACAAAATTGTATGTACAGTAAGATCACTTTTCTGTTTAAAAACAAACTTCTTGCCCACGTGAGCCCA
Organism: Kogia breviceps; assembly: GCF_026419965.1. Taxonomy (NCBI): domain Eukaryota; kingdom Metazoa; phylum Chordata; class Mammalia; order Artiodactyla; family Physeteridae; genus Kogia; species Kogia breviceps. Next base: position 38,531,697 of record NC_081323.1, read on the forward strand.
AGAAAGGCTTTGGGTTTCATCTTGGGGCCAGAACACCATGTGTTCCCTGCCTGTGAGAGAGGCTGGGAAAGTGAGTATTTAGCTCTTCCCTCAGTAGGAGTGGAGGCCAGGGGAGGGGCCAGTGGAGGGTCTGGACTGACTAAGCCACTACCACAGTGGAGACAGAGGTCTTGGAACTTTCTCTGCTCCTTTTCCTTCCGTACCAGTTAGAAAGTGACACTAGCCAGGTCTGCTGCAGTACAAAGGATGCAAGCTCCTACGGCTTTTCTCAAGAAGACTTACAGTATTACTAAGCAAAATGCCAGCAAGCGTCATCTAATACAATAGTGTTTGGACTGAAAATTCTATTTGTCTGAGGCTTTCGGTTTGAATAAACTTAACCTATCTGCCCACTTATCAGTCGTGCCCAAGTAAACAGTGCAGATTAAGTATGCCTTCAAAGGGGAGGAGGTGACGCCATTCTCTCCCTAAAGAGGTGTTGCATTAGCATAATCTAGTTCACAGCACTACAGTGCAGTCCTCTGAGGATTAACATGGGTTGACTGTAAGTGTACTACAAAGAGTGCCGTGAAATGCTAACTTAAAATTAAAAACACCACAATGACAGAATGGAGAGAACACTGGGCTGGAGGGTCAGCTTCTGCTGCTTGTCACCCAGGTCCTCCTCCATATTCAACATATCCCTGAATATGCTGAATATGAATCTGTGCATCAGGCACTGAGCTAAGTGCTGGGGGCAGGGAGAGGAGAAGGGAAGATGCCAGATACGCGACATAATCTTTGTCCTCGAGAAGATGATCTTTTATTTGGGCAACCCCCTTAATCTCACAACCTCAGCTTCTTCACCCATAACTCGAGGATATGACCATTCTCCAAGTGTTATTAGGATAAGAGGGTGGGATATTTCAACCTCAGTGCCCTTGACATTTTGGGGGATAGTGTCTTGCTGTGGGGAGCTGCCCTGAACACTGTAGGATATTTAGTGGCGTCCCTGGCTTCTACCCACCAGATGCCAGTAGCTCCCCGCCATGGCTATGACAACCCAGACTGTCACAGACATTTCCAAATGTCCCCTGAGGCAAAAGCACCCCCAGGTGAGAACTTCTGAAATAGGGTGACATAAATGAAAGCATTTAGAAAAGCATAAAGCCCCAAATCAAGTCAGTGTTAACGTAAACCCAGTTGTAAGACTACTTGTCAAATAAAAAAAAAAAATCCTTTAAAGAATTTATAGATTCCTTAGGAATGTTTTGTTTTCTATTTTTATGTATTTTGCCTACCATTAAAAGCCCTTCAGGGCTTTCTGATTAATTTTCTTCACCTAATGAAAGCATCTTCAATACAACATATTTTTAAAAAATGTATCACTGTACTAAACGTGACAGTCAGAGTCAAACATAACTGCCATCTCTACAAAGCAGAAATTTAACCCAAAATCAAAGTACTCCATTCCTACCTTTTAAGGACAAGGGACTGGATCTTGTGAATTCTGTATTTGACGGCCTGTGCTGTTTACGAACTCCTAAGTATTCCTTCACTCTTGAATCAATGGTTTCTTTTAACAGTAAACAGACTTCCTAAAGTAAATGAGAAAATTAGATATAACTTTCTAATTTAATGCAATGCCAAAAAAGTCAATATCACGCATATTTAAAAGCCAAAATCGAACATTTCATTTTGTTTGCTTTTTAAATTAGCTATGAATGAATAAAGGAATCTTATATGTGCTCATGGATAATGCTGCAGATTTAAATTTGCCACTGAGCTTTGCTTGAAACCATGATGTTGGCTTACTCTGTGATATAAGAAATACATTTCATTTCTCTCTGCCTCAGTTTCACATTGCTAAAAGGAAGATTAAAACACTTCAAGGTAAAAATCAGGGCGATGAGTTGACAAAATCAGAGAGGTAAAGACTGTTTTTGTGTAAATATCAACCCCTGGGATTGTGACAAACAGAAGAGAGAAGTCAAACAGAGCCAACTCTGGCTGGAGATGGTAGTCCCAGAGCCAGGCCCACTGGGTGGGGACTGTGGACCGGGAGAAGCTGGGAGCCAAGGCACAGTCAGAGGGAACCCTGACCCCAAAGCAGTCAACAGGGGGCAGCCCCCTATGCTTTCATATGGGGACACAAGGCACAGTGATACCAGATCTTCCAATTTGTTTAAGAGGAACTAGAGACAGTGATTTTCACACAAAAATTTCCCACTTTTCAAACTTGGTTCAAAAAACTTTTAATACCTAACCACCATAATTCATTAGTTTCTGGGATTTACAAATCTACTAAAAAGGAATAGCACTGAGTGGTGGGTTGAATGGAGAACTGGAAATCAGGAGTCTGATTTTCTTCTCACACTTGTTGATGATACTGTATATACTTTTGTGAAAACTGTACTATGTTCACCTATTCATGGTAAAAATAATTTAACTTCTTATATTGCTCAAATGTAGACTAATATTTATTAGGCAACAGAAACACAGGGTTTTAATTCAATGTCAGCATCCCATATGACTAGCAAATTTCTGGAGCTACCGTTTTATGTATCGGTGTTATTGATAAAAAGAAAAACAAAACTTTAAAAGTCCAACCACACAATGGGATGACACTGCACATTCCAGCTACACTACCAGAAAAATGTTAACCTGATGTAGGGAAAGGAAAAAAATTGCCCACAAATCTAAATTTCTTAACTGAGATTAAGAACTGATGCGTAAGGATGGGTAATTATGGTTCGGTTCCCAAGGACTCTGCAGAAGGCTCAGAGTTTCCAGGTCACCTCAAACCTGTTTCACTGGTTTCTGGCAATGCCATCTCAGGTTGATCTCTTAGAATCTTCAAAAATTAAAATGAGGACAGAGTTATAAGCTGCTTCAAAGGGCAACAAGAGCCAAACTTCTCTTTCGTTGCAAATACGTGTACTCCTCAAACAGTACAGAGAACCCTTGACTTAATTGACAAACATGAGTTTCTTGACAAAATACAAACACTGGTCTCCTCTCTCCTGTTCTCATTTTGCAGCCCAAAGATGCAGTGCCTTGTGGAATACAGCCGTATTCGTTTACAGTTAGGGTTTTGGCATTGTTCACGCAACAGAAAGGCAGCCTTGTCTCATACTGTTGTTTTAACAATTAAAGAATTTTGCTTCACATGCAGGGTTCAACGATGACTGAACTAGAAAATATGTGAAAGACATACATGGAAACAAGGATTGTTAAAATTTGGCCATAAATGCCCTATAAGGCCAGAACTAAAAATAGTATGACAAAAATAAAGCCAAGGCCCATACACACAAACTCTCTCCCTATACTTACGGGGCTTTCCTTCCATGAGTCAGGTTTGACAAATGGAAGGTAGATAGTGTGCGCTGTGGTCGAGATACCCTAGTAACTGACCACACTGCACTTGGCGAAGTGTTCTCTTCAACCAGAGCAAGGCGAGAAAAGACAAATTCCCAGCTAAATTGGAGGGGTGGCAAGAAGACCAAGTTCCAATCAAGGAGCAAGAGAGAGATGCACCCAACATCTCCAGGCTAACGGGGGTTCATGTGTGCTTCCCCAGGTTTACACACAGAACAGTTTGAGTTCAACTGTCTGGATACAAAGACTACTCAGGCTGGACTCAAAATAAACACATGTTTAATACATGTAATTAGTTCCTTTTCCAGAAAAGGAACTGGATATTCTTAAGACTTTCACTACGCAAAGCGACTGTTAAAGTGCAATCAAACTGATTGCTCATGAAACCCCAGTCTTGAGATAATCTAATGATTAAAAAAAGATGAAAGCATGGGGACACTGAACATAGGCTAAAGTCGTATCCTCAACTAGCTTTTCTCCTTTCTTATACACACACACACACACACACAAATTATCCCAGATCAATTTTAATGTCAGTGAACACACTCTGAAGGAACAACTTCAAGTAAAAGCCACAAACTATCTACTTTGCTTTGAGAGGAAGACTCAGCTTGCTGGCACTGCATCGGAGCTCTGCAGGTCTAATCGTGCTCTGAGCATCTTGCTAAGTCACACCCTGCTGCCTGGACACAGGTACGAGGTGGAGTAGCACAGCTGCTTGTGGCACCCTGGAAAATTCTAGCCTTACGCTTTGGCTAGGAAGTGAGTCACATAACCAAAGATTTATTGTAAAGCCTTCCAAATCAACTGAATCTTGGCAAAATTGACTAAATATCAACAAAAAAGGTCTAAGGCCGCGGTGGCAGAGCTGGGAGAGAATAGAGGAAAATGGAACGGTGGATTCTAGGACACTGTTAATGTAAATCAAACTTTTTGGGTGGGGTCCCCTGGGGTGCATATTAGTCACTGTGGGGAAACGAATTAACTGTTTTGAATCATAGGGACATGTGTTGAGAAGCCAAAGAAAGCTTGGAATGACGTGAAGGTGAGATGTAGAAGGAGATACTGGCCTTTCGAACGTTAAGCCCTGGAGAGTACGGTGCACGGCTATTTACCTGAACGAAAATCCCATCATACAGAATCTTGTGCTTTCTTGCTCCAGCTTCAGGCCACTGGGTATCCTTCGCAAAATTAGGACAACAAAGTCCTGATAATATTATCTCCTGACTGAAAATGTATCACTTATAAATTTTCTTTTGGGAGATTTCTTTTCTAGTTATGTCCAAAAGCTGACTGTTATCACAGTAAAGGCATAAAAAAGTGGTATCAAAAAGTACCACTATCACTAGTTTCCTCTCCATATACTAACTTTTAATAAAATGTATTTTTAGGGCTTCCCTGGTGGCGCAGTGGTTGAGAGTCCACCTGCCGATGCAGGGGACGTGGGTTCGTGCCCCGGTCCAGGAAGATCCCACGTGCCGCGGAGCGGCTGGGCCCGTGAGCCATGGCCGCTGAGCCTGTGCGTCCGGAGCCTGTGCTCTGCAATGGGAGAGGCCAAAGTAGTGAGAAGTCCGTGTACCGCAAAAAAAAAAAAAAAAAAAAGTGTTTTTATTTCTAGCTCTAAAATGCTATTGTGACCAACGAGTATCACAGAAGACACCAAGTGCTCTAACATTTGGAAAGTTATGTGAAAGCCACAGGCGTACTGTCCTGCTCTCCTGTAAGCGGGGATCTGGAGAAGGGAGCCAAGCACGTGATGAGAGCCAGAGACACCTTCTCACCCTCTGCCACAGAGGCACCTGGGGGGGACCTCGGAAACTGAGAACCGGGAGTGACTCAGCCAGGGTCTGGGACAACCCCTTCATCTGCAGAGGAGGAGGCTGGGGCCCCAGGAGGTCCAACATCACCACCATGTCACATGACCACTTCCTTTACTGACCGAGCATCAGCTTAGTGACTGGCCACGGCGAGAGGAGGGCCATTATCAACCATCTCTACACTTTGTCAAAGGATCACACGGTGCAGAGAGGATTTCAGACAGGTGAGCAAGACAAGCTGTGTGTCAGCCCCACACCTGCTCCAGGTGCTCAGCCCATCCTTTACGGCCAGTCAGGATTACAATCCCTGCTTACCTGGAAAAGTCACTTTAACTTCTTCTTCTTCTAATACAAAGAACCCTTTCCCCCAAACAAAGAGGTAGGAAATTTTTGGTTTAAATACTAGAATAGCTAAGGAAATAGATAGATGTGTCGCAACAACAAAAAATCAGGTGTATGTCTGTTGAGGGGAACACAACTGTTTTTCAAGGATTAAATAGCACTCAAGATTTATTGTCCACTAATGAAAATGAAAGCTGGGGAAAGAGCTAATATTCCTTTTAAGAGCAGCTCCTTGCATTTAAAATAGTGAAAAGTTTTAAGAACAGCACGGGGAACTATATTCAATATCATGTAATAGGACTTCCCTGGTGGTGCTGTGGTTAAGACTCTGCCTGCCAAGCAGGGGACATGGGTTCGATCCTTGGTCTAAGAAGATCCCACAGGCCGCGGAGCAACTAAGCCCGTGTGCCACAGCTACTGAGCCTGCGCTCTAGGGCCCACGTGCCACAACTACTGAGCCCGTGTGCTGCAACTACTGAAGCCCGTGTGCCGCAACTACTGAAGCCCGAGTGCCACAACTACTGAAGCCCATGCTCCTAGAGCCTGTGCTCCACAACAAGAGAAGCCACTGCAATGAGAAGCCTGTGCACGGCAACGAAGAGTAGCCCCCGTTTGCCGCAACTAGAGAAAGCCTGCACACAGCAACAAAGACCCAATGCAGTCAAAAAAGAAAAAAAAAAGAAAATGAACTAATTCCACTACTAATGAAATAAACAAATCCTGAAAGAATTTATTTAAAAAAATATCATGTAATAACCTATAACGGAAAAGAATCTGAAAAAGAATACGTGTGTGTGTTGGGGGGGGGTATTTGTATGTATAACTTAATCACTTTGTTGTACAACTGAAACACCGTAAATCAACTATACTTCAATTTTTAAAAATAGTGAAAAGTTTTCTGGTACCTCTTTCTTCTGTTCAGAAAACCAGCTGGTATCTTTGTTTGAACCTTGCGGAGATATATGAAGATCCACCAGGACAGCAAAATTCCCACACTGAAAGACATTAATGGCAGAGTTAGCTCACGCCCAGCAAACAATGAGAGAAAATCTCACAAATTCCTATGTGGTTGCTCATGATGAAATGGCAACAAAGTTCACTACTGACAGAAACGTTAATATGGGGCAGGGTAAAACTCATAACCCGATGCTTTTTGCAAGTTTATCATTTATGCTAGAAATGCTAGGGAGAAATTTAATTTTAATCAAGATAGGAAAGACAAAGTATCTCCCTCTGAGCCGCACCTTCAAGGAGGGTGCCCAGAAATCTGGCAGCAGTTGGAAGGCTATTAAACACTGAGAAAAGTTAAATAGGTCAGTACGAGGTAGGCTCCAGAAAAGAATGAGTCCGTGGACGGCCAAGGGAATTCTTTCTTCCAGATAGGCGAGAACAGACAGAAGTTACTGCATTTTTAGACAGACAAAAGGATTGGCTGGGACCGTACATATTGGACTAGAACTAGAAGCACGGACAAATGAAAAAGAACCAAAGAGCAGAAGGTAGATGCTGAATGACAGTTATGAAAAATACATGAGTTTTATTAAAATATGCTATAAAACTGTACAACGCCTGGCTCCTTTCTTATTTGATAGGCTAGTGTTGTTTAGCACTTTGGAAAAAATGGAAATTTCTCTATCTGCACTGTTCAATAGGGAAGCCAATAGCCTTCTGTGATTACTGTGCACTTGAAATGTGGCTATTGTGACTGAGAAGCTGAACTTTTTATTTTATTTTATTTCAAACTAATTTAAACAGCCACATGTAGCTAGCTGCTCTGCGGCATGGCTATAGACCCTGTAAAAACGTGTAGCTTCATAAACCCTCATACGGTATGAGTAAAGTAATCTGAAAATCTCAAGATAACTGTGGATGAACTAACTTAGAAAAGCACCGTGGGTTGGTTTATGGCCAGCAGGGAAAGTCATTTTTGTACCTCTTTGGCTAAACAATTTTTTAAAAATTCTGTGCTATAATTCAGTGGCGAAAAAAATTTTTTTTCAACAAACAGTGTGAGAATACCAGATATAATATGGAAAGAAAATGAAACTCGACACCTACCTCACACTGTACACAGAAATTGATTTGAGATGAATCACACACCTAAACGTACAAAACCAAATCTATCTTCCCAAACTTGGGGTAGAAAAAGATTTCTTAGACAGGATCCAGAAAGCACTAATTATAAAAGAAAAAAATCAGCATGCTGGACTTGATCAAAATTAAAAATTTCTGCTCATCAAAAGACACCATTAATAAAATGGATATGTATGCCATAAACTGGGAGAAAATATTCGTAAGTGCACGTGTCTGACATAAAGGACTGGTGTTCAAAATATGTAAAAAATACTTCTACAAACTGACGTTAAAAAAACAAAACAACACAAGCTTGAACAGACTTCACAATTAAGATAAACAACTGGTGAATAGGCATGTGAAAAAAAGTGTACAACATCATTGCTTATCAAGCAAATACAAATTAACACTGCCAAGAGATACAACTTTACACCTACCACAACGACTGCAGTGAAAAAGACTGATGCACACCAAATGCTGGTAAGGATGGGGAGTGACCCAAACTCACACACTGCTAGTGGCAATGGAAAATGGTTCAACCACCCTGGCAAATGTTTGTCAGTTTCCTATAGTTAAACACATTTATTTTACCATCTGAGCCAGCAATTCCACCTCAGGTATTTACCTGCAAGAGATGAAACATATGTGCACACAAAGAAATGTACACAAATGTGTGTGGATGTTTTATTTGCAAGAATTGAAATGGAAGACAACCCGAAAATCTCTCACCAGGAGAACAAATTGTGGTATATTCATCCAATGGAACCCTCCTCACCAAACTACTGATCTGCTCAACATGGACTAATATCAATAACTTTGCACTGAACAAAGCCAGGCTAAAATATGTACTGCATGATTCCATTTATGTAAAGTTCTAGAAAAGCAAAATTAAACCTATGGTCAAAGAAATCAGCACAGTGATTGCTCAGGGAGAAACTGACTGGGGAATGTTCTATGTCTTGTTATACAATTAAGATTCAGTTTGTTTCCCTGTATAAACATTATATATCAATAATAAATGATTTTTTAAGTATTGTGTAAAAATACACTCATATTTGTTGACAGATATTTAAAATGTAAGTATTATGTCCTTGAAAATGTGTGGGTATTTTGGGGGAGAACAAAGTGAACTTCCCTGTGTAATAAATCATAAAGTATAATGAAAAATGGTCCCCTACAATGTCAACCAGTGCAATGTCACCCACAGAACTACAGTTTAGTGAGCTGCAACCAGCATTTTATTTTAAGGAAAGAGAAACAGGATAAAAAAATATAAATGTGTCACATGGTAAAGTTAAGTCTTATTTTGTGAAACTTAGATATGAGTGTACTGGGTTATGATATAAAGCCTATTTCTCACTGTGGGTTGTGGTCAAAAATGTTTGAAAACCATATTCAAATACACTGTTATTTTAGAAGTTTCTTCCATGTTGATTATCAATTTAACCTTTAAGGAGTATGCTGCCACCAGGTGGAGGTCTCATGTCACAACTACAGGATCTTAGCCAGGGATTATTAACCTTTCATGTACCACGGACCTCTTTGTTCAGTTGTGAAGCTGATGAAACCTGTGCATAATAATGTTTTTAAATGCATGGAGACACAATGCATAGGAGTAAAAAGAAAGCCAATTATACTGAAGTACAGTTACCCATATTTTTAAAAAAATTGTAATATAGTAATGGATGTACTTGTTCAATAAGGCACTGGATCTTGTCACACAGTGGTAGATCTAAAAACCACTATAAATCCAAAGTAGTGATAAGCATAAATGACATTTTCAGATATCTGCCACAATTATAATGCAATATGAAAAGAGCTGTGATTTCTAATGGTAACAAACATTGCTAATACTATTGTGTTCTGAATACTTCATTCACAATAAAAACAAAATTTATTAGAACTTGGTCAAAGTAAAGATGCAACTTTTTTCCTATCCAAGTTTACTGACCCTCTGAATTCTCTCATGGGCCTGTTGAGGCTCCAGGGATCCCACAACAAGAGCCCCTCCAAAGAGGTGAGACATGCCTCATGCACATTCTACTGAGTTTCCTGTGGGTGTCCCACCCTGACTGTTCAGTCAAACCAAGTTCTCTGCTACCCCTTTGTCATTAGCAAAGATGATTTTTTAAATTAAAAAAAAAACAGTGACATTTGAACAACCTGAACTGATATTATGTAATAGTATCCTTCTAAAAAATTGAATGATAAGGTCCAATTTGGTATTTTTTCATCATTTTAGCTCTGATCACAAAGAAGCTAGTCTGTTTGATTATAAGAAGACTGATTAGAATGTCTTTTTTTTTTTTTAAATAAATCATTGAATCTCACTCTGGTGCTCAAACCTTCCCGGGCTTCCTGCCAGACTCCCTGCTCCCCAGCGGGGCTCTCCCTCTGCAGCCAGCCTTCTGAGTTTTCCAGCAAGAGCTCTCTCTAGCTCCCACAGTAATCAGAGATATTTTGCCTTTCTGAAGTTCCCTGCTCTCAAAGCTTTGCTTCTTTTCTCCCATGAGTAAACAGAAGTGAAAAAAAAAAAAAAAAAGAAAAGAAAGAAAGAAAGAAAAAGAACACCACCCCTGACTGCTGCTGGCAGCACAACCCCCGCCCCTCCTGCCCCTTAATTAGGGGCCATTTCTTCTCTACTCTTCCAGGCAGAGCAGCACAGTCAGCATCACTAGGCTCTCAGGCCAGAGCTGCTCACGCTACACGGGCCACGTTACCTCCCTCACAGCCCAGCAGCTACGAGAGGAAGCTCTGCATCCCACGCCTGGGCTGGGAACCAACCGGCTGGGGGCCGGGCTGGCTTCCTCCCCCTCCACCCAGAGGTTTTGGCCAAAAACCTGGGAGTCACCCCTAACTCCTCCCTTCCCTCACCCTCAGTCACCACGCCTGGTAGATTTGGCTTCTTCAAGAGCCAAACACACCCCTCCTCTCTGGCTCTCCAGCTCACGTCATCTCCCACTTGGAACATCAGGGCCACTTCTCGGAGTCCTGGATGAACTCCCCAGCCTCCACCAGAGCCACGCCTGCCGCACAGGGGATGCCGAGGCTCCAAGTCTCTGATGAGGCCCGCTCCCCACGGGCACATGCTCTTTGCCCTTTGCTTCCAGAGCATCTCGATGCTCCCGTGCTCAGTGGGCTCTCAGGCATCCTCAAACCCTCGCAGGAGTGCGGCCATCCCCATGGAGCTTTTCTGAACAGTTTGCCACTCCCTCCTCCGGATCAGCAATGCTTCCCGTGCTTATTTCTGCATTCAGTGGCTGGTCCATGTAGGAGCCTCCCCTGCCAGACTGTCAGCTCCTCAGTGGAGACAGGGTCCACACCTCAGTCCCTCCACATCCCAGGGATCAGCACAGTGCCAGCTCACAGTAAATGCTTAATATTTAATGGAAGGAAGGGAGGGATGAAGTGAGGGACAGAGGAGGGGAGGGAGGGAGGGAGGGAGTGGGGGGGGGAGGGAGGGAGGGAGGAAGGGTGGGCAGCCTTATCTGCAAACTGGGGGCTCTGAGCCTGCTCTGGGGACAAGGTCACTCTGACTAAGCCCGGGACACTGATGTGTCATAGAACAACTTTCTCCCTCCTTATTCTGGAGCGGCGACAACTATGCCATCACCAGTGACAACCACTCATTTTCCATATTTTGGAAAAAGGGAATTCAAGGATTCTAGGATTACCTCACCCCAAACTCACTGCCAACCAAGCATGTTGGTGATCTTTCCTATTTCTCTCCTAAGAATTCCAGAGCCAAAACTTAACTGTTACCAAGTCTTCAGGGGTGAGAGATCTTGTCCTCTAACTGTACATTAAGTGTAAAATAAAGGTGAAACTGCTAACATTTCTCATACGTGTAGCTCTCTCAGATGCAGGTTCAAAACTCTGAGTTATGTGGAAGGTTTTTCCACATTCTCTCATTCGTTCGTTCATTCATTTAGTCATTCCCCACTGAGTTTCACAGGAGCCCTGGGCCAGAGCCGGCGCGCGGAGCCGTATAGGAGCACGGCAGCCAGTGTGACCACAGTGCACACCCAAGGGAGCTGAGTGTCAACTCTCCCTGAGAGAGGCCAGGGAGGAGGATGTGATGCTGTAGCTGAGTCCTGAGGAACACGGTGGCACGTGGTCAAGAGAGAGGCCCAAGGAAGGAGCTCGGTACATGCTCTGAGGATGGTGTAGTCTGACGACATGGAAACAGGGCAGGAGGGCTCAGAGCACAGAGGAGCCCTGGACAGGCTGAGGGGCCAAGGAGACTGCAGGCTGGAGGGCCAGGCATCCAGGTTTAAAATCACCACAAGAGCCCAAACAAGATGCAGTAGAAGGTGATCCTGAGGTGGGGAGGAAGGAGCAGATTCGAGGGATACTCAGAAGACAGAGTCAAGAGCATGCGGTTGGGTGCGGAGGGGGAGGGGCAAGGGTGACCCCAGGGCCCACGGGCAGTTTCCCCCATGCCCCCGGGGGCTCCTCCACATGGGTCTGTCGCATTGTCACTGGCATTGTACACCCACCTATTATTAAAGATTTAAGGCAGCCTGGATTAACAAGGCAAAGATTTAAAATGGGGGAATAAGTAAGAAAAACAAGAGTAAAAAGATAAAATGAAGCCAGTGCTAGGTCTCACCGGTCTGTACAAAAGCCCCACCATGTCCTAAGTCTCTGCAACAGTCTGCTCTCAGTTTGCTAGTTATCAATGTGCAAAACAAGAGGCCAGAGGCCATAAGATGAGAACAAATCAGTGCCGAGGATAACTCAATCAATCCCGATACTCAATCTAGAAAGACATTTCTCCTGAATATCTTCATGAAAAAACATGGCAATTATCCTCCTGGTGCATCAACTTTACTCAAGGGCTCTAGAAAAATATTAAATATTTTCATATCCAAACGAACCGCATATAGGTTATAGCACAAAATTTAAAAGTCCCATGATTTTGCAAGAAAGAGCACAGTTTAAAAGACTGACTTTAATTCACAGTATTCAATTTAATCCTCGCCACTGAGCTGTGAAGGAGCACGACTATTAGTCACATTTTATAGGTAAGGAAGCAGAGTCAGAGACCGTAAAGGCCAAGTCCAAGATTACGTAGGCAGTGAAGGACAGACCCAGGAATCAAATCCTAATCTTTTACCCCTCAAAGCCAACTTGTGCGCACGACTTGGAAGAGATATCCCTGCTGTGGAAGGCCCCTCGGGACTCATTTCCTGACCCCACGTGGAGGCACGTTTAAGGCTGCCTGGCCTGTACCCCCCTCCATTCTACTTGGGAACTGGCCTCCTGTCCCCTCTAAGGTGAGTGATGGCATCTGCGCGGGCAGATGCCCATCGGTGCCTGGTGATGGAACCAAGGATTCTGAACGGGGTCCCGCAGCTCCCTTCCCTGGGCTGAAGCAAGGCCCTGAGGGCTCCGATCCGAAAGCTGCCACCGGGGTAGGTACGCTGCTGGAGCAAGAGTGCAGCATGGAGGTGAAAGCCCCACTGCAGAGAGAGTGGGGCAAGAGGGCTGTGGGGAGAAGGAAGGAGGAGAAGGGTGACACGTCACGCCAAAGATGGGGTTGGGTGGCAGGGCAGGAAAAGAGGTCTCCTGACATGAACAGCCCCATCCAGGGAGCTCAGGCTGAAGAAAAGTCAATGCAAATATTTTGTCAATTTCACCCCTGTTCTTCCTTAAAATACTTGCCCAAGAAATCCAAGCTTGGAGTTTACATTTGAGAAAAGAAACCAGCATACCTTCGGGATGGCATATGCCATAAACACTTAGACACTTAGGTCAGGGGACAGGAGAACAAACAGTTGTACTATCGGAATCCACGACACCCTTCATCTAATTGCAAAAACTTCCAGAGGGGAGATAAGTTGGCAATCACAACAGTTAAGATTTGCTGAGCACTTACTGTGTGCCAGGCCCTGCATCAAGCCCTCTCAGTGCATTACTGCATTTATTGTGCCCCGGAGAGGCACAAACTATTACCACTCAGCGTTCTGGAGACACTGAGAAGCTTAAGAGCTCTCCCTCTCTCTCATCAAAGATCCCTGGTGATCATGGCTGGGTTTTGTCTGAAGTGGTGCCTGCCAACCTGGCAACACTCATCAGGACAGGTAGGAGGAACACTCTATATTCTTAGTCACAGAACGAGACACAGCCTGAAGTCGAGAGCACAGCACACAGAGAGGGCCTGGAGAAAGCCCTCTGCTGACAAACAGGAGAATGGCCTAGCACAGGGAGTCCAAGGCTGTGATCTCTTCTGGTGACACCCCAGTTTAGGAGAGGGGGTCCCACCTCCCCTCTCTGGGTGTCAGTTTCCCTCTTTGTAAAATGACACAACTAGGTCTCCTTCAAGGTGTCTTATGCTCTAAGATCCCATCTCTTAGGGTTTTGATTTGCAACCATTTGCCTGGACTCCATTGGCCCATGTCATGCCTGCCCTCCTGTAAAGCTTCTGAAAGAGCCACCCTGAGTCTGGCACCTGGTACCATCCTCCATTGGTTCACAATGGGCCCTGCAAGCACAGCAGGCAAGTCCACCGTCGTTCTGGAATAGACAACAGGAGAGCACATGTCCTGCTGGGTTGACCTCTGTGGGCAGGATTTAGTCTTGGCAACCAATGACAGAAAATACCAGTCTCATGGCTAGAAATCACAATATAAACCACAGGAAATGGAGAAGCTCAGTGGAGTTGGCTGAGGGAAAAATCTTAGCAACCAACGAGTTCTTCCCCCTAGAGCACTCTCCGACTAGATGCAGGCAAGACTGAGCTCTTCTCTGCCGCCCCATTATTTTATTTATGCTCCTGTTGTGGGACTGCTTACAGGCTGTCTGCACAGGACTGCATGCTTCCTGGCTCCCGAGGGCTGTTGTGAGAAGGAGCTGCTTTCCGTTACCTTTGGGTTATCAGTGCCTAGTACTGGGCCTGGCACACAGATGGCCGGGAAGGGTGTTCGTTCAGTAAATGAAAATAATGCATCAGTGATGAAAATTACTAAGTGTCTGCCCTGTTCTCTCTCTAGGAAGGATTGCCATCCTCTCACCTGCACAACCTCTCACCTGAGGACAACCTTGTCCTCAGAACAGAATCAACCTCATGGTTTACAACTAAGGTTGCCTCATACATGCACAGAACACTATAACCCGGGAAAAGGGGCAGAGGTGGCCACTGCTGCACGCTAGATGGTTAGTGTCCCATCTTGCAATCAAACCCTGGCTGATTATATGAATCCAGACCCATTAGAAGGAACCTTCATAGGGCTTCCTTGGTTGCAAATGGATGGCTAGTGCTTTGAGGTCAAGTTTTTCTGGTTGAAAGGGATGCAGGGAAGGGTATGACTTTTCTCAAGTGGAAAGGAATCAGGAGGGGAGGGAGTTTCTCCTGTTTGGTTTCTGCTCTGGGACATTTGACTACAGGTCAGGGATGTATGTCTTTTTAGTCATTCGTTTGTTTTTCTTAACAGATTTATTGCTATGGTTGGGAAAAGGTTCTACACGGGCAGGGAGCAAATCACAAAGGAATGAGAGAAAAAGATGGCAGAAAAGCAGAGCTACTGAGTGTGATGACAACTTCTAAAAGGAGAAACAAATAGAGTCAGGGGCTGATGTCCTTCAGTAAGTTGTCTCTGGTCTCCTGCTCAGAAAGAGTTTGGGGGTTTTTTTGCCTGAAATGCTCACACAGTGCTTCACACAAGCTATGGATAAGATCTGAGAAGGGAAGCAAAGTGCTGCTGGGAAGGAAGCGAAGGCCAACAAAGCGGTATTACGAAGTGACGCTTAAGTTTCCCACATGCCCCCTGGAACCTTTAAGTCGTATTCGAGGCCAAACCACAGCCTCTACAACCCATCACTGCATGAAGAGTGCAGTTAGGAACAGGCTCTCAGTCACTCCCTTTGAAAGATAAGAACGGCCTTTATTTCTTTAGATACCACCCCCAGTGATTTTTCCAAAAATTATCCTTTTAAATGTAACCCCCAGGCCACTATTCCTAGGAGACCGGCCTGTGGCACGTCCAGAGCATGTGAGCAGTGAGGAGTGCGGATGACGAGGGGGCAGGACAGACCTGGTGCAGCCCCCTCCCTGCACCTCAGACCCTCAGGCCCTGGGTAAGTCCCCGCAGTGCAAAATGGGACAAGAATGCAAGATGCTTCACGGAGTCGTTTTGAGGATTAAATGAGAGAATTCAGGTACAAGACTTCAGCACATCCGAAGGGCTCAAGAAAGAAACATGGGTCGTTTTGTTTTGTTTCTCTCCAAAGGTAGAATTTGTTCCAAATTCCAGAGAATTTTCAATGAAATCTGAACTGTCAGTTCCATTGAGGTTTACAAATAGGTCGGGCGCAGGTTTCCCCTTGTTTCTCCTAAGAGCTAATAAATGTCTCCTAATTCTTTTCCCCTGGCCACACGCTGCTTCTCAGAAGAACAGCAGATGGTTTGTAATCACACCAGATTACAGCGAGCCCTCCTGCCACACATTTCTGCAACAGAGAACATGAAGCGAAAAGATAATCTGACAGAAATTATTCTGTACTTGTCTATAGCAAACTTGTCTTGAAAGGGTCTTAAGTGGCTAGAACAACAAGCAACATTCACAGTTTAGCAACATTTCGGCTGCTCAGGAACGTGTTAAGGAGCAATTACGGCCAACCATCTAGGAATCTGAAACTGGAATCTGGTGGACACCAGGGGTGTTGGTCCCTACAAATTCTGCTCACAATTTTACCCAGCATGTGTCATCAAGAAGCTTTGGAATGTGGGTTTCAATTTAAATTCTAAAAATTAACACGTTAAAAAAAATTTTCTTTTATATTCCCAAAGAATCTTGAATTCTTCACGCTCAAGAAGAACAAAAGAAAAGCAGTACAGCCTGTGAGTTAAAGAAATTTATGACAAATTATAAATAAATCAAACACAAATACAAACAAAAAACCCTGTAAATATTCCCTTAGTGATCAATGCTTAGAATCTGTGGATCATTCTAAAGGGTGGTCGGTCCTGGAGGGAGATTTCTTGAAAGAGGAAGGGAGATAAAAGACAGGGGGCACAATTTTCCTACCTCTCTGGGGAGCGGGGGGTGGGGAACCAAAGAATCTTTGATGAGTACTTTGGAGATCCTGGATGACTTAGAGGAATTCCGTTCGTATGGTTACTGTAAAATAATTTAGGGAATCCCCCACGATCAGTATTTTTTCCTCTGGAATCCTCCCGTCTATGTTCAAATATAACAGAGGGCTTGCCCAATAGAGCTGCGACAGACACCCTCTGTTCAATCCAGTTGTCATTTAATTTTCTCTGGAGTATTGATATTGCGTAGGTACTATCGATAAAGGGGGCTTACATTTGCTCTTCTAAACTGCGTAAGGGTAGTGTTTTCCAAGCCAACTTTGACAGGCCAAAGACAAGGCTACATGTGACCTTTTTCAGGAAGGCAAAGAGAATCCAAGTATATGGCTGCAACCAAAACATCACCTCAGAGTGAGGGACCTCCTGAGGCCTACTGCACCTGAAGAGTTTCCACTTCTGCAGGGCTCAGGGTTACCAACGTCTCAGAGAGGCCCCACCAAATCATGTGCCAGCCCTCTCTCTGCGCTTGGCCATGGTTATCATCCTGGTTCTGCCAGTTCAGGAAAGCTCTCTGTGCGTACAACCTTAAGGATATTTGTCCACTAGAGTCTGGAGATCTAGCTCTCAAAGTATCAGCAGCATCAGTATCTCCTGGAGCTTGTCTGATATGCAAATTCCGACCTACCCAATCAGAAATTTTAGGTGTGGAGTTCGGTATCCTGTTTTAACAAGCCGTCCAGATGATTTTGGTGCAGGTTCAAGTCTAAGAACCACTGCTGTAGTCTACTGTATCTCTTTGAGGACTACTCTGGCATGCTCTGTACAATACAGGAAATTTTTTGGAGGTTACATTAGAAAAGGAAGGGGGAAAAAATCTGATTAGGTTTCACAATATACCACAAGAGAAGGCGACAGCTCACCAGAATATATTACAATTCTAAAACCCATTAGGAAAACACATCACAATTTTACCATGATGATAAGAAAATAATTCTCTTAGAGTTATAAGAAACTCAAATTATGATTTTCTTTAAAAAGAGAAAACAAACACCCTCCAAAGGTAAATGTGATGTGCAGCCAGGGTTGAGAACCACAGATATAATAATGCCTCCCTAAGCATCTTAAAAACTGCCCTCTGGATTAGGATGATGGTGATGGAAATCCAAAGGGAAAAGGAAATCTATCTACTGGATCAAGGTAGAGCCCTAGGAAGAAATGGAAAGGAAAGGCCAGAAATGGAAAGGAAGGAAGTTGTAAGCCCAAAACAGACAGGGAGGTCACACAACTGCACTTAAATCCTTGAAATGAGCTCAGATCACTGGGCTCAGGGGAACCCACCCCAAAGCATAAAGAGGATGGGCTCTGCACGTGGCTTGGCCACTGGGATGATGAGTAGCAATGAGATCCTTGAGAGGGGCAAACGACATTGCTCTTTGCAAAAGGCGGAGGAAGACAGATTCTGCAACAGTCAACTTAATCCCTGATAGATTATTCGATGGGATCCAGAAAAAAACTCAAATTATGAAAAACTAATCTCATTTTCTTCTTTGCTGAGGTTCCTAGACTGTGACAACTGGTGAAGTGTAATCGACAAAGACATGAACCTCAGCCAGGAGTCAGGCAGACTCTCCCATGACATCCTTTTGTCCAAACCACTGCACCACAGCAGCTTTTGTCAAGGTGACCTATGACCTTCATGTAGCCAATCCAATGAACAGGTCTCAGTCCTCACGTTACATGACCTCTCAACACCATCTTAACAAAGTGGCTCATTCACTTGATCCTTGAAACCCTTGTTTCTGGGCCACTGTGCTTTCCTGGTTCTCCTCCCTCCTTACTGGCCACTCTTCCTCAGTCTCCTGTGCAGGCTCGTCCCCACTGCACCAACATCCAAACAGAGCTCAAGCCTTCGACCTCTTTGTGTCCACCTACACTCCCGTTAGTCTCAAGGTTTCAGACACTGATCACGCCCAGTGTTTCTGCTCCAGCCTGGACCTCCTCCCAGCTCCAGATGCACATATCCAACTGCCTACTCTACATCTCCACTTAGGTGTGAAATAGACATTTACAATTTCACAAGCTCAAAACCCAAACTACTACTGTTTTACCCTCAAATGTGCTCCCAGCAGGTTTAGCTGAACTGGCTTTTGGTAAATGACAACTCCACTCTTCCAGCTGTTCAGGTCAAAACCTTGGAGTCATCTTCGATACCTCTCCTTCTCTCACGTTCTACAGCTTTTCTGTTAACAAACCCTAACAGTTCTACCTTCAAGAGAGCCTGCCTGGTACACAGCAGGAGCTCAATAAATATTAGCTGGACGAATCGATGCATGAACAAATGAATCCTAGTAGAGAACATAAAACAGAAAAAGTTCATCATGGGTGACAATGACAATCAGACGGAATCATAACTAGTTCAACAACCATATTAACCCCCAGAGTCGTCAGTGGCCGAACGACAGCGCGGAGGGAGATGGTGAAGGGCTCTTCCCTTGAGCCTGATCTTGGTCCACGTTCTTAGCGGTGACATGACTAAGGTGGACATGCCACAAAATAGATGGATGGAAGTTGCACAGGAGGGGAGAGTGAATATCTGGAATAAGCAAAAACTGAATCTGGCACGAATACAAGAAACAGACAAAAAATCTGCATCTCTGTGACTCGGAAAGATGAGATCAACCTAAGAAGATGGAATTTAACAAGAATGTACGTAAAGGTCAACATTTGGCTCCAGAAAAACCAACAGCCTGAGCACAGAGGTTGTCTTGGTCGAGAGAAAGCTCTGTGAGTGGGCAGCCAAATGCTGCGGTTGATGATGGAAATGTCATTTTAGGCGGCCTTAACACTAGCAGCCAGAATAAGCTTTACGGTGGCTATGCTTTTTAGGCATTTAGTACTCAATTAGTCTCAACATACAAACAGAGACCAACAATCATGTATTAGAATAGGAGTGGCCAGGGTAAGACCAACACTTAAAATCATGTTATGAGGATCAGTTGAAAAAAGTGGAATGATTTACCTAAAAAATAAAACCACCAGGTTTTACGGTGGTTAAATGTTTAAATGTTACCAGGACATTTAAAGATGGAAGAATGATCCTTTTTAGTTCTTCGGGGCCTTAAGGGATACACAGCAGAGAAACCCCAAGGACACAGGTATTGCCTCCACATAAGGAAGACTTCCTGGCCGCAGGCTTTACAACCAGGAAATGATCTGCCATGGGAGGTGGTATGTTCACCAGCCAAGCCAAGAGATCACACTGTATTGACATAAAACACATGAATATGGACAACTGTATAAATATTGCCTTCTTATCACAGGGCACTGGTCTAGTTGTGAGGAGTTATGAAAATGACACAGGAAAGGGTATGCTACTGACTTGCTGCATTTTATTAATTGGCCACTGCAATCACCCAGTGCAACACTGGTTACTGGTTTTTGTTTTTTTAGTGTATCCCTAAGGATGTAGGCTTACTGACCTCAAGAATCTGAGAAGTTACCTTCGGAAACAATTTAACATACAAAGCATGGGCTTTTGGAATCAAGCAGGTGTGCGTCCAACCCCTGGCTGTACCTTTTACTGGCCATAAGGCCTCGGGCCTGATGTCCTTAGGATTAAATTCAAAGAGGAACAATAGAGTAGAGTAGTAGTTAACAAAGAGTAGTTAACTAACAAATAGGGAGTAGTTAACAAATAATGACACCATTTGCAGTCCCAGTACTCCAACTATAATGGGCGTGATGAAATTGACCAGCGCTGCCTGATAACTTCCTGTGATGATGGAAATGTTCTCTATCTTCGCTGTCCAACACCTTGGCCACAAGCCACGCGTGGCTACTGAGCACCTGCATTGAGGCTTGTGTGACTCTGGAGTTTGATTTAATTCTAAATTAAGTTGGTTTATTAGCAATTAATTTATTAATTAACTTGAATTGCTACATGTAGCTAGTGGCTACTCTACTGAACAGTGTATATACTTCCCTAAAGTGACTCCTGGTTCAGAAATCCTGGTTCTATTATTTTTTTTTTTTTGGGGGGGGGGGGGGCCATACCGCGTGGCCTGTGGAACTTCCCTGACCAGGGATAGAACCTGTGCCCCCTGCAGTGGAAGCACAGAGTCTTAACCACTGGACTTCCAGGGAAGTCCTGGTTCTGTAATTTTAATGAGAGGCTAAAATCAAAAGAGCAAACAACATCAGGAAACCCATAATAGGAAGTGCCCGGTGATGCGAGGGGATTCCCATCCCGCAGGGAACTCCAGAAGGCTCCTCAGGATGGCATGTGAGGGAATGATAGGGACTAACCTGGGAAATTTCTCTGAACTTTACCAAGGACGGTGCTGATCCAATACAACTGTTTTAGTTCAAGGTGTTTTCCTTGTAAAGAGAAAATGAAGCCATAAAAGCTGTTACTGTCAATTAGAGGATTAAGAAGTTTAAGTTTCCCTTCACCTTTCACCCCTTTCACCGTGACCCTGCTTTATCAAATCAGAAAACACAATTCAAGGAGAATTCTTAAAGTTATTATTGCAGCCACTATAATCACTCCTAATCCCTTGGCTTTCACTGAGAATGAACCTTAAAATTTGGTGCTTGAATTTCCCCTTCCAACTCTGCCCTGCGACTCAGGACTCAGGAAACAATCCTCTAACTACTTTCATCACTGCTTCATCAGGTTTCTACAAAATGAACATGAGTTCAAAGGGAATTTTCAACCCATTCATGGCTAAGGCAGGAAATTGAAACAGCAAATGGGACAGAAGGATGTTAGACAAACACAGGCGAGGTCTGCTGGGGGGAGCCAGGGTTTTTCTTTCCCGACCCGTTCTTAGAGAACTACAAAGGGTGATGAAGGGAGGCAGTTAATCGGTCACAGGACTTGTTTAGAGCCACCTCGACTTTCTTTTTCTAACTGACTGCCGGGAATAACACCGTCTTCAAGGACTGCTCAAAGGGCAACGTGCTGGGACAGGAGACCACTGATGAAATGGCTTCAGAAACTGAAGATCATTAAATAAGAATATTGAGAGCAAGGCTGAAAGCTTCGCAGAAACGAGTTGGGGGGTGCGGGTGGGGGGTGGGGCAACTCGGTATCAGCTGCTACCTACAGGTTAGCAATTAAGCCTTATGAAGGCTCGGTGGCAAGTTACAGCTTCCAGGCGGTCCTCCTTGGGTAAGTGAAGAGTCTCCTGAGGTGACTGAACACTGAAGATGGTCTCATCGACTGTAGGGTAGTATCTCCACCAGCCACTATTCCACACCCTTGATTCTCAGAATTCAATGTGTTCCAAGCACCGCCACCCACTGCCTGAAACAGTGTTTCTCAAACTTGAGTGAGCATCAGATTCCCCAGGGGAGCAGGTTACATATGCAGATTGCCAAGGCTCAGCCCCAGAGTTTCTTATTTCACAGGCTGGAGGTGGGGCAGAGAATGTGCATTTCTAACAGTGCCAGCTGAGGCTGCTGCTGCTTCTGCTGCTGGAGACCATACTTGGAGAACCATCAGCCTAAGAATAGGGGTCTGCAACCCTGGCAGCACATCAGAATCACCTCGGGAATATTGAAAGCTTATGTTCTAATTCTACCCCAGACCAATTAAATCAGACCCGGGAGAGAGTGGGATGGGGCCTGGATATCAGTATTCTTTTAAAATCTCCCTACCTGATTGTAATAATGCTGGCTGGGTTGAGAACCAATGCAGAAAAGATCAGCCTCAAACCATTTAAATTTGGAGACTACATCCACCCTTACAAACTAGAGACAGGGAGACAGAGCCTGGCATCCGCTTGATTCCACCATCTCTTGGAGGTGATATTTCACTGTTCATTTATTTTTTTAATACAAACCAAAATATAATGATCCTCATGGTACTAGCAAAACACACACACACACATCCTCTCTCTCTCTCTCCAAGAATTCTCTGAAGGGCTTCCCTGGTGGCGCAGTGGTTGAGAGTCCGCCTGCCGATGCAGGAAACACGGGTTCGTGCCCTGGTCCGGGAGGATCCCACATGCCGCGGAGCGACTAAGCCCGTGAGCCATGGCGGCTAGGCCTGCGCGTCCGGAGCCTGTGCTCCGCAACGGGAGAGGCCGCAACAGTGAGAGGCCCGCGTACCGCAAAAAAAAAAAAAAACAAACAAACAAGAATTCTCTGAAGATTTACTAATGAGAGCAAATGAAGATCTATGAACACTGATAAATCTACTAATCATTTGAAAACAGAGTAGGTAACAAGTAATAAATTTTGAAATGAGAACCCTACAGCTAGATGAGCAGCAGGTGATGATTTTTAAGACATTCAAAAGCATGTAACATTTCTTCCTCAAATCTCTTTTCTATTCTCTTCGAATTCCTTTCCCTTCTTTCCAAACCAGATTCTCCTCTTCCTCATCTCTACATATCATCTGACCGCTTCTACCCTTCCCTCCTCATCTCTGGCTTAATATGGCAAGGATGAAGTTTACAGTTAGTTATTCCTGTGAAATAATGTTTTATGATGCCTGTTCCTCCTTTAACAAACTAGGGAACTAAATATTTTTTTTTTGGTGAGAATAAAAAAGCTAAATTGAATTATTTTTGGTATGCACCCTCTGATTAACTCTGCCTTAGCATTAGCACTCAACAGGAAACCCATTCCCCATCCTGAATTCATATTAATGTATCTTCAGGCTAAAATACAACATGTGCCAAACATCAGCACCTGCTGAGAAAGTGTAACAGTGCAATTTACCTCCAAGTAATAAAGCTAAAGATGAAGGAATATACAATTCATAATCTAGAACTGTGGTTCTGAGGCCAAACCACCCCCGTCTTCCCTTCCACCCCCTCAATGTGCAACGTCTGGAAACAGTTAGGGTTGTCACGACTGGCATCTAGTGGGGTAGAGTCCAGGAAAGCTGCTAAACATTCTACAATACGCAGGAGAGCCCACAACAAAGAATCATCTGGTTCATGCTGTCATTAGTGCCTAAGTAGAGAAACCCTGCTCTGGAAACCGCTACGTGAAGTCAGCTGACTTCTCAGGCACTGGAGAACTGGCAGGGATCTCAGGCTAGCCGGGAGGAGGAACAGAGAGCAGGCCTGAGGGTCCAGAGTTGAAGAAGTCCTACAAAATGCCCAGCCAAGGAGAGAGCTGGGGCTGCTTCTCATCTTCCCAACTGCCCAGAACAACACAGAAATGGTCTTCTCAGCTTGACCTTGCCAGACGTGGTCAATGAGGGTTAAAGATTTAGTTTGGGGGCTTCCCTGGTGGCGCAGCGGTTGAGAATCCGCCTGCCGATGCAGGAGACACGGGTTCGTGCCCTGGTCCGGGAAGATCCCACATGCCGCGGAGCAACTAAGCCCGTGAGCCATGGCCACTAGGCCTGCGCGTCCGGAGCCTGTGCTCCGCAATGGGAGAGGCCACAACAGTGAGAGGCCCGCATACCGCAAAAAAAAAAAAAAAAAGATTTAGTTTGGTAACAATTCAATGAGGTTAAATTGTTTGGTAACAATTCTGTTCCATGATTCATCACATGGCCAACTGACAGACTACCTCCACTCTATAAAGCATTCTGTATCATTACTAACTTTGAAAAAGGCCGAAACTAAGGAATGAATGAATGAATGAAAAAATGCAGGAATTCTGAACAGGTATCATTTTAGAAATCGACTATATCACTACTTTTGTAAAAATCTAAATGGCAGTACTGCCCATTCTCTGGAGAGACATTTTTATTTGGGGCAATTTACAGAGGGCCTCAGCATAGGGGTAGATGGGGTAACAGTGAAGGAATTTTCTCACGCATCATTAATATCATACTGAGATCATGACTATTAGATGTATGTCCTGTCACCATTAACTTACTAGAATAATTACACTGGTCAACAACCAAAACAAGTATGGTAGCTAGCTTTGATTTGGGACACTCTTCAGGTTTTAAATGGCAAATAGCTATTTAATGGGTCATTAAAAAATCTATTAAATGTTGTTATAGTAAGGAAGTGCTTAAATGCCTAACAGAATACTATTTCCATTCCAGGTACTCACGACAGGGTTCCTTTAAACAGCAAAGCCCACGTGGCTCACTCAAGGGCTTACCTCCTTCCCAGTTGGGGAGGGAAAGACAGGTTGCCAATCAAAGATCGATCAGAAAAGAACAAGCACCAGTATGACAACAGGAACTGTCTTTTAGTTACGGCCTAAACCACCACATACGGTAACCCCATATTCTCACTGCCCCTTCCCAACAGAGTTAGTTATTTTAATATATTCTTAAGTTTTCCCATGTAACTTAAACTCATCTCTAAATTATAAACTGTGTAAATATGTCACCAAGAAATGCTAAAATGACCCTATTGCATATGAATTGTTTATCCCAGGCCTATAATGTTCTGTGCCCTAATGCTCCAGAGATATTAGATACTAAAATTTTATTAAAACCATATTCCTTGCATTTGCTGCCATTATCAGTATCCTAATTCACACGTGTGTGAGCTAATGAAGCACTCAGACAGGGTTTCATAGGCAGAGAAAAGGCTGAAAGAAATCTTTTTTTGCCAAATAGAAAGTGGCCCAACTGTGGAAAATGATATGGATGTCTAAGGTAGCCCCCACAAGCCAAAACTGTAAATAAGGTTAGACCCTCGCATGGTTCCATGGTCTGAGTATATGTTACAACATTTTAAACCAAACATTCATTTCATTATAGGGATTTCTGCCAGCTGGCAAAGTGTAGTTGACCAAAAGTGAAAAATGAGCTTGAGTTTTCCTTCCTCGTAAAACCCAGGACATTTGTAGCATTAGCCCCTTACCAGAAGAGGGCAATGGCGGCCCAGCTGGCATTACACAAAGCCCTGGCAGTTACCTTCAGTCAAGGTAATAACTTGCCAAGGGAATCGGACCTCAGGAAACAGCCTGCAGAAGCGCAGGCTTCTACGTATCACGAGTGCAAAGATACAGGCTTGTTGCCTTTCCTTTTCCTGGGATGAATTAACAGGCAGCTGCAAGACCAAACCATTCCAATATTTCCAACTGATGATGCGGAAGTACGGGTCACTGCAACCCAACCAAAGCATTTTAAAGTTACCGTCTCTTTCTGGTCATACCAACCATAAAACTCTTCACATTCTAAAAACAACACGGTGCTTTAAAGATCTTTGAATGAAGATGAATATTATGTAAATAATATATTAGAAGTCTGTAAATTAGAGAGACCATAAGAGCCGTTCTATATACAGATTCCAGTTTACTTGCGGTACCCTGGCTTTTTAGACACCCTTTGCTGGACTCTCAGTTCTGCTACCTGCTCTCCCTCACCATGTTTCCGAGTTCATCTTGTGAAATGGTGCTTTTCCAGCTCAGCGTCTTTGATCTTTTCGGAAAAGAGCATTCTCCAACCTCCTCTCTGATAAACCATTCACTCTGTTGTGCGGGCTTACTCAATATTTGCTTTTTATGAGGCAAAGGATTTGTTTTTGGTTAATATAATTTTAGGTATAAGCGAGTAGTGGATGGGTAGGAGGGGCTGCAGTAGTTTTAACAGAGGTGGGACATGAGTCCAGCAGCACGTGTGGAGTTAGGTTATTTTCTCCTCGTTTGGGAATTCACAAGTCTAAGGATGAAACCTCAAGTTCATACTTTGACTTCCCCACCTGTCCCAAACTACACATTCTCCCCAGACCTGTTCCTCCTCCCTGTTCTAGCTCAACCAGAGGCACCAAAACTTGTCCAGTTCTGAGACCTTGACACCACTCTTTGCTCAGCAGCCACGGGCAACCCATCACCACGTCCTGTGGTCCATCCCCCTTGCCATCCCGGCCTCCAGTACGGGTCACCACCCTCCTCTGCCTGGCCCTTAAATGCAACAGTCCCATGATCTCCTAAGTCTAATCACTTTCCATCTGTTAGAGCCCTACAGCCCGTGGCCAGAGTGATTGAGTCTTGCCTTTCCTCCACACTTGCACCCAAGCTAAAACCCCTTCGAGAGGCCTTGCACTATTCTCCAAAAGAAGACTAAACTCCCTATGGTGGCCTGTAAGAGGCTGACCACACATCCTAGTTTGCCCAGGTCAGTCTCATTTTACGTCCTAGTATTCTAACATAATTATTAGTAGTACCCTCTTTTCATCTAAAAGCTGTCCCAATTTTCACAGCAACCCAGATTATCTCTTTAGCAACAAGCCTCTGTGAGGTCTGGCCCCTGCCAGCGTCTCCAGCCCCATGTCACTCCACTGCCCCCTGCACTCTCTGCTGGCCTTCGTTTATTCACTAATTCTTATTTGTTGATCGTTCACCAGATGCCAGCCCTGTGCCAGGAGCTGAACACAGGGCAGGGAACCAAGGAGGCAGGACCTTGGCCCCAGCCAGCTTGCACCCACCTGCCCCTGGGCTCACACGGGGGTGTCCTTCAGCCTCTTCGTCGCAGAAACCTTCTGAGGCCCAGGGCATCCCACCCTTCACCTTGTCTCTCTTTGAAACAATGTTCAAGGCTGCAATTTTTCCTGTTTCTGTGTGATTCATCTGACTGCCAGATTCTTCCAAGAGATGATGAAGTCTGCGTCTATTTGGGGGGGGCAGGGAACAGAAGCACCCTCACCCCCTCCATCACCCCTCCTCAGCTGAGACGCACTCTGCGCTCTGCACAGACTCTCATGCCCAGCAGAGGGCTGTCTGGCAAACGGTAGCCAAAGGAAAAAGGGACGGCAAGATGAAAATCAGACATGGTGGCATTAAAGGCGAAAATCTTTCAAAGAAACTGAGAGGTGTTTCAGTTAAAACAATCAATCCAGCCAGAAGCCACGAGTCACAAGCTTCATGCACTGAACAGTGTTCTTCTCCCTACCAGAGTGATCTCAAACTTCTCTCCATTTCAAAGTAGATCTCTGCTTTCTTTGCACAAATATGAGGCTCATCTGAGCAGTTTTCCCAAAGAGAAATATTGAAGTTTCCCCCTCTTGACAGAAAGACATTGCTTGTGGCTTATAAAAGTCCATATTTTTCCTTCCACTTCTACCCATTATAGATTAAAATCTGAGTGCAAATTTCAGCTTGGTACACCCACCTATCTGCAGGGGAGGGCAGGTGAGGGGGTGTCACTTAAATAGTGAGAAGCTCTATTCAATGTGAAAGCAACACATTGGTTATTTTCACCACAATATCCCACCAAGGCGGGTGGGGTGAGGTGGGGACTGGTTGTGTTTTATGAAACAACCACACCGACAGCACGTGAAGCCCGTGCCGCACGGCGTCCAGACAGGAGAGTGACAGCAGGTGAGGGCCCCACGGGCACACCCTCCACAGGGGCCCTCTTCCTCCGTCACACCACCTTCCCAGACAGAGGAGCCTTGGCTGCACCCGCCTAGTGAGGGTGCTGGTGGTAATCTTCTGATTAATTTTTTATCATGCTAAATGTAGAGAAGAGTTCTAATATTTTCCCTATAGCAAGGTGGACCATTTCCCTCCCTCCGAGTCCCACCTTGGTGCGCACACACGTAACTCTGGAGACCGCTGGAGAAACTTCAACTGGAGAAAACATCTGGATGACCCGGAGGAGCCCGGGGAGTCAGGACAGGCACAGCCCCGCCGGCAGGGGCAAACCTGCAATGCCCACGCAACCACTAAATCGTGGCAGGAGGGTGAGATGAGCCCGGGGAGGACACTAACAGTGACAGAGGATAAAGGCTACAAGGAAATGAAAGCTCTCCTGAGAATCCAGTGTCACACACAGCACACAAATGCAGAGAGAAAAACAAATACTGTATGCTAACACATATATATGGAATCTAAGAAAAAAAATGTCATGAAGAGATTAGTGGTAGGACGGGAATAAAACATAGACCTACTAGAGCATGGACCTGAGGGTATGGGGAGGGGGAAGGGTAAGCTGTGACGAAGTGAGAGAGTGGCATGGACATATATACACTACCAAATGTAAAATAGATAGCTAGAGGGAAGCAGCCGCATAGCACAGGGAGATCAGCTCTGTGCTTTGTGACCACCTAGAGGGATGGGATAAGGAGGGTGGGAGGGAGGGAGACACAAGAGGGAAGAGATATGGGAACATATATATATGTATAACTGATTCACTTTGTTGTAAAGCAGAAACTAACACACCATCGTAAAACAGTTATACTCCAATAGATGTTAAAAAAAAAAACTCTTGTCATAAGAAGAAAAAAGAAACCAACCTAGAATATATGTATTTTTAAATAAAATTTTCCTTTTCATATTAAAAAAAAAAGAAAACCCCACAAAACCTGCTCGTCTAAAACGCCATGTTTGTTTCTGTCTTGATGCCTTTGCATCTCAGCTCTCTGGGCTACAACTCCCTGGGGAGGTGCCTCCCTCTTTCTACTCAGACTTCTACTCAAATGCTACTCCCTGGGAGAGGCTCTCTGACCTGCCTTAAACTGGAAGCACCTCTAGTCCCTTGCCATCAAACTACCATCTTTCTTTCTCTTCATCACTCTCCTCAGTATCAAATTATCTTGTTTCTTTCCTTGTGCGGCATCTGTCTTCCCCCGACTGCAAGGTCACCTCCATGAGACCAGGGACCTTGTTGCTCTTACTCAAAATTGTGTCCCCACGGCTGAGAACCATTCCTGGTACATGGGAGGCAAGCAATAAGTATTTAATGAATAAATAAAATGTTTAAAAACAAGAGAAACACCAGAGTTGTAGGAGATTGAATCCACTTCTTTCAGCCCATGCCAGATCAAGGAAGCAAACATATAACACCAAAAAGGACTTATAAACATAATGTTGATCTGAAGTGTATATATATATATACACACACACACACACACACACACACACACACACACACACACACACACACACATATCTGATATATATATATATATCAAACCCTATACAATGAAAGCAGAGAATACATCATCTTTTGAAACATTCACGAAATGGTCTCTGGATCTGTCAGTCTTAACTTCCAGTTTTCAAAAAATATCTGAACTTCCCTATAGGCAGGAGGTGAGGGCAAGGGTCTGATCCCATAGTAAGATACAGCAGCCAGAGGTGGGGGGTCTGATCCCAGAAAGGGGGTCAATGCCAAAGGCTGGGCCGCTGCCCGATACCCATCTACTAGGCCCCTCCACCCTAGTGTCACGTTGCTCAGCAGACTCTCCACATACAGTCTAAACAGGGAAACAGACACACTAGAACCTAGTTAGCCAGGAATCAACCTAAAGATGTGTTTAAATCCGAGGACTGTGCAAACATATGCTCCTTAAGCCACTGATGTGCCCACGTTAAGAAACATCTCATCAAGTATATAACACGGGGGTAAACTGTGTTAATCAGGACCCTGTCATATACATTTTCAGGTAGAAGGCAGCTGCCAACATTGTTTTTTTTTGAAAAGTATTAGTAACTGTTCCTTATTTTTCGACCTTAGAGTCACTGTAGGAACAGAATCCCCCTTTAAAAATTTGTTTCAATACCAAAATTAATTCTTTTTATAATCAAACCAGTTTCTGAAGCAAGATGGAAAAAAGGCTTACAGCCTCTATACCAAACCCTTATGCTCATGCCATAAATAATTTATAGCAAGAGGGTTGCTTCTCAGTGGCAGGCTCAAATTCCCATTTTAATCAAAACTGATTTTGAAATCTATTTCTCAATTTACATGTGGTCAGGGAGCTTCTCACGATGTGAGCTCTCAGATTCCTTCATGGAAATGGGCACTCTTCCCAAACTCCTAAAACTCCGGGATGTTATTAACCACTGGTAATCATTTTCTTCTACCCTCTGATGCTCTTGACTTCATCAAAGGTTAACGTCATGACGGCAGCCTCAGAAAAAAAATCAAAAGCTCAAAGCCACAAAACACCAAGGATACTATGTTCACTGATATTTCCAAATGTGTAAACAGACCTCACAAAGAAAAAAGCTCAAAAATTCACTCAATCATCTAAACACACAAACTCATACCAGAAACATAAAGACATAATAAAGCAAAGTACCAACTAGTGGAGTATTGTGCTTTAAATCTCCAAAGTCATACCTCCACTACTGTATTCGTTGCCTTTCTCTGGGGCAGGTAACACAGGAAAGTCTTTCAATGCTATTTTTGTTTCCAAAAACAGTCTTTATTCACCTCCCTGCAAAGCTTCTTGACCCCCCCCTTTTTTTTTTGTCTTTACAAAGTGGCTTCACTTAAATTAAATATTAAGTAGACAAGAGTGTCAGCCTGTTCATAACTGGATCCCCAGTATGGATTCCCAAAACTTCTGAGCACCACCATGCCCTGTGGCTGAGCGCTGCCAAGGCAGCCAAAACTGTGACAGAGAGACCCAGCATCTTCCCACGCCAGCTCTGCTGGCTGACTCCCAACTCCCTCCCGTCCCATAGGTGAAAGCTCTGTGGACTTCACGTGGTCTTGGGCTTTCCATTAGTGGAGAAATAAAACACCTGCCAAAAAGAGACTTTTCCGAGGGCAGAGACTCAAAAAGGCTTCCCGAACTCATGAAATTCTCCTGGCATCAAGAATATTGCTCATGTTGGCTTAAGTTAACTTATATCCCGGTGGACTAGAACTGAAAAGCACATTTTACATGACGGCAATTGTGGGAAAGGGTCTTTGAATTTTCAAAGGCTTTGGTTCCTCCCTTCATAGTGATATGGAATTCTAACAAAGCTAGGATTTTTTAAAAAAACAACAATGTGAGTGATCAGGATCACTTTTCAACAACGAGCCATTTATTTTATCTTCTTCTTCCACAAGGCGAAAGAGCAAAATATATGATCTTAACATAAAAATTAAATATCTCTTATTAGCACGATAGGAAAATTAGATTCACCTACTCCTCCCAAAGCTGGACTTTTAATAAAGTTAAAGCAGTGAACAAAATCTGAATCTACTTTTGGTTAGACACCATCCTAAACTTATTACTTCAAAGCAAAGAGACTCAGAAATCCATCCAAACAAACACGAATGTACCACCAGGTATCTTCTTTGCACAGCTCAAAATGAAATAATACAGAGCACCATGTTTGTAAGGCACACAACATAACAGAAAGCTCCAGGCATCTCCAACAGCTTCCACTTTGAGCTGGGCTGCGTTTGGCCACATAGTTTAAGGGTATCGAGATGTTTACATCTATGTTTAAAAGGAAAATCTCAATTGCAAGAACACCTAACATGCAGGCAAACATGTCCAGGCCAGGGTAACAGGACCAGCAGGGCAAATACTGGCCAGCCACTATAGCCGGTGTGGGTCATAACCTGGATTCAAGGGTTCCCTCCTCTGGGTCTTCAGACTGAGGCTGAGGAGTCTGGGCCCTACTCCCTTGTTCTGAGATGTAGGGCGGGCTCACTCTAAAGACCTAGTCTGGTACAATAATGCAAGTTCCCAGGAGTTTAAAAAAAAAAAAAGAAAAAAGAAAAGAAATATCCACAAATAGAGCAAGACCAATGTAGCTTAAGTCTACAAGCCTCTTAATCCTCCCAGGTGACCTAGTAAAAGTATTTCCCACTTCCTAAATGTAATTGGTGCTTTTGTTATTACTCATGAGTATCAGATGAAGGAGAGGGAAAAACAGGGGCAAGAGGATGAGTGACAACGGAAGGTACAAATCCTACGTGAATGACTCTCACCATGAAAATCAATTCCATTTCAAAAATGATGATGTTTATGAGACTGACATCATATTCCCATGAAGGGTCCAGCTCTTGCAATATGAACAAAGATTCTACAAATTGCTTTGATGCTCTTTTGTTTTGATATCATTTCAAACTTTAGAAAAGTTGTGAGGACAGTACAAAGTTGGAAAATTTCCTAATAGCACATTTAAAATTATCTTCTAAGAACTTAACACCAGTTTTTAATTAGCTTCAAAAAGTAAATATAAAATCAGTTCTACTCTTACCTGATAAATGGCTACAGAACCCATAATGATCAATTACTCAGGGAAGGTAGAACCACCAGGTCTGTCAGCCTTTCTGTTTTATTGGAACATGCAAGGCAGAGGGTGACATTTGTGACCACTGCTCCCGGGAGTGCACAGATAGGCAGCCTGGGGGTTATGTTCAGTTACAGAGGCACCAGCTGTCCCTCTACCCTTTTCTTTCCCAAACGAAAATGCAGGATGGAGAGCAAATGAAAATAAGTAATTATATTAATGGATAACCTTAAATGTGTATCAATCTTTTTTTTTCCCAGTAAAGAAATCACTGACAAACTTAGGTCTTTCATTTGTGACAACTTGTCTAAAACACATTGCACTGTAAAGAAACCTTGGATCAGAACCTTGAATAGAAGTGATAATTTTGGATTTGTAAGTTATGCTTCCTTATTACCTGAGTCCAAGAGAGCCTTATAAGAAAAACTGAAAGAAATCACTCTGAGTGCAATCAAGTATCCTAAAACAAATGAAAGCAATAAAACATTTCCAAAGGCTGAAGACTAACTTCCATTTCCTTTGCACCTTATAAAAACATCTTCCTTGGGAACAGAATGGAGTAAATTTTTAGGGCAGGAAGTCAAGGGGCTCATGTTAAATAAACTGAGAGGATTCTGTAGAGAGTTCATCATCTGGGTTTACCAAAGAGTTTGTGTTTCTATCACAAAGCCACTTTGCACACTAGAGGTCTGCTCAGGACATCTCTGGTTGGTAAAGCATGAAATTAGTCCTTTGACTAGTCCCCTCCTGCACCTTCTCAATGTGTCTAAAATACTTGCCAGAGGACTTCCCTGGTGGCGCAGTGGTTAAGAATCTGCCTGCCAATGCAGGGGACACGGGTACGATCCCTGCATGCAGAGAAGCAACTAAGCCTGTGCGCCACAACTACTGAGCCTGCGCTCTAGAGCCCGCGAGCCACAACTACTGAAGCCCACGTGCCTAGAGCCCGTGCTCTGCAACAAGAGAAGCCACCGCAATGAGAAGCCCGCACACCGCGACAAAGAGTAGCCCCCACTCGCCACGACTAGAGAAAGCCCGCGTGCAGCAACAAAGACACAAAGCAGCCATAAACAAACAAACACACACATTTATTAAATAAATAAATAAATAAAACATAGTATACTTGCCAGAGTTTCTCTTTGTATTTCTAACTCCTTGTTTCTCTTGTTATTCAGAAACGTATCCAAATAATAGACAAGGATCCTTGGGGAAAGCTGTCCTTTCCCGCAACACTGTGTGCTACTGAAGGGCAGGGTTCTGTCTGTTTTGGTGTTTATAAAGCCAGGACCTGGCACGGGGCCTGGTTTGTGGTACCATTTATCTGTTAATGTACCTGCAACATATTGATTGAGGTGTGGTCATTATGACTAAAGAACAATGTATCTTTTGATTATCATCGGACACCACATATCTCAAAGGGCCTCGCCTCAGAGGCTATAGTGGGTTGAATGGTGGCCCCCCTTGTGCGTGGACTAATTGCCAGAACCTGTGACTGTTACCCTATTTTAGAAAAAGGGTCTCTGCAGATGTTATTAAGTTGAGGATCTTGAGATGACGAGATCATCCTGCATTATCCAAACAGGCCCTAATCCAAACATAAGTGTCCTTTCAAAAGAAACAGAAGAGTATACAGACACACAGATGAGAAGGTGACAAAGAGACAAAGCAGAAAGATGTGGCCACAAGACAAGGAAGCTGGCCCCCACCAGAAGCTGGCAGAGGCAAAGGAAGGATTCTCCCTCAAAGCCTCCAGAGGGAGCATGGCCCTACCAACTTCAGGCTTGATTTCAGACTTTTGGCTTCCAGAACTAAGAGAGAATAAACAGAGTTCTACTAAAAACATCTCAGAAGATCAAAAATAATTTGATGGAAATAACCGCTGAATAGCAATCTTGAAGATACATTTCAGACAAAGAGTCAGCATTTGTTAGTTTGCTGCTTACTGTCTCTGAAGTTACCTGCTACACTGAAATTATCTTATTTGAGGAAACATTATTAACTGTGTTTGTTAGTGAATTATACCCTAGTTCATTCCAAAAAGGATCAAGGTAGTTGACAAACCCAAACCCAACAATTGCCATACACCTGCTATAAAACTGTCGTTTCATGCTTTGCCAAACAAAAGTAGAAATTTTCTTTCTCAACTACAATTTTATCGATATCATCTGAATAGATATCTGGTTTGATGACTATACTTTTTTACCAGGTAGAAAATTGGAGAAGAGCCCTCAGGCTAAGGGAATAGCACCAACAAATGCAAAGGTGTGAACATACAGTGATGTCGAACCATGCAGGAGGGTACGGTGGGCAAGACGAGGCTCTAAATGTAAGCAAGAACAAACAGGACAAGCCAGTGGGTGTGGCAAAGAGTCAGGGAGAGGACTTCAGTGAACAGTGAGACCTTTTGGATGCTCAGCTCCAGGAATCCCGGCAGTGAGGCATTTACCACAAGACCCCTGAGTCCTTACCCCCTACATCCACAGTTCTTTCTCAGGAAATGTGTTGCACCAAACAAACAATAAACCAAGAAAGTGGAAAAGAGTAATGTAAGAAAGAGAGGATCTAGCATAGGAGACGGGTGAAGATAAATCGAGGATGATGCCTGTGTGTTGAGCCTTACACGCCACCAGTCCAGAGAAAGCAGCAGGGTGACAACTGCAGAAAGAGACAAAGAAATGCCCTGACACACTACCTGGCCCAGTGGATTGTGGGAAAATACTCTTTGGAAGGACTTTATAGTTCGTTTGGATAATTGTGGATATAAACAGTGATAGAGGCAAAGAAAACTATACCAACAACAACCAAAAAAAAAGAAGAAGCAACTCTAAACGCCAAGAAAAACAAAACATTATAACAATAAGAAAATATTCATGGAACACAGTTTGGCACAGCAATGAAAATATTTGTATAGTTATAATAATATAAACATTAAAGACAGATTTAACTAAACATTTTGATACAACTACGGAGGACACCAAGAGGGGAGGTTTCCATGTGGGTAAGTGGGAAGTGAGAGGTATAACAGTCCTAATTCCCATCTACAGAAGTGAATAGATAATGTCAAAATCTGGAAAATCAAGAAATTACAATATAAACAACCAAAAAAAAAGAAAAAAAAGAAAAAAGAAGTATCTTTTGGGATACAGGATTTACGGATGGATAGAAATGGGGGAACAGGGACCTGCTACTTTTCAATAAAATCGTAGTACTGCTGCTATTTGATATTTGAAACTATATACATATATGAAATGATAAAAATATCAACATTAGGGCTTCCCTGGTGGCGCAGTGGTTGAAGGTCTGCCTGCCGATGCAGGGGACATGGGTTTGTGCCCCGGTCCGGGAAGATCCCACATGCCACGGAGTGGCTGGGCCCGTGAGCCATGGCTGCCGAGCCTGCACGTCTGGAGCCTGTGCTCCGCAACGGGAGAGGCCACAACAGTGAGAGGCCCGCGTACCACAAAAGAAAAAAAAAAAAAAAAAATCAACATTAAAGAAACCGCATTTGAAAGAAAAAAAACAAGGTAGAGTGGACAAGACTGTAAAGATTTCCTCATTTTCTTTCTTTCCTTTTAGTTTAAATAATGTGCCATGGACTTTTTATCACACAGGCTAAACGTGCACACACACACACAGATAAATAACAAAGATCACCCTGACTCCAAAGGTGAGAATCGGTGCCAAAGGGAGAAACGGAAGGCATGAAACTAGTTAAGTGGCTACAAGAGAGACTGGAAACAGAAGATGATGGCCTAAACTAAGACAATGATAGCAGAAATAAAGAGAGGGGAAGGGAGAAATGTCCAAGAAACAAGCAAGTGCAACAAGGCAGGAGATCAGATTTCTGGACACACAGAGCTTCAGATGTTTGATGGAAAGGCTTCACCTGAGAATTTAGGCTTGATGAACTCACTTGAGGTCATCAGTGTGTAGGTAATGACAGAAGCTAGTAACATAAGACATCTAGGGACAGGATACAGAATGAGAGAAGATGAGAGTTTGAGGCAAAACGTCCACCTAATCTTCACCAGAATCTTACAATATGGAGGCTTTGAAAAGATCAAATGGTGAGTAACTGGTGGATCCCCACTTTTCCTTCTTGACACTGTGTTTTGTTGCCTTCTGAACGTACATATCTTTCCTAACACTTTTGTAGCTCCACTACCATCCTGTGCCTCCATGGGTCAAATAAAAACTTGAAAGCAACTCGCAAAAATATTAATTTTCTTAGACATCAAAGATATTTGTATGTATATAGTTAACTGAATTTCCAATTAAATCTCTTCCCTTATGACTATTTACTCATCACCACTGAGTGGGCCCCTGGGAGCCCTGTGTATTTCTGACTTCAGCCCCAGGCCTGGCCACAGCGGATGGAACAATCATTTCATGTTGCTCAGCAACGTGGAACTAGGGCAAGGCGGGTGGTCAAGAGCATCTCCCACCATGGCCATCCTTGTAACATGTAAACCTGGGAAACGATGGGGCTGAATCAGAGTCTGAGAAGGACCACGCTGATGCCCACAGAGAAGCAGACATGAGAAACGATGCAGAGGGTCCCTCCATCCCCCGCCCGGAGTTCTGTGAACCAGCCCTGTAACTGTGTAATCAATGCCAAATGGACTTGGCCAGTCCACTTGACCACACCCACAAGGCCTGCAGCCCTCTTCCCTCGCACAGACCTGGGACTAGTCTCGGCGTGCTGCTACTGGGCTTCCTCTGACCTCCCAACCCATGGGCCTGCTGTGGGTTGTGGGCCTGCTGGGTCTCTGCCTTAGACCAGCCAGCTGGCCCTCCTGGGCCTGTGTCAGGCAGGAACAGAAACAGAAAACAAACCACCCAACATCACAGCCTCCTCCTACTGATTCACTTTTTAAAAAATACTTCACCTACTTAATCTGCTCATGACTTTAAAGCTTCACATGAGCTTCTCACAAAATACATCCTCTAGCAGATGGCTCCAATGTAGCATCTCCTGCAGTAAATTCTTCATTCGTTCGCTAAGGCAGCACTGGGTCTTGGTGCCAGGCACTGTGCCAGGTGCTGGGGAGGATGAAGGGGATAGGCAGTTGTGGTCCCCGACTTCCCTCAGGCTTAGAGTCAAATTTTAGAAACAGTTTTTAGAGTTTAACGTAACGTTTAAAAAGGTGAAAGGGCTTTTACTTTATTTATCCTAGAATTAATTAATCTCTCTCCACATAACCATACCTCTATAGGTTTGGAGAGATAAATACAAAAGCATTTCACCATGTCCACATACAGAGGTCAGTTAAAAGAGGGGGTTAAAAGATAATCTAACAAGTATCATAAAAACCAGTTAAACGTGACATGAATGAATTCAACTTCCCCATAAACTGGCTTAAGTTCAACTTCATCATTAGAAACAAATCTAATATAAACTGCTACCATGAGGAGAAAGCTATCAACCATTTCCACCTCTCAGTGACTCTCACGGCATCTTGTGGCAGAGTGTCCCTTCCAGGTGGAACTGAGCTGAGATCCACCCAGCCAGGAAGGCAGTGACTGCCACCTTCTCCATATGCTTGTACCCACTGACTATCCCAAGAGGTCCTGCCGAGAGGTCTGGTGCAGAGGGAAGATCTGAGCTCTGCTTGCACTTGGGGTTTAAACACACACAGGAACTTCTAGCAAAATTAGGGAGGGACAGAGGGCTGTAGACTTAGAGGCCAAATGGCAAGGAAAGACTGCAGGGCTGGGTGAGAGTTTGCAGCAGAAGGGAAGCGGGTTGTGTGCTCAGTCTGGTGGCTGTGACCTGCCATTCTAGCAAACTGTGTTCACAAAAGACCCAAGCAACCCTGCGGTGGGACCTGTTCCCCACCAACGGGCGGCGCCATGGAGCAGGAGAGATGCTCCCTGCATCACTGCCCCTGGGCTGAGGTGGTACGGGTGGGTTAAGAGCATCAGGGGCAGCGAACAAGAACAAGGAGGATGCTCTATGGGGAAGACCAGTAACAGCCGCCTGGGCTGATACACAGCACATGTGAGACGACCCTGCCTCCCCTGGAGCACCCGGAGCGGGTGGGGAGAGGACATTTTAATGGGGGGAGGCATGTGGGTGAGGACCAACGGATCAGCAAAATCCAGGTTTTAGTTTCACATGCCATCATGTGGTTTCACCCACAGGCCCAGGAGGCCAGGAGCCTCGTCCCTCCCTCCCTCCCTCATACTCCCCTTTGGCCCCTGCTGAGGTGCCTGGGGGAGGGGGGGGGAAGAGAGGACAAGCTCCCACCCACAGGGCACCTCCACTCTACTGGCGGGGGGGACACAGAGAAGAGGTATGAAAAACATCAATTTGGATCACTGAGCTTTGGGGAAGGGGGCTTTAATAAGCCTTTACAGAAGATCTAAGATCCCAAGAAAAATGTAACACTCAGGGAGAACTAA
Source organism: Kogia breviceps (assembly GCF_026419965.1). Taxonomy (NCBI): domain Eukaryota; kingdom Metazoa; phylum Chordata; class Mammalia; order Artiodactyla; family Physeteridae; genus Kogia; species Kogia breviceps. Next base: position 38,570,625 of record NC_081323.1, read on the forward strand.
TAATCCTTCCCCATTGACTGCAACACAACCTGCATTTTCTATTCAGCAAAAGATCAAAACATTTTCCAGTTTTTTTTTCTTACTAATAATCATTTCTAAGGCTTGCAAGCCACCACACATTGAATCAAACAGCTATTCCGCGTCTCTGCACTACAAAGCACGCCTCTCCCCAGCCTGTGGCCGCTGCTCACTCTACCTCTTGATCTCTGTCACTTGCCACAGTGGCTCCTCCATGTTTGTGAATGTGGTTAATGGAAGCGCTAATTAGTTCCAGTTACTTTGCAGGGACTTGATCAGCCCCCAGAAGGAGGCTGCGCCCTCTTGATGTCACAGAGAGCTGGCGTAGTCAGGGAGGTTCCGGTTCCACTTCCGTCCTGTATTCTCTCGAAAAATCTTAACCTCAGTCTCCTCCTTTGGACAATCGAAGGGGTTGGTCCTGCTACTGGCTAAAACCACTGCCAGACTTTTGGTTCTCAGAAGTGGCCAGACTTAAAGATAGTACCCCAAAGGACACATTCAGTATGCTTTTATTTCAACATGTTGTGCAAAACTTTTTTAGAATCTTGACATGCTCTCATAATAGATTTCCTGGGTAAGTAAGATGATGTTACAATAAGACATAAGGAGAAAAGGAGAGGGGGGAAGGGAGAGAGAGATCAGAAGATTTTTTAAAATATCACTGATATATACATTTATAGGTACAAACATACTTCCTTTTAACTGATTGAACACAAATAGTTTTAGTGATAGAAATGCCATTTATAAGGACAGTCATTAGGCTGTGCTTTTAAAAGCAGAGAAAGGGGGTTAAGTCCAAGCAGGTACTCTATTCTCATAAGGACATACGGTAATAATTTTTTATTTGTAATTGTGACAAATGGATTGTTCTACATAAAATTACTTTCCAGAAAATTAAAACTTATTCCTTTAAAGGAAAGGGGGAGGGAGGGGGTGGGGAGGGAGGAGGCCAGCCACTGAGGAGCACCATAATGAAGCGACGTCTCTATGTGAGCCTCTTACAGGACTTTCTGTAATAACATTAAATTATGTATTAAATGATGTATAATTCAGGTCTCTACCAATTATAAGCTGATTTTAAAAGTAATTCCGCCTTCTGTCCCTTAGCTAATTGGCACTTCTTACAGCTCACCGTGTGCCTCTTTCTAGCATTCCCTATGCTCCTAATTAAAAATTTTTTCAACTTCTTCTCTGATGTGCCCTAGAAAGCCAAACAGCCAAGCACCTTAGAACTGTATATAAAAGAGAAGCAGATTCGATGAAGACAGGCATGGTGAGCAAAGTGTCTGACTTCAGTGGGCATGTCTGGGGACGCAGCACCACTTCTGTATCTCCAGGTAACCTCCTGGTTCCTAGAATTATGGTTCTGATGGATAAGACTTTTGTTCTGGGTAAGGAAGGTGTTCTTGACTCAGGATTCTTAACTGCTTTTAATTCATTTTCAGTAGCCATGAGCAGTAAAAGAAACAGGATATTAGTAAGGAATTTCATTCATCTGGACATCAGCTTCCTCAGTGGTATGTAAAGGATCCCTGGCTAATCCAGGAAGCAGGGATCCCAGGTGGAGAATAGAGAAGTGAAGGGAACTCCTGAAAGAAGAGCAACAGGAGTCTCTGGAAGACAGCAATCCACCGAGCAGCCAGCTTGGAATGAACAAAGCAAGAGAGGACTCCAGGAAGGATGAACCCCAGAACAAAGAAGACAGAAAGACAAAGGGGAAAAACAGAATAGAAAGATTACCCGTGGGGTCTGATCATGTGGAGAACTGGACTGGCAGGCACTTTAAAGACCTGCTGCGGGGTGGGGGACAGATCGACCAGACTGCAGGAGACAGCAAGCAAATGCAAACAAAATGGGGGTGGGGGGGGGAGGCGGGGAATTAACGCAAAGGAAAACAAAAATGATACAGAAAAAAAAGAAAAGGTACTCAGAGTACACTACTTGGTTCAGCAGTAAACACTGTCATAATAATATAAAATATCATCATAATAATGAAACAATATGGATTTATATCAAAATGGTTCAAATTTAAATATATTGAGTTTTATCATAATACTCCAGAAACTGCCATGTAAGCATGGTATTTAGAAATACGGAGGTAAAAATCAGAAAAAACAGCTAAAAGGATTTAGAGTGATCACTTCCGAGGAGTGGGAACAGAGGATGGAGGGGGTATAGCAGGGAACTATTGCTTTTCTTTCAGTCTATAATGTGATGCCAAGACAATTAAACAGGGGAAAGAATTAAAAAAGGAAAGAAAAGAAAATACACGTTCACACATGTAACACAGATGGTGCTGGGACAATTGGATACCACATGCAAAAGAATGAAGTTGGATCTATTCCTCAAACCATATCCGAAATTACCTCAAAATGGATCACAGACCCAAATGTTAGAGCTAAAACTATGAAACTCTTAGAAGAAAACATAGGTGTAAACCTCCATGACCTTGCTTAGGCAAAGATTTCTTAGATATGATACCAAAAACACAAGCGACAAAAGAAAAAATAAGGTAGTCTTTACCAAAATTAAAACTTGTGCTTCAAAGTACACCATCAAGAAAGCAGAGACGATTCACAAAATGGGAGATAATATTTGCAAATCATATATCTGATCAGAATATATAAAGAATTCTTACAACAATAACAAAAAGACACATGACTAAACTTAAAATCGCACAAGATTTCAATAGACATTTCTCCAAAGAAGTAAACTAATGTCCAATAAGCACATGAAAAGACATTCAACATCACTAGCCATCAAGAAAATGCAAATTAAAATCACAATGAGAGGCCACATCACACCAGTAGGATGGCTACAGTCAAGAAGACAGACAGTAAGTGTTAATGAGGATGTGGGGTAAGTTGGAACCCTTCTACATTGCTGGTGACATTGTAAAATGATAGAGCCACTCTGGAAAACAGTTCCTCAAAAAGTTAAACATAACAGTTACCATATGGTTTAGCAATTCCACTCCTAGGTGTATACTCAAGAGAAATGAAAACATACAAGTAACACTATTGTAAAACAATTATACTCCAATAAAGATGTTAAAAAAAAAAAAAAATACAAGTATACACAAAAACTTCTATATAAATGTTTATAATAGCATTATTCATAATACCCCAAAAGTGGAAACAACCCAGATATTCATTAACTGATAAATAAACAAAAGACAGTATATTCATACAATGGAGTATTCATCATAAAAAGGAATGAAGTACTGATATATGACAATATGGATGAACCTTGAAAACACTTTGCAAAGTGAAAAAAGCCAGTCACAAAAGACCACATATTGTATGACTAGTTCTACTCACTTGAAATGTCCAGAACAAGCAAATTTATAAAGATAGGAAGTAGACTGACGGTTGTCTAGGGCTAGGACTGGGGGATGGGGTGGGGGGGGGGGGACTGGCAGTGACTGCTAATGGTATGGTGTTTCTTTTTAGTGGGAAGACAGTGCTCTAAAATTACAGTGTGGTAAGGCTGCACAGCTCTGTGAATATACTAAAACCCACTGGATTTAAATACCCTTCTCATGACGGGAGTTTTAGGGTATGTGAGTTATATCTCAATAAAGCTGTCTTTAAATGTCTATAGGACAGTGGTTATTACACAGATGTAAACATGTGTCAAAACTCATCCAACTGTACACATCAATGGGTACATTTTATTGCACATAAATTATATCTCAAAAAAGTGGACTTAAAAAATGTGTATAATGCAATGGCTTTAGTACAGTGAATTTATACAAATGTTACTTTCAGAACCCCGAGCAGGAAAAAATATTAAACTCATTACTACCTTTCTATGGCCAGCATTAACCATCCTCTGCTCTGCCTTCCTTAGAAAGGTCTGTAGTGCTGCTGAGAGAGCGGCCATCTGTCAGAGTGACAAGATTCAATTCCCAGCAGGAAAGCAAAAATGTCGTTTTAATCAACATTTTCCTGAAGTTAGAGAGTGTGCCTTCCTAGCAGAACTATTTGTTTTTCGAAACAGAACTCTTAAATATTAAAGTACTATTTATTCTCAGTTAAAAAATAAAATAAAATTTTCATTCTGGAAGGAGGTTGGAGAGTGAATCCCTTATTTGACAGACCTGGCAATGGACTGAGGCCTAGAGAAGTTAAAAGATTTGCTCAGGATCACACGGATGTGAACTGACACAGCTGCACCCAGCCTCCCTGTGGATGGGCCCCAGCACGGGTCACTTCCCAGCACCCCAGGGATAGCGGTCCCAGGTCAGCGGGCACACAGGGCTTGCTGAGTGCCAGGCGCTGAGCTAGCACGGGGAATGAATGCTCTCCTCACTCACTCCTCAGATTGACCCTGTGAAGCGGGGACCCTCTGCCACCCCCCAGTTTACTGATGAGAAATTAGGCACCAAGCACTTAGTCTGAAACCTACAGTCACGTAGCGGTAAGAACAGAGCCAGGAGTCTCACATCGGCCGTATGTCTCCAGAACCCGAACTTCTAACCAATAAGATATGCCCACCTCCCTAAAGTACACATTTTACATGTTCATTTCTTTTCATAAATGTTAGCACTTTTCATTTCCTATATGTGGGAAGATACTCACTGACATCATTTCTGTCAGAACACTGTTTATCTGTACCTCACACAGAGTTCTGGCCTATGTCGAACTTTTGCCTCAAATCTAGTCCCTCCTTCCCTCTCTTCTCTCTGGTTTGCCCCTTGTCAAGCCAGACTCAGGGGCATGCCAATACCCCTGACCTTCCGCGGTGCAACAAAACCCAGCGTGGCATCGACCACATGACGGTGATATAACAGAAGCACAGTCTTTTTGTGTGTGGTATATACAGAAACAAAAAACCAGTAAGAGCTGATGGCATGTAGTGGAGAGAAAAGACTGGTTTGAACAATTTCATACGTTCTTACAAATGCTTTCTCAAACGTGATGGCTTTTGATTTAAAGTGATCAGAATGGACACATACAGTTCCTCCAGTGGTCGCTCTGAGTTACTGTGTTACTAATCACTTTAGTCTATCAGGTTTTAAGTTGCAGGCTGACCTAAAAGATAATCTTGACCTCTATTAAATATTGTATAGATTGAAGAGAAAGAATAGGAGACCTCTCTGAGAAGCAATACCATATTTGGTCTTAGGAATCCACTGGGATGTAAAACATAGACAAAATTATGGGCCACTTTAGAACAAAGCTGTAACTGCCCAGACATTTTTCACTCTGTTAAAGGGGAAGATGACTAAAAGCCAATGGAGACAACCTGAGCCACTTTGGGGTTTTCTTGGCTAAGGCCAGCAAATGCCTTCTTAAAAACACGGCAGCCGACTTACTACTTGATGTTTGTTTCATGGCTGTCTTTCGTGGGGTGAACTTGGGAGTTTCTCCTTGTTAGACCCATCTTGATGGAGAAGGGCCATTAAGCAAGAATCTGACTTGTTATAAAACATCCCAGTACTGACACATGCAAACAAACACACATCCTAGAAGCATAATGTTCATTCCTGAGCGCTGCCAACACCGGGAAGTTTTCTTCTGAAACAGCCCCACAAGTCAATTTGCAAGCCTCACAGCCATACCTCAGTTTTGCTCAATAACCACCTTATCTACTATAGACAAGAGCCTGTCATTTTCTCTGAATTGAAAATCTAAATCTCCCCTCAAAGATTAAAAACTTGCCAGGATCTACATTGTGTGTGTGTGTGCGTGTGTGTGTGTACGTGCACACGCGTGTGTGTGTACGTGCACACGCATGTGCGTGTGTACTAACCATGGAAGAGAAGGCACTAGGCCAGGTACCACGGTGTGGATAAAAATAGCTTCAAGAAGCAAGAGAGAAACTGCACGTAAATACACAGCAAAATCAGGTATAAAGACATTACTGCTCTCAAAATAGTATCAGCTTTAAAGAACAAACTAATTGATATTCTGATACCAACCATACAAATAGACCTAAAATGACAGTAACATATGCCAACATCTTACATTTTCAACCAAACAACAACAAAGTTTTCAAATTAAAAAAAAAAAAACAACCAGCATTCAAGTATAGTATTCAGGCAAGTGAAGTGATGAGCTAGGCTTATGTCATGAATTTTATTCAGAAGACATCATTTCCTCCCAAATAGTTGAGAAGTATCAGTTTCCTAAGTCCTTAATTTATGCACATTATAATTGTAACTGTTATGACTGGATTTCATTTGGAGTAAGGAGCCAAGACTAGTTAGTTTAAATATAACAAAACAAAGGAAAACCGGTAATTACATTATTGGACTTGATCCTTGTTTCAGTCAGTCCTTTCTGAGCCTCTGAAAACAACTGTATCATTTCAAATGCACACCTGTTTCACCAGAGAAAAATTTCTTAAAAAATGCTTCAACTTAGAAATAAATATGAATTCAATTTAATAACAACACACATTGACCTTTGACCTTTTTTTTTTTCCTCCAAAAGTGTAGTATTTTTAAAAATACATCAAGAGGGGCCAAATTCAAACAGTCCACATTCCCAATCAAAGAGCAAGGTCTTGGGGCCAGAGAGACCTGTGTTCCGATGCTGGTCTAGCTGTCGGCCCTATTCATCATCTCTCTGCACCATCGCGGAGGGACACTTCTCTCCAACCTAAAAAGTACTGAACTGCAAAGAAATGCACAAAGCTCTGGGCTAATACTCTATTTCTATTATCTCTTTTTACATAAAAATTACTTTCAGAATATGCTATTTGCTTCTACGCTCAAAGTTGCTTCGAAGAATTTCTCTCAACTTGATGCAAGTTAACTTGACAGTGAAGAAATATATTTTTACCACATTAAGGCTCCCATGTGGCCCATTAAGTGTCCGGGATTATTGTACAGTTATTAAATGTTTAATGCATTATACAGAGGGTGATCTTTCCGTGCTATGTGAACTTTAACTTTGGTATGCTCCAACCAGAATGCTCAAACATGAAAGCTAACTGTTTGCAGATTTTTGTGCTTGGTGCCCTAACATCAGTTAAAATATGGAATACAAGAGGAAAGAACTTAGACAACAGCTTAACAGAACAGAGAAAGGAGTTGGGGCAAGAGTCATTCAAGCAAACAGGAAACATCCTCTTATTTGTCCTGATGCCAAAATGAACTTAGACAATTTTCCTGGGGCAACACTGAACGTCTGGGAAAGCACACCAAGTATAATACACCTCAAAGAATACACGCTGAAAAGCGGGGGCCAGGAGACAGAACCCCTTGTTCTCCTCTCACCTCCCACCCCCGGGAGGAATTTTCTAACCAAACCTACAGGCACCCTTTTTTGTGCTTTTCTCTGAGTGAGTAGTTTGCAAAGGCTCCAAAGGACGGTCCTCACTGTGGTTAGGGTCACTGCTTTGGAAACTGTACAAAAAAATACCACCCAGAAATCATAAGAGTTGATAGGAATTATTTTTAAAGATTTCCTTTTGGCACAGGTTTATCTGAAGAAGGCAACTCCCCTTGAAAACTATATACAACTTGGTGCTCCCTTTAAGTCACTGAGCTAGAAATACTGGGGTCTAACCTGTAAGAGTCCAGAAACGGGTGGGGGCCTTGCTCCCTCCACTGTCCCAGCTAGAAGCCACATGCATCCCAGGGAGATGCACATCGGAATGCCAGGCAGATGCTGTGCTGGACAAGGACTTTTCACTCTGCTCAGGGCAGTGACCAGTGAGAAGCACAGCCAGGACTCTCCCATCCCTCTTGCCCTTGGGCCCAGCCAGACAAAGCCGTGAATAGGCCAGAGGCAGCTCGGATGCAAAAAGCAGCCCCCAGGCCCTCCTCAAGTCCTGTCCCTCGAAGTCCAAGGATGCCCTCAGCCCATGGGGCAGCTTCTGGCCTCAAGTTCCTCCAGTGCCCTTGAGGCTTCTTCCAACCAGAAGGCCTAAGGATTCTGTACTTCCCTTACTCCCAGTGAAAGGTCCCACCTAACACTCGCTGACCTCGGTGATGTTTATACCTAAGATGGGTAAGGTGGGAGGTGATATCTGCCACCTCTTCTACCTGGGAAAAGAGCATGGTTCCACCTCATCCCAATCTTGTCCTGTTTCCATTTGACTAATTTATTTGATTTAATTATTCCGAGCTTGCTCAGCCTTAGAGCTTGGGTTCTGAGGTCAGATAGTCCAGGTTCGAATCCAAATCCAACCACTAGCTCTGTGAACCTGGGTAAAGTTCCTAACCTTCTGTGCCTCAGTTTCCTCATAATCATACTTAACTCATGGGATTAGTGTGTATTTCCTGACACAGTCCACATGAAGCCCTTAGTACCATGCCCTGCACACAGGAAGTTCTGCACAAAGCTGAGCTATGGCTACTCCTCTGTAAAGTCTCTGTATCCCTCCCTCCAAGTGCTTCCCTTCATCGGCAGGCCCTCTTCTTGGACTGGAAAAGCACAGGAATCTACAGAAAGGTCACCTGATACAGAAAGGTCCTGACCAGGAAAGCAGAGTTTCTACTTCATCGTAGTCTCATCAATAACCTTAAAGTGACATAATACTAGGGTGACAGTATATTATTTATTGATCAAGATACTTTTGAAACTAAAAGGGGGTGCTATTAATAATTAGTGCAGGGCTTCCCTGGTGGCGCAGTGGTTGAGAGTCCGCCTGCCGATGCAGGGGACATGGGCTCATGCCCCGGTCTGGGAAGATCCCACATGTCGTGGAGCGGCTGGGCCCGTGAGCCATGGCCACTGAGCCTGCGAGTCCGGAGCCTGTGCTCCGCAACGGGAGAGGCCACGACAGTGAGAGGCCCGCGTACCGCAAAAAAAAAAAAATAAAATAAAAAATAATTAGTGCAAAATAACTATGACTGTCCTACTTCACACCCACTTGTAAACCCTTCCTCACCATCAAGGAAAATCACATTAAAAAAGATTGAGCCAAAGTCCAAACCCAGCTGCTGCCTGTTTCTGTAAATAAAGTTTTACTAGAACACAGCTGTGCTCCTTTGTTTAAACATTGCCTTTGTCTGCTTTCGTCAACGATGGCAGAGTTAAGTTCATGCAACAGAGACCGTATGGTCCACAAAGCCCAAGATATTTAGCATCTGGCTCTTTATTGAAAAAAATCTGCCAGCCCCTGTTCTCGGCTCACGGAACTCAGAGACACTGCCTCCCAAGCTTACGGTCACATTTGTGCGCTATTCTCTGACAAGAATATGATAGCAAATTATTTCTCCTAAGCATGGGTTTCCACTATGTGGCAATTCTAGATTTCAAATGAAACTAAAATTTATCAAAATACAGCTTCCTGATGGGCACCAAATTTTCAGAGGATTCTGTCAAACTAGAAAGGATAAAAACAAGTAGGAATATCTGGGTGTCAGGTCTGAGAACATCATTCTATATGGGATGCTCAAAAGCATCAACTATTTAATATGGAAGAAGCAGCAAAGATTTGGGGTGGGAAGGATAGGACCTGGTCTTGGCACACAGGCAAGTTGGGAGCCAGAGCGCTGTGATGACTCAGTGCTCTGCTCCTGAGTGGCGTCCTACCTCGGCTCCTCACCTTCTCTGAGCCTCATCTGTGAAGCTGGGGCAGTGACAATACCTTCCTCACAGAAAGATGGTGACCATCAGGTGGAATGGAAAGTGCCATTGCTCTTGTTGCTTTTATTAAATTAATCGTTTGTATTATTGTTATTATTGTTGAAAGGCTGGTAGACATATTCTGTTGACCAAATTATAACAATAATTGTTATACTCAGTTTCAAGTAGGCAGATTTCAGCTCAACACAAGGAGAGACTATCACCTTACTGCCTGCGGACAGTCAGATGAACAGACCATTCACAGATGTTCAAAACCCCTGACACTGCCCCAGGAGGTGGCACAAACCAGGGCGGATGCAGTGGGGACTGCAGAAGGGTGATGATTTGTACTGAATGAGTTCAATGCTTTTTTTTCCCTCTGTGATTATGTTTAAGAAAGTTTTATGTGTCCCTGAAAAAACGAGTACATATCATCCCTGAAACAACGAGTACATATCATCTTCTTGATAGGGAAGTATGACACACCAAAGGTTAAGTAGATGTCGGTGGATTACGAGGACAGTGTATTGCAAACTTTAAGTTTTAAAGGACTCAAAACTGGATAAGAAAAGAAGCTGGCTCCATTTTGCCAGAAAGGTGAATGGAGGGGCAAGACCAGGGCACCAATGAACGCACGAAGCTGATGGATTAACCCAGGAAGTGGCCGGTCCCCAACAACAGACCCAGTGGTTTTGGCTAGCAGGATCCTCCTGCAAAGGCACACTGTGCCCAATTCATTTGCCAGGTGCCTGAGGCTAAGCCCAGGCTCCCTCTCACTGTAGCCGCCTTATCTTTAGTGGACAAGCCCTGACCCACCGATCACGGCACCTGAGAGGACAGCCCACTGCATAATGGGCCTGCAGCCCCAGCTGCCCATTACCCAGGATGCAAGTATGGCCAGAGAGCACAGACTCAAGCACTCCTTAATGCCCTAGAGGCTTAAGGGTCATTCGTTCATAACCTGAATACAAATCAAGCGTTTAAAAAGTATAGAGGAGAAGGAGGAGGAGAAAGCATGGGTGTGCTATAGAAAATTACAGGTGAAACACTGAGAATAAGCCCACTGAGTCCAGGGGCAGAGAAAGGTATAAAGGCAAGCATACTACTAGAACACACACAGTCCACGTTTGCCTCATGAATTATTAACATAAAATGCCTTTTCATAAGGTGACTGAATCTTCAGTGCCATCCATCTCAAGTCCTCTCAGGTCGGAGAGGCATGGAATGCGTAACAAATGTTCCTCCTTCACGTGGTACTTTACAGTTTATAAAAGCACATCCACATGCAGAAAATAGTATGGTGGGTAGTTCTACACTCATTCTTGCAGATGAGGAAACAAGCTCCAAAAGGCAAGTGACTTGGCCAATATCCCGCAGCTAAAGAAGACTTCAGTCTGCCAATCCAAAGCCCTTTTGTCAATTAAGCAGCTTTTCAGAGCGAGGATCCGCAGACGGGGTGGGAGGAGAAGGAAGTGGGGACAGAGGGAAGGAGGACGGCGAGGCCCTTTCTCACATGTTATCTCCTCACGCCGTCCTCACGCCAACCCTGCTGGGTGTGGACGAGTTTCCTCAAGGTGGCAAGTGAACCCAGAGGGCTCAAGCTGAAGATCACACGAGGACCAGCTGACAGTACTAACTCCAGGCCGTTTCCCCACCTCCAGGCTGCCTGGAGAGCAGGTGTGGAGGCATCAGGGCAGGAGAAACACTGGGGGTGGCACTGGCAGTGGCATGTCTGCACGAGGATGAGGTGTTTGCCAGCCTCAGGGGATGTGGTGCCAGAGCCCAGGCTGGAACAGCAGCAGGGGGACACAGTGAGAGCTGGCCAGGGGGCCAAGGAGTCTCGAGGAAAAAGAAAGGGGGTGAGGGTGGGGGCAGGAGGAGAGTGGAAGGCTGAGCTGGCCGGGAGGACCTGGCACCGGGTCTCCTCCATGACCTCAGGCACGTGTTCCCTACCTCAGCAGGTGGGCTAGAGAGCCAGCCTGAAAGGAGACGGTGCTTTGCAGATCAGTCTTTGATTGGGTGGAAAGAGGAAGACATTCAACCCTAAGGAAGCAAAAGCAACTTACTAGCTGCTGAAGCTGCAGCTGCCTCCTCTCCACCTCTGTGCCCCACCCATCCACCCACTGCCACCTGGAGAGCTGTCCTGACCTCTCAGAGACCTGTGGCCTTGTTCTTTGCAGATATTTCCAGAAAATGGGCAAGAGGAAAAGACCAGGGTTTGAACGTCTGTTGGAGTTTTGTTTTTTTTTTTTAATTCATGTATTTTATTTATTTATTTTTGGCTGTCTTGAGTCTTCGTTGCCGCGTGTGGGCTTCTCACTGCGGTGGCTTCACTTGTTGCGGAGCACAGGCTCTAGGTGCACGAGCTTCAGTAGTTGTGGCTCGCAGGCTCTAGAGCGCAGGCTCAGTAGTTGTGGCTCGTGGGCGCTAGAGCACAGGCTCAGTAGTTGTGGCTCACAGACTTCAGTAGTTGTGGCTTGCAGGCTCTAGAGCACAGGCTCAGTAGTTGTGGCGCCCGGGCTTAGTTGCTCTGCAGCTTGTGGGATCTTCCCAGACCAGGGATCGAACCCGTGTCCCCTATATTGGCAGGCGGATTCTCAACCACTGCACCACCAGGGAAGCCCCTGTTGGAGCTTTTTGAAGCCCAGTTCCACGTCTGCCTTCCCAGGCAGACAACAAGCGCAGTGAGGACAGCAGGGTGGGGCACAATGAACCTGGCAGCTCCTATGGCCACACTGACATCCGTCATGGCAACAAACGGCCACCTTGGCACAGACCTTGGCCAGGGGCTCTCTCCTGACTTTCCTGGAGTGAGAGCTGCCTGAAAGTGCTGCAGGCAGAGGAACGATCTGGGATTTGACCTCTGCACCCGGGTACAAATTCCGGCTCTACCAAGTGCTAGCTGAGTCTCAGTTGCCTTATCTGAAAAATGGGGGTGATGATTCTTATCTCAAAAGGTTGCAGTAAAGATTCACTGAGATTGCATCTGCTAGAAACTGGTACTTTCCGTCTACCACATGGCAGCTAGTGAATAAACATTAGCTCTATCTCCTCCCTCTCCAGCCAATACTGAGGAGGTGGGCTGGCCTGGCAGGATGAGGGGCACACAGGTAACACCCCTCTCCTCCCCCTGCCTCTCCACCCTGTCACTCCTTTTCTCTTTCCTTCTCAGGTCCCAATTCAGAGGTTGATCAACGCAATACACAAGGGCACAGAGGCACATCACTAACAACGACATCTGTTACCAGGCACACAGAGTAGAATCAGAGCTTATATGACAACTGGGTTCTAAAATGCACCAAGAAATGACTGTATTAAAAATTACTCCTGGGGTCTTCCCTGGTGGCACAGTGGTTGAGAGTCCGCCTGCCGATGCAGGGGACACGGGTTCGTGCCCTGGTCCGGGAAGATCCCACATGCCGCGGAGCAGCTGGGCCCGTGAGCCATGGCCACTGAGCCTGTGCGTCCGGAGCCAGTGCTCCGCAACGGGAGAGACCACAACAGTGAGAGGCCCGTGTACCGCAAAAAAAAAAATTACTCCTGAAAACATCTTAAACACAAAAATAAATAAAACACTGTGTGGGACTGTCTGTGTATAAATCAGTCCAATGTGGCCAATTTTTCCTTTCTCCCTTCCAGTGCTGAAACAAATCTCTGTTTCTCTGGTTAAGTACCAGACGATTACATTTAGGAATGACACTAAGAAAAGTCCACCCCTTGTATCTGTTTGGTGGCACCACGCTCGGCGTGGCGAGGTGCGATGCCACGAAGGTAGGCCATGCAGCTTCTCCTACTGTGTCCACAGATGTTTAAATATGGTTTCTCACCTTGTCTCCCTAAACAGAGCTGTTTCTGCACCCTACTCCACACATTTCATCATTAAGGAATATTTTTTAATTTATAAAAATAGTAGATGGGTATTCTAGAAACTCTGTAAAGTACAGTAAAAAAAATAATTTAAAAAAAGACTTTCACAAAAAAAGACAGTCTCATTTTGGAGTATTTCCTCACCAGTCTTTTTTCTCTTTAAAGTTTTTATACAGTTAAGGTGATATGGTATATAATTTTTATATTAGTTTCCTTACTTCTTAATTTTACCTATTTGACTTAGTATGCTCAAAAACAACCAGTGACTTTGTCAATACCCTTATTATTAATAACTGTACATGCAGTTTTAATAACTGCATAATATTCAACTATGTAGCTATTTCAAAATTTATTCAGCAGCCCCATGGTGGACCAGCTGTCTCCAATTTTTCACTACTGCAAATAATGCTGCAATGAACATCTTTCTGGATAAGCCTTTGTCCACACAGTGAGTAAGTTCTCAACCACTTTTTTTAACCACTAGAAAATCTGGTCTGCACTGAGATGACATCCCATCAAGCTCGGGAAATGAGGCACTTTTCCCCCCTGCCAAAGCACTTACCAGCCTCTGTGCTCAGATTCCTGACATCCAACAGCAGGGCACCTCTGACCACGGTGGCCAGACTGTTCCAAGATGGAAGCGCTGCTCAGTTAGCAACTAGGGACTTAGTGGTCTCCGTCATGTCATTTTTCATATGGGGCTTTGCTTTCTTCAGCTGTAAAACTAGGAGCTAGGATGAGATTATCTCAATGTTCCCTGATGCCTTTATAACTGAACAACTGGTTCTAGAAAAAAGAAGAAGCTTTACAGGCTCAGCAGTGACTTTCCTCAACAATTTTACAGTCAGATTTCTCTAATGCTGAATTACAGCTTGAGGGCAGCCACCACAGCAGCTCGTGAGAGGCCCTGAGCCCTGAGCTCTTGGTCAGGGAAGGTAGGGAAGAATCTCAGGGAAGGCGATGTGAGTGAGACCCTGGTTTGTCATGTAAGGGAGAAATGGAGCCACTGGGCCTCAGATGGCGGCACTGCTCTCAGTATTGGCCATCTGGAAGAGACCATGTGTCCAACCGTGTCTGCTGGCCAGTCTCATGATGGCAGGCTGCGCAGTCTAACAGACACCCTGACTTAGAGAAGCCTCAGTGGAGAGCTGTCACTTGGAGCCTTCTTCTTTACCTGGAGTTTTCTTCCTTCGACTATCTGCTTCCCAGGCCAAAGCAGACAAGGAACTCCTAGGTAAGGAGTGAGAAGTGGGACTGGGGGAGAGTTGGAGGCAGGCCGACTGACAACAGCAAGAGGGAGGGCTGCAAGTTAGCAAAAGCAGGCAGCAGAGCTTTAGCAGAGCAGTTTGGGGTCATGCACTGTTGCAGGAAGCCACGCGTGGCCCCAGGAGCACCAGTGGATATAGCTACTGATGCTCAAAAGAACGACCCTGACTAATTCACACTAAAGATCAACAGACCTCATTTAAGAAGCTCAGAAAATCTAAATCTGCAAGACATTTTAGGATAACTTCCACCATGTCTCAAAGAAAAAAGGGATAAGCTTTGGCTATCTGGAAAAGTTGCCTACACTGAGCGCCCCATGTGCTAACGGTATCAGGAGCCGGGACAAGCTGATCCGGGACACATCATGCTAAAGGGATGCCAGCGACAAGGGAGGGGTTTTCAGGGCTGGGCAGTCAGAGGCTCTGCCCACATTGGCATGGTACCCAGCACTGTGGGAAGCTCACTGAGCAGGCCTGATACCCCAGAGCATGGTCTATGCACAGACACTCCCCCAACTCCAGCCAGTGGAGCGCTGGACCACAAGACCTGCCACACAGCCTCTTAGGAAACACCGGCTCTCCTCTCTGCCTTCCTTTTCCCCAGATGCAAACCAGAAACAGAGGATCTGCTAAAAAAAAAACTATTAAGCTAACTCATGACATGGCTGCCTCTAGGGTGGGGAAAGCCACTGAGGATGGGAATTGAAAGGAACTTAAACACACACACACACACACACACACACACACACACACACACACACATATTTTACAAAGGCTGGAAGCAAATATGCCAAAATATTAAGTGCTATAAATTCTGGGTGGCTGGTTATATTACTCTAGGATTTTTGTGTCTGTGTTCTCCAAATAACTCAAAACATAAAAGATAACAGGCCTCTGTCCCCCCAGGAGGTATGTTACTAAATCATTCATCCATGTGTCCATCCACTCAAACATGGCCTGCTTTGGTTTGCCTCATTAATCTGCCAGGCACGGGCTACACTTCGAGGGCCGGCGATGAAGGAAGAGGATCAAGTCCGGCCCTCGTGCTGCTTTCCCTCCTTACACGTGGTTTATGCCGCCTTCTCCTTCCTTCTCTCAAACCTTAGAAGACAAGTAGAAGGGAGCATCTCACCTCATTCTACCTCTCATTTCACTCAGAGTAAAACCCGTACCCTTCACCCCGACCACACAGTGCATACTGAGCCGTCTCCTCCCTCCTCTCCCATCCTCCCCTTCCCCACTTTCACAGGACAGCAGGGGCAAGGGGTCGGGGTGGGGGCCTCTTTCCTGTCTTGGGCCCCTGGTCCTTGCCATTCTCCCATTCCCATGCCTGGACCATTCTTGCCTAACTCTTCCCATGCATGACAGGCTCATCAAATCCTTCAGGTTTCAACTCAAGCCTCAAAACCTCATCCAAAGGCCTTCCCTGAACTCTCGTGTATAAAAGGGCAGCCCCACCACTCCGTCAGCTGCGCACCCTGCTCTCACACTTACACCCTCGGTATCTGGATGTCCTTCCCCCGCCCCCCTACTCACTCCACTCCAGCCACGCTTGCCCCCTGTTGTTCCCAAACACTCTGGTCCCCACAGGCCTAGAACACTCTTCCACCAGACACTGCTGAGCTGACCCCCTCACCTCTTCAAGCCTTCTCGGTGAGGCTTTCCAGGATCACTGCTGACGTATCCTAAGAGTCTCAAAAGTGCCCTCAGTAAACATCTGACGCTGAGCAAACCCATTTCAGAGCAATCACAAATATCGTCTTTCTCGTTTACCTGATTTCTTATTTACTGTTTCCCCTGAGACAGCCAAAGCAAGCACCACAAGCCAACAGTCTATCTATCCTGCTTAATCCACATGCCCAGTGCATAAAAGAGAACCTGACACGTTTGAGGTGTTCGGTAAATATTTGAAACCAAAGAAGACACTGGCAGGCTGGGTCCGACGTGAATTTTTCTATAAAAGGACTTCATGGGAATTCAGCTACCCATGTTCCTCCGATTGCCTGAAAGAATCTTAGCCGCCTGAAAAGGAATCATTATTTCAACTAGCCTAATCATGATGCAAAAATAATGATTTCACTCATTCTGTGTCCCAAGTTTGAAAATCAATTGCAGGCTATAATTGCTGCCTAAATCCCAGTAGTACACAAAGAAACTTCGCTTTTTATACGTTACCACGAGGCTCTCCAGGTTTGCTCTTTCCAGCCAAAGAAATGTTGACACAGTTGCTCACCAAGTTTCAACATGCTGATCATGTTAAAATAGTGCACAAGAAATATTTTTCCACTTTATAAAAAGCCAGACTGTTTACATGCTTAAGTGGCCAGAGACTTTGCTATCTGTGTGTGGTCCTGAAGTTTCAATATCATAACCACGAATACAGAGTGGCGCAGCATGCAAACCGACTAGTGGATGTGGTTCTCCCACCAAACTGGGAATCGAGATGTTACCATGCAAGGACTAAGGGAGAAATGGGCTGGTTAAAAGGGGTGGGGAACGGGGAGGGGCTTTAAAAACCTCATTTTAATATAGTTTTGAAGATAAAGAATAATTTGATATAACTGCGTTACCTGTCCACACATATAATATAGAAAATACATATATTAAATAGAGAGAAAGAGAGAAAGAAAGAACAGGCGAGAGAGAGGACAGAAATAGCACACAAGGCCTTTGGCTTACAAATTTCTAGTCAAGATCACATACAAATATGCTGAGCCCAGAGTCAAGTGTCAGAAAGGTTTAAGAAAGAGTTCCCAAGCACCGGCCTTCATACAAGATGAGAGGCGTTAATAGGCTTGGCCCAGGAGCTTCACCCAGGCCTTGTGCAACCTCCCAGGAACACCCACCCAAGGAGGGGTCCCAGCCAAGTTCACGGCCCGGCCAGACGAGAAGAACATGCCCCATCTCCTCCGCCTTTCCCATTTTCCAAGTAGCACTGGCTTTGGTCTACAATAATTCAGTCTTTCTGCAAGCTAGAAATAGACTTTAAGCAGGGGCTCCACCCTGTCCAGACAATATATAAGTGTAAAAAGACCTCACAGAAAGAAAAATGACCTACAGCTGATGGACTGAAGACACACACTCCTTCCCAGAGTGTAGAGTTTAGATGCTCAAGACGGTTTCTGGATTCGGGGCTGTTTGAATTTATCGTTCCTGTAGGTTAGTGAGCACTGCCGGTTCTCACATTTGTAATAGCTTTCCACTTGAAGGTTCTTGTACACTGTGTCTACACAAACAAACAAAAATCACTTAGTATAAGCAGGTTCATGTTATAACATGCAACGCCGTTTCCCATTTGACTGCCAGACGCACAAACTGTTATTCTCAGTTGACTGAATAAGTGAAAGAATGGTACGTTATTACAGGGTGGTTGTTTTTTTTTCCTGGCATTATTTTTTTTCCTTCTAGTTTCTTTTACGGAGTCTTCCACGGCTATAGGTCAGAAGAGTTTTCCTGTTGCTATGACAATGGTGTAAATAAGTCAACTTTAAAATTCACTTTGGGGGTATGGAGCTGCCGCGTTTCTGGCTACCTAAGCCCTGCTGGGTGTGTGATGTTGCACACTCCTCCCCGCAGACAGAGGATCACGGCCATTTAACTGGCCTCCCTCCATTGTGGCTGCCATCTTTCCGGCCAGGAAAATCCCACAAGCCTCTCAGAGGCCCCTCTCTAACTGCTGGGCCTCCTCCACACAGATCTGCTCAGTACTGAGCTCCTGCACTACCAGGAGAGGAATATGAGTCCAGTGTTCTACTTCTCCAAATGCAGAGCCTCAGATGAGAGGAGCATGGTGATGCTTGCCTCTCCAACTCTGCCAAGCATCTGTGGCACCTCCCACTTGGCACACAACAACGACACAGAGCAACGAGCAACAATGAAGAGAAGGAGCCCTAAGGACACCTTTGGAGGATAAAGGGTATGGGAGAGCCCTTTTGAAGGGGGCTCTTTACATGAAAGAAGCTCCAACCACTTTTCCACCACCCCGCCGTCCTGCTGCAGCCTTCCACAACTGCCCCACTGGAGGTCCGAAAGCCCCCACAAGGGACCAGCCTACGCCTGCAGGAGGATGGTTCTTACTGTATTTTCAGGGAATTCACCATTCACATTTCATCTGTTCTCCCAAGGCTCCTGGACTCCAGACAGAGAAAGAAGGTACACAGGACTCACTTAACTGAATCACACACACTCCAGGGTCTGAAAAGGAAAGACCCCAGTCCTAGGATAAACCAATCAATAAAGACAAAAAATTTAGGGAATCTCGAGGCTGTCCAGAAGAAGTCAACTCTGCTCTCTATCCTTAGAAAATGTCCAGGCTTTCTCCCTGGTTGCTGCTTCTGCCTCAAAAAGAGTGTTGCTGGTTGAACTGTGTCCCCATCAACCAAAAAAAAAAAAAAAAAAAAGATATATTAAAGTCCTAATTCCCTGTACCTGTGAATGTGACCATATTTGGAAATAGGGTCTTTGCAGATGTAATCAAGTTAAGATGAGGTTAGTAGGTCCTTATAAGAACAAGAAAAGATAGAAACACAGAGTGAGAAGGCCGCTATGTGATGACAGAGGGAAAGATTAGAGGGAAGGAGCTCCAAGGACTGCCAGCAAACACCAGAAACTAGAAGAGGCAAGAAGGATCCTCCCCAGAGCCTCCAGAGAGACAGCATGGCCCTGCCAACACCTTGATTTTGGACTTCAAGCCTCCAGAACTGCGAGACAATAAATTGTTGTTTTTAAGCCACCAAGTTTGTGGTGCTTTGTTACAGCAGCCCCAGGAAACTAATACAAAGAGCAACTTGTCTTGAGCTAAAAAAAGAAATCTGGCATTTGTGTATGCAACTGTCCTTCAGATGAAAGCAAAGCTGCATGTGAAAGCACAGGGCATACACATCAGCCCCTCCTGTGGCACGGTGGCAGCAAGGTGGCCTAAAGTGTAGTTTTATACAAAACTGCATGCATGGCTACGTCTCAGGGAGCAGCTCAGCATCTGGCAATGTTTGGCTCTACACTTTCTAGGTTGTTTCCATGGTCCATCCATCCCAGTCATGCCTCTAGCCACATATACTTCGGCCCATCAGTCACCTGCCAGCTGTTCAGGAGACTCAGTAGCCACTTCACCCCTGTGGAGCTCTGAAGACAGTGGGCCTGCAGACCTAGGAGGTGCCAAGAGGCGTGCAATGTAGGCAGCCTTAGGTCCCACCTAAACCTTGGCACATGGAGGGGCCCATTCATACCCAGAGGGAATGGAGTAAGGGGATATGGATTAAATAAATGAGCTAAGGGAACGTGGGGGAAAGATAGTAGGGGAGGCCATAACGGTGACAGGCCCCTGGTTGTATCAATGCTGGAAGGGTGCCTACAGCAGCCCAAGGCACTATAACTAGATAGAAGGAGAACCAGACTGAGGGCCACTAATAGCAAGGTCAAATAGCAAGAAAGGTAGTACTAACCATCAAGTCTAAAGATCTAGAGGTATGTTTTGAAGGGCAACTAGTACAGCAGTACTACAAATTCACCAAACATTTACTGAGCACCTACTGTAGACCAGGCATTATTTTAGGCGTTAAGAATACAGCAGTGGGCTTCCCTGGTGGCGCAGTGGTTGAGAGTCCGCCTGCCGATGCAGGGGACATGGGTTCGTGCCCTGGTCCAGGAAGATCCCACATGCCGCGGAGCGGCTGGGACCATGAGCCATGGCCACTGAGCCTGTGTGTCCGGAGCCTGTGCTCTGCAACGGGAGAGACCACAACAGTGAGAGGCCTGCATACCGCAAAAAAAAAATTAAAAAAAAAAAAAAAAAAAAAAAAAAAGAATACAGCAGTGAAGGACTTCCTTGGTGGTCCAGTGGTTGAGACTCTATGCTCCCAATGTAGGGGGCACAGGTTGAATCCCTGGTTGGGAAACTAGGATCCCATGTGCTGCACAATGCGGCCAAAAATTTTTTTAAATTAAAAAAAAAAAAAAAAAAGAAAACAGCAGTGAATAAGCCAGGTAAAAATCCCTGCCTGAAATGGAGACAGACAAAAAAAAAAAAAAAAAAAAAAAAAGTAAACTATTGTATACAGTATTAACAATTTGAGTAGCAGAGATGAGAACAGGAAATGTGGGGGGTATGGGGCTGATTATCAGATTAAATGGGGTGATCAAGAAAGGGCTCAAAGAGAAGGTGATAACTGGGGGAAGAGCACTGTAGGCAGGGGGATAGCAGAGCGAAGGCCATGAGGGCAAGAGCCTTCAAAGAATAAGGGTGCCTGTCAGTGAGAGCCAAGGGGACA